>NC_067405.1:103307448-103664948 GCF_009764475.1 Pristis pectinata | reverse complement strand
GCCTTTTGCACTGACAATTTAATAATGTTTAATGTTTAAAATGCAATTTTTGCATAATCTGCTTTTAGGTAAAAGAAAACTTTGAAGTCTATTGAATAAATGCAACAATGAAATAAAAATTGGTTTACTTCACTCATCAAAAAGATCTCATAATTCTATGACACTGCTGAAGATCCTGACTGACAGGCCTTCACTCATGAAATAAATTGCCTAGCTTCAGAACACTGTTTATGTGCCAGTTCTCCATAAATTTTCATAAACTTGGAAAAGTCTTTTTGGATCTTTCTGGCTTTTGATTTAATAAATCTTTTTAATGTGTCACTTATTTTCAGAACATCAAGAACAACAAAATGATATGGTGAGAACATATTTTAAAAATACAAGTTTTGAATGAATCACTGTTTAAGAATAATTTGTTCATATAATTCTCTGAACACTTGTGAATGGTGAAGGAAAATAACTTCAAGATTGAAGAATGTTGTTGCAGCCACCAGACATCAGGATATATAATTTTATAATGAAGGAAGAAGGTGGCAGTCTATGTTATTTAACTTTTCTCAAGTAGTTAAGATTTGTTGCATTCTCATTTATGGATTGGTTTTCATGTGACAAAGTCAAACTTGCCCAGATTGATGCTAAATGGGTGACAGTAAAATAATTTGAAAACCAAAGTGGTTTGATGAAGCTCTCCAGATATCTTGCAAAATTATATGAAAATAGTTTGCTAAGTATTAGATATTCTGCAACTATATACAAAAGTATTCAAGAAATGTAAAATTTTGGAAAAAATTGGGCCCATAGTCTTACTTCTTTATCTGAGAAATAATTAGCAATGATTATCCCCAAGGTTGGCTAAGATCCTAAGGCATACCCTGAGAGATATCCAACAGTTTTTAGAAAGCATTTGGCAGGGATGTGGTTCTGGAAAGTTTCTTGCCATCAAATAGCTATGAAAGTTACATAAACACAGTGTGTGCCATTGCTGAGATTCTAATTTATGACTGTTTAGAAAACAGCTTCACTTCATCTGTGGAATTCATAGTTTGTTTTGGTTCAGAATCTTAGTGAAGATATCTAAAGTTTGGAAACTCAGTCAAAGGATGTTTTGAAAAACAAATCATATCAACTTCTTTAGCTTTTAATGAGATAGCATTGTTATTGAGGTTTGCTTGTATCATAGCAAACTGTGGTGTGATTGTGATAATTTACTTCCTTTTTCCCTTTCTTCCTGTTCCAGCTTCGAGTTGGATACCTTATCTTTGATTTATGTTAAGGAATTAAGAGTATCATTTATCAAGAAACCTTATGTGATTTCGTGAAAGCATTTAGCAAATCAGCTCATAACACTGATCAAAGGAGAAGTGGCAATAGTGAGACATAGACCGATGTCATCATGCAAGTCCAGAAACACCTCTAGTTCCTAATGGAGTGACAATAATTTCCTTTGCAGCTCATTGCATCCAGCAAATGTTGAGGTCTAATGCAGGCAGTAGTTCCTATCAGCCAGGAGAGCCATCTGCCATGAACATTACAGCAAATGATAGTGAATCCTTTCTTTTAATCACTGTGCTGATTTCACAATTTAGTAATGGACCTGGACACTGAAAAATCAGTAAAAATAAGGGAATATTAATATTAAAGTGGATTTACCCTGAATAAGGATTTTTTAAAAAAGGTATAGTTAATCGCACTGAGCCTGACAAAAGTGGGGATTATCTAGGTTTTATTGTATCTACATCAGAGTTTGGTTCTACTCCAATTATGCATTGCATGATGGGATTGTTGGGTTTTGCTGACCCAATGCAAGGAAAGCCTGCTTCTTCTGAGGATACTAGATGCTAATGTTTTCAATACTAAAGTAATAGCAAACACAATAACACTTTTGGATGTATTTGAAATATCTTTGCCTCATAGAAAAGCTTGTGCAGAGGAAAATATTAAGCACTGGCATGTATATAAGGCACTCAGGTGACCTGAATGCACCATCTTTCCTCATTAGTGGCTGATTCATAAAGCTCACTTATGTAAACTGTATTGCCACAGGTGGTGGAGCAAAATCAATTCCGATGAAAATAAATAGAGGCCCAGCTGAGCCAGTAGGGATAGGACATTCTCATCAACCGATTGCAAGCTCCATGATAAACTGGGTCTGCTGGACAGTTCTATCTCCAGGGCTTGCCTACCTTGTATGTGAGAGCTCCCTTAATGCTGGAACAATGGTGCAGCTCCTCAAGGCAGAAGTACCAATGTACATAAATTTGGCATGCTTCTTGGGGTTAACAACAAGGAGATTCTCTTTGAACGGTCTCAGACTTGAACTGCTTTTTGAGTTATTGGAGACTTCTTGTTTGATCTCTCCTGAAATCCTTCCAAAAATTCACACAATGTGCTGTTGTTGAGTCTGGGTCTGACAGAGAGCATTGAAGGCAATGGTCATTATGACTTTTATACCCACAGGCACAAAAGAGATATAGCACTACCAGAAATTTGTTTCAGCAGCAGGGGAAATGCTACTGATGCTGTTAATACAAGAAAAAGAGCTGACAATGACCATATAGGTGAGTGGGAATAGAAAATCACTTGATGCTGTTAGAAGAAACAACTTCAGACAAAAATTGCACAGCATACACCAAAAAACAGCCAAAGGTCATATAATAATATGAATAAAGTTCGATAATTCCTCTGAAAACTTTCAAAAGCTAATAGTAATTTTTAATTATAAAACTAACCTTTTAACAAATCTGAAACAAACTTTTAGGTACCCAATTATGGACATGATAATTATAGGTTGCTAAGTAAAGCACTCTCATTTTCACCAGCAGATATCTGACACAAATATCCTGTGCAGACATTGAACTGAAGTCATACATTATTGAAAGGAACTGCCATCTGTAAAATACAATTACTTGATCAAAAAACATTTTAATTTTTTTAAAACAATTTTAAACTATTCTGCAGATGGGAAGTAGTTTAGTGAGGTAATCAAAAGTGAAAAAAGCTACAGAAAATGGAAATCTGAAATTTAAAGAAACGCAGGTCAGGCAGCAGCTATGGAGAGAAAGGCAGATAAAACATTCCAGCTCCATGACCTTTCATCAGAACTCTTTGTTTTTTACCTCCTTTAATTTTCCAAAGAAATGCAACATCAGTCTGAGGAACAGCATGTCACCTTCCGACAGGTCACATTACAAACCTTGGGATTTAACAGAGTTCAACCAGTTCAGATAACCAGCAGTTCAAATTTGTATTTCAGCTGGCCAGGTCCCATAAAAGGTCATCGACTCCACACCTGTTGATTATTTCCAGCATTCCCAGTTTTATTTCAGATTTCTAGGATCTACAGTGCTTTGTATTTCACAGCTCCGATGTTGCTTGTTTCTTATTGTCTCCCTCCACTAGCTTCTATTTACAGCTCCTTCAGACACATCAGCTGAAATTCACTACATTCTTAAAGGTGACAACACAGCCACTTGAGTCATTCAGTCTCTCTTGACCTCCAACATATCACAAACATTCCCTTTGCTCTCTCCACTCATTCCCTTTCTCTCAAAACATGTATGATTTATAACTTTTCCAAAGCTAGTTCTGATGAAAGATCAAGGACCTAAAGCATTATAACTCTGGTTCCCTGTCTCCAGTAGCTACCTCACCTGCTGAACATTTCCAGCAGTTTCTATTTTTGTTTTAAGTCCAGTGAGATATTTTGGCCAACAACCTTTTATGTTGCATCCCACCAAGGACATTTTAACCAGTGCACAAGCACAATCTAAACGTGAAACAGCATCAATTATTCCTTCAATCAGGAAGGATTTTCATTTGCTGATATTCACTCTCAGGATGTGCACACTAGCAATGAAATGGCAGCAGTACACTTTGGGAAAGAAGATATATTTGTTTAAAGGAACAAAGCTCAGCCTATTATCTTCTACCTAGATAAAAAGTTTTTTTTTAAACCAACTGAATTCCCAAACAAATGTTCTGACTGTGTTTGACTGAATGATATTTATACGGGACTGAAGAGGCTGTGTGAGATTGTGGAGAACACAGTCATATTCTCGCCTTCTGTTGAATGATGCCAGAAAAAAATACTTCCCTTCCTGACAAACATACTAAATGGTTCAGAGTCACAGTCAGTCATCAAACTCTGTACTTCTCTTGCACTGTGTCAATTGATCAATGGCCATTCTTTTCAAAACAGTAAGAAATTGCATCAACATAAGATCTAACATAAACTGGTACTTTAATGTACAGTTCAATTATCAATTTTTTCTTGTTTATTAAATGAAGAAAAAGAGAACTTGATTGTTCCATTGAAAAGTTTTTTTTAAAACTGAATATCCATATGGAAAACAGTGCAAATGAAGTAAAATAAATGCAAGATAAATAATTGGATTAGCAACTTAACTGAAAGAATTGCAGCTGAACAGTTAGTAAGAGCACTAGCCAGAAGAAACTGAAATAGAACTGATGGCATACTTAATTATTACAATGTGACCAATCTTAATAGGAGTCTCAGACCATCTGAACTCTGGGCATGAACTCCATACAATTCTTCGACCTTAATTAATGGTTAGAAAATCATGTGCAATGCATGCTGAGATTTCCATTGTGAACGAGTAGGTGAAACTCCCCACAAGGTGCACAAAAAGTCAGAAGATTATTTCTGTGTCAAGTCCACTTCAGCATGCACCTTATAACTTGCAATGATTGCAACAAATGTAGAAAAGGCACAAGACATAATAGATGCCAAATCAAAGATGGGAAAATCAGGAGGTTTAAACAATAGATTTGATTGAGTAGTTTTGCAGAAGTGAGGAGAGGGGAATTCCAGAGCATAGGTCCCAACAGATGAAGACTCTGTTTGCCAACATTACCCATACATTTAATTCAGTTTGATTTCATCAGAAGTTTTCATTAGAGTCAAATTTATAGCCCTATAGTCTCCACGGGTTCTTCTCCTACTCTATTATCACATATGCATTAGATATGAAATGGAATTCCCACTCACATGTGTAGTGGGATGGGGTGGTTTCTGCCACACTTTCAATGAAGTTATGGGAGCAGGTTCAAGGAAATTCCTAAGCTTAATCATTGGTTTTAATGCTATTTGCCTATCATCATTTAGTCATTCAATGTGTTTTCAGAAAAAAATAAAAATGGAGCACATTCTCTACATGGTGAGAGATTGCAGAGCTCCAACATGAAGGAGTTCTGGGTGTCCCACTAGATGATTTGCAAATGAGTAGAATGCAAGTATTAAGGAAAGCTAATAGAATGTTATTGTTAATTGCGAGGGAAATTCTCATTACTACCATCAGGGAGGAGGTACAGGAGCCTGAAGACTCATGTTCAATGATTTAGGAACAGCTTCTTCCTTTCCGCCATCAGATTTCTGAACGGTCCATTAACCCATGAACACTACTTCGTTATTCCTTTTATTTTACACTATTTACTTATTTCGTAATTTATACTAGTTTTGTCTTTGCCCTGTACTGCTGCCACAAAACAACAAATTTCACAACATGTAAGTCAGTGATAATAAATCTGATTCTGATTCTGAAAAGTAGGCAGGTTATGTTTCAATATATGTCTTCTCTTAGGCAGTCCCTTGGGATCAAGGGTGACTTGCTTCCACTCCAGTTTTGTGGTTTCTGAGATGACTGATGAGGCCAACATGGGTACTACAGACTCTTCCACAGATAGGGTAGGAGGTGCTGAGTTATACAGGGCATTAGTGAGATCACGACTGGAGTACTGTGTGCAGTATTGATCTCCTTATTCAAGGAAGGATGTTAATGAATTTGAAAGAGTTCAGAGAAGTTTACTAGGTTAATACCTGGAATGATATGTCTTTAGAGAAAAGGTTGGATAGGCTTCGCTTGTACCTGCTGGAATTTAGAAGAGTGAAAGGGGCCTTGATTGAAACATGTAAGATAGTGAAGGATCTTGACAGAATGGATGTGAAGAGGATCTTTCCACTTATGGGAGAATCTGGACTTCATTATTCCTTTTTTTTAAACAGCGTCACTGTTTAAAAATAAAGGCTCATCTATTTAAGATGGAGATGAGGCAAAATTTTTCTCTCAAAGGGTCATGAGGTTTTGAAACTTCTTCAAAGAGTGGTGTAGGCAAGACTGCAAATTTTTAAGGCAGAGGTAGATAGGTAGTTAATTTGCAAGGGGGTGAAAGGTGATCACTGGTAGATGGGAATGCAGAATGAAGGTTACAGTCAGATCATCCATGATCTTACTAAATGGTGATGTCAGTCTCAATGAGTTGAATGGACCATTTCTGCTCCTAACTTGAATGTTTACATGTTCTGTAACTTAATCTAAAAATATGCAGGAAAGCTCTGGACTCCAAAGCTACAGAAAATGCTTCTAGGCAACAGGAGGTCCTTTTCATGTCTCCCCACCCCACCCACCTCCCCCCACCCCACTGCTGTTTTCAGTATCCTTTCTAAACCAATGTATTATTCTGCCCTTACTCCTACATTGAGATCATGGAATAGTCGGACATTCAATTGTAATCACAGAGTACAACTTACTATTGCTCTGAACTGCAAATTCCCAGCTTTTTTCATTTAGTTCTTTTGAACCATTAGAAAATATAAAAGTGGCCCACAGTTCCCACAAAGTTTAAATCAAAGGTAAATAAAAGAAAACATAAAACGAATAAAAGATGACCTTTCAAATTTACAAAGTTGGTCTGGCACCAGTTATACCACAATGTTGGCACCAGCACAATAAAACTTTCAATGCCGACATCAAAGGCATGGTATTACAACAACACTGGAATTCTCACCTAGCTTAATTGTCCCGTAAGAGTGTCAGCAGCATAAGTTTATCCCTGATACATAACAGCACAAAAACAGTGGTCTATGCCACTGATCTGATACACAATAAGGCCCAAGTAATATCTTCAACTTTTTGCCAAGCTAGAAAGATTACAAGTGCAGACCAAAAGAATCAAGATAAAATTGACAATTCAACAACTCCCTGACTGTGTGCCAATTAGGTTATTACATTCAAAGAATGATGGGAGCAGACCTATCATAACTCAAATTTGTAGATACACCCAAAATTCCATTATTTACGTAAACACAAATTTGTAGAACAACACCTCATATGTAACTAATCTTAAAATCATGGCAGACGGGAAATCTGCTAGTGCACAGTGCCTCAAAATATTTATCCTGCTTAGTGAGCATTGGTAATTTAGTGAAATATTGTAGAATTGCACTTGTATTCTAAGTTACTAAAATATGTATTTAATTGTTAAACAATGATTACACTTCAAACTGCTTCATTGGCACTGAAGCAACCTGGAACATTTTGTGGCTGTGAATGAAAGTCCTCCCTTTCTTAACTTGTATTAAAATTATTTGTACATTTGCACCAGTGGTAATGAGACACTCTTTTAAGATCAAAATGGTGCACATCTCATTCTCTCCCCACTAGTCCTGCTGCCTCTCTTTACCCTACCTGTTGCCAACCATTTTCAACCCATTCAAGGCTCCAGGTCAGGGCACTGTCCTAAGTTGGCTTCATTGAATATTCCACATTGTGTTACTATTTCTTTGACATGCATATGTATTAATTCACTTATCCAATGAAATTAATGGGTATTGTCAAAAAACACGGCTATTTCTACTTGTCACATAATAGCTTCATGCAGGTCAGGCCAAATGCCAATTATGAAATAAAAGGCTGTCAAGAATTAGGCAATTCCTCAGCAAAACAAAGCCAATAGTGTGAAATAATCCACTTTACTCTTCCTTCCCTGGCACTGTATTCCTAGAGAAATGAAAAATTAATTTGCATTAAGGAGAACTTTTCACTGTCTCGTGATGTGCCAAAGTGCTCTAAAGCCAATGAAGTACTTTCAAAGTGTATAGAATCATGACAGCAAGGTGCCAAAAAGAGCAATATGCCAATGACCCGATAATGCATTTTAATAATGGTGGTTGGGGTATTAATATTAGCCACAACACTGGAACACCTGTGCTCTTCATGAGCTCTTTTGAGTTCACTGCTGTGGGTAGGCATGGCCTCAGGTTAATGTATCACCTGAAATATGGCAGTCTGGTATTGCAACACACCCTCAGTGTAATGCTGGCTGTTAGCTTATATTGCACGATAAAGTGGAACTTTAACCCACAAGCTGTTGATGCAGCAGTGAGAGTGCATCCACTGAGCCACAATGACAACTTGGAAGTACTAAATACAAACTTCCAAACAAATATACAGAATCAATTTCCAGAGGCAGGAGTTCAATTAGGTTGGCATGTGGATTTTTATCCTGAGGTCTGAAATTTTGTAGGAAGACAGTTTTCATCTTCTCCAACATACATCTCCGTCATGGTAATCTTTGCCACTGAAGAGCCCTTGTCCAAATTCTGCGGATGTTTTTCCAAAGCCTGTTTACTTGAAAGGTTGCAGATATGTGAACACTGCTCAAAAAGATAAATTCTTTGCATAAAACATGTGCACTTTGACACGCACAGATGCAGTACTTGATGCAGTTTCATTATCATTAAGTTTTTAATATGTATCCAGTTCACCATCTAGTGAGCTTCTCATCCTTTAGAATTAATTTGCATTGTTCTGTAATTTCAGACAACCGTCTGAAGCTTGTTGCATATAGTGCTCCACCGTTGCCAGATAGAAAACTAGATTGGTACCTGCAGGCTTTTGACACAGGAAACTGCACATCACTGACAGAGAATGCAGATTGAACTGTGCTGCAATCATTCTGCGTGCAAATGTACGTGTGAGTTCTGCATTTCAAAAATAGTATGCTGATGACGGAAGCAACTTGAACAGTTTTTAGTTCAAATGCATATATATATCTTTTTTTCCTCTGCAGACATTTTAGTATCAGTTCCCCCTTTGAACTGCTAAAACCTTACAACAACGCTACACTTTCAAAAGTGGAAGGTTTTTCACTTGCTTTCTTACACTGCTCAAGGATATTTCGAAAGGTCAGTTACTGCTTTTGGCGAAAGCACCAGCACCTAATCCATTAAGAGCCATTCAGGACAAAATAAACAAACAAAGCTTTAACCACTCCAGTGACAACAGAGCTGAACAAACAAGCAATTTCCATGGAAAATCCCATCAATTTCAGGATCAATAGTCCTCAAGACTGGCCTCTTAAGTGATGAAAGCTAGAAAATCTCTGTTGTGTGGGCTTTAGCACTTCTATTTACAATTAGGACACTGGCTCAGATCATAAGCTCTGTTCGTAAGGCTCACTTTGCCATAAACATAAGAAAGTCAACTTAACTTAAAGCTAAAAAGCCTGAGGGTTCAGCTCTGTGGTTTCTGTTTTACACATCTGATCAGTGAATATCTTGACAATCACTGACAACAAAGCTTAATATTAAATCGAGAAACAGAGTTTGAACATATGCTCACTCTTCATTATCCTCACTGTGTTTTGTCACAGAAGTAAAGTAATTCATTGATGAAGCCCTCAATGGAAACATATGATGTGATTGTTCTGCAGTAATGACAGAACAGTTTCTCAACTATTCAGGACCAGACATAGAAGTAAAATCTTATATAACGTTAAAACAAAATAACATGGGCACCAGAAATTTGAACCAAAAGCAGAAATTGGCAGAAATACTCAGAAGATCATAGCATCTGTAGAGAGAGGAACCGATTTAACATTTCTGCCTGATGATTTTTTCACCACACTCAAAAATCTGTGAAATATTACTGTTTTAGACAAACTTAAACATGCATTTACTGCATTCCTCTTTCCCTATAAACAGGGTTTCAATCACACATGGATTGAAGTTAATGGTGAGTGGTGCAGGATTAGATCCAATTATTTTTAACATTGTAAGTTCTTGTAAAAGAGTCCTGAGATTGCAGTGAAGTCTTTACCTATCTGTGATGATAAAATGAGAACAGCAAGATTCTCCCATACAAGATGCTCCAAACTCTACATCTTTCTCTCACATGATTATTCACATTTGGCCTTACTATGTCCGGGTGATCACAAAGCTTTTACTTACCAAGTGTCTCTACTTCCTCAGGAGGCTAAAGAAATTTGCCATGTCCCCTTTGACCCTCACCAATTTTGATCGATGCACCATAGAAAGCATCCTATCTGGATGCATCACGGGTTGGTATGGCAACTGCTCTGCCCAAGACTGCAAGAAACTGCAGAGAGTTGTGGACACAGCTCAGTACATCACAGATACAAACCTCCCCCTCCACAGACTGTCTACACTTCTCGCTGCCTCGGTAAAGCAGCTAACATAATCAAAGACCCCACCCGCCCCAGACATTCTCTCTTCTCCCCCCTCCCATTGGGCAGAAGATACAAAAGCTTGGAAACATGTACCACCAGGCACAAGGACTGCTTCTATCCCACTGTTTTAAGACTATTGAACAGTCCCCTAGGACGATAAGACGATAAGATGGACTCTTGACCTCACAATCTACCTTGTTACGCCCTTACACCCTATTGTCTGCCTGCACTGCACTTTCTCTGTAACTGTAACACTTTATTCTGCATTCTGTTATTGTTTTCCCATGTACTACTCAATGTTTGGATGTGATGATCTGTATGGATGGTATGCAAAACAGAGTTTTTCACTGCACCTTGGTATATGCGACAAAATAAACCAATTTATCATAAGGTGGTAACTGTCATTATATATGACCAATACCATTTTCATGGGATAAGCTATATTTATTTGTCTTTTGGCATTCAATTATGTTACTTGGGAACCAATATAGGTTGGCAAGTACGTAGGCGATGAGTGAAAAGGTGAGAATGAAGCTTCAGGCAGCCGAGTTTAGGATGAGCTGAAGTTTATGGAGGGTTTGGGAGACCAGCCTGGATTATTTAGAAGATGCTTGAATAGTCAAATTCATGGGCAACAAAGGTCTGAATGCTGGTTTCAGCACCAGATCAGTTGGGTCAAGCTGCAATCAGACAAGGTTTTGGAGGTGGATATAGGAAGTAATAATGATGGTGCAATTATGTGGTCAGAAGCTCCATTTGGAGTCAAACATCCCACAATTGTTGCAAAGACACTGATTCAGTTTCAGACAGTTGCAGAGGCAGTGGCTAGGAAGCAGAGTTTGAGATAAAGACCAATGCCAGTGCCTTTGGTGTTCCCAAAATTTAGCTGGAGGAACTTTCTGTTCAAGCAGCAATGTCTGTCAGGTAAACAGCCTGTCAATTTGGAGACAGTGGAGGGGTGAGAAAACCCAGTGGTGAGGCAACACTGAGTGTTATCAGTGCACAGGTGGACACTGATGCTGCAATTTTGGATGATGTTCTCAAGGGACTGTCTGAGAGACGGATGGATTCATGGATGGACCCCCGCTGGCCTCCAGTGTAATGGCGCAGGAGTGAGATGAGATGACGTTGCTCTTATATCCAGTCAGACAATGGTGGAAAGGTGTTGGGAGATGATGGCCAACCAGTCCAAAATCTGCAGGTTGGTCAGGAAGGACGGGGAGGGGAGGTGGCGGAATAGAATAACGCAATCACATCTTTGTAAAGCTCCTCACACCCACCCACATCTTTCCTGAACACAGAATTTAAAATATGGCCAAACAAGCATTGTAGAAGTTAGAGTCACGGAGACACAGAGTTTAGCTCAGGAACATTCCAGCTTAACTTCCTTGCTCTTAGATTCTGTGCCTCAGTTAGTAAATAAAGCATCCCTTATGCCTCTTCAATCATCTTACTGACTTATCCTACTGCCTTTAAGGATCTGTGGACATAAGCTCCAAGATCCTTGTGTTCCTCCACACCATGCAATATCCTGCAACTTATTGTACCTTCCCATGCTGTTTAATCTCCCCAAGTGAGTTTCCTCACACTTTCCTATTTAAATTCCATTTTTCGCTTCTTTGCTCAACTGAGCATACCATCCATATCTTTCTGCAGTCTAAAGTTCTCCTTTTCATAGTCAATCATGTGGTCAATTTTTGCATCATCTGCAGAATCATTAATATCTGCAAAAAAAAGCAAGGGACCATGTGCGGCTGCAACCACAAGATTAACAGCCTTCCGGTTGCAAAAACACCCATCAACCATTACCCTTTGCTTCCTGCCACTGAACAGTTTTGGGTCCCATTTTCCCCTCTCCCTTAGTCAAAACCGTACCTCTTTCAATAAGAACAATTTGACTTTTGAAACAAGTAAACCTTGGTTTTATCAATCTCTAAAAATATTTGCAAAGGAAATCTGTCAGGTAAGGCAATGTTTTTCTGTTTTGAGTGACTGAAGTTTATCAACACCCGATTTTTCTTACCTATTACATTGGTAGTGCATTATATATGGAAGTCACCATCACGTTCAGTGATGGCTGTGTGTTACTGACCACTGACAGTCAAAGGCACTTTGTTCTTCCAGTTAGATTCATTTTTGTTGTTTCTTAGAGACAGCATCTGTCACCACCAACATTCTCAGAGCTCTCCCTGACTTACCAGACCTGCTCCCCAAATGGACAATGTCCAACTCCTGATCATCTCTGTTACTGACCCCCAAATCATCTCTACAGCAATTCTGCCGTCGGCTCTTTGCTCCTGCAATTGACTTATTTGTCCCCCATCCACCCTCTCCACCTCCAGCTCTCTCTGGATCCTTTCCCTCCCACCCTCAATTCACTGTCCAATTGATTTCTTCATGAACCTCCCTCTATATTGGTGAGAGTGCATGAAATAGAGGCCTTTGTGCAAATTTTCACATGTAAGACCTGCTCTGTCATGCATGATACCTTGGTCCTCAAGGAAAATAGAGCATTGCTGTCAGGGGGTCTCTTGCAAAATAGTGGTGGGCACCAGTGCACTGCTGCCTTAACGTGTTTTCTGGTGCTGCACCATTTCTTACCCAATGAGTTAAAATTAATATATGAACTAATAGTGCTTTTTGTTCTTATGTCACATAATTTTTGTCATGCTGCTTAACTAAAAGGAAAAGATGAACAATTAATAAGATGAAGGAATTTTTCTGTGAGACCACATTTTGTAGATCTTGATAAACAGTCTTGTAGCTGGAGCCCATACTTACAAAAACAGACCATGTATGATTCATGCTGAAATTATTTACAATCATTTATTTTAATTTTATCTATTTATTTTGAACATTCCCAGATGAAACGTTTGTGTATTACTAGGTATGAGTAGGAATATGTTGATTCCATTTGCAGAGGTATTAAGCACCAATCATATAGACATGTCACATTGATTTCAACATGCCAGTTTGAGATGTTTTATGATACATAATGATTCATTTACAGCTTATCAGCATGAACTTAAATACAACAATAATCAGAAATATCATTAGCAACAAAAACTATTTAAAGAAAACAATGCATTTTTAAACACGGGCTGAGGTTACATTTCAAATAAAAATGTAAGAATATGATATATTCAAAGGAATTGTTCTCCAAATGTCATGTGTAATAAAACCCTCAATGCAGATTATTGCAAGTATAAAGACATATGGAACCCAAGTGAAGTAGACAGCTGGTCTACCATATTTCCAACATTCAGAGTTCTCCAGTCTGTACATCCTGAATATAAAAGATGTTGAAAGCTTTTCGTAAATAAATAGGATTGTATTGTCACTCTATATTTTGCAACTTAATGACGTGAAAGGATAAAACATCTGATAAAGCTAATTTGCCATATTTCCAGAGAGCTTATTAAGTATTATCAGGGATTTTGAGTTCAGTCATAATTTTTGAACTTTTAATACAAACTAACCAGCTTATTTTAAATACTTGTTGGAGAAAATGTAATCTTCCATCAAAAACAATAGAAGTCACACAAAGAATTCTAGAACACCTCAAGGTGAGCAGCAAAGAACATTGCATACATCAAGTGGCATTTGTTATGATGCATAGGAACAAAACAGCTTCTACTTATAATCGTACTTCTAACATTGCAAAGCATCCTAGTTCATTACCAAAGAAAACTTGAAACTCAACCACATTATGAGATGTAAGGACAGATGGTCATAAACTTGGTCAAAATGGTTTTAAGGAGCATTTTAACAGGAGCGAATGGTTTAAGAAGGCAGTTTCAAAGTTGAAGGCTTGAGCAGCTGCAGGCAATAGCCACCTACGATGGACCAATTACCAAGAGGCCAGAACTGGAGGAGTGCAAACATCTCAGACAGCTTAAGGTTGCAAAGGACTTATGGAAGTCTATGAGCTCCCCCCATTTCTAACTGGAAGTCAGGATGGACAAGACAGGGAAGAAAGAAGAGATATTCAAGAACTTGATTTGCTGTGAAGAAACTAAGCTGATTGTTACTTTTACAGAAAAGGACGATCTTAGAATTAAAAGCAGTTCTGGCTTGTGACAGCAATGCTTAATGTGGTCCAGCCAGATCTGACAGAAAAAAATGAACATTTATCATGCTAAAGTACATTATTACAAATATCCAGTGTCAGGACTTGCAAACGTACAAGTAAAGGGTATCATGTTAAAATTCCAGCTGAAACATTCAAACCAAATGAAAGCAGCTTTCCTTCACTTGATTTTGTAAATGTTACAGAAGTATGTTTTGCATTTTTTGCAACTTATTTTTTAACAATGTTAAAAGAAACAAAAATTGGATCTCTGATGTCAGGCAGTAATATATCAGAAAGCATTTGTAGGAAGAATGTACTAACTTAATATGTACCATCCACCAGGCACGCTTGTGATGCTATAAAAACACTGTGAATATCATTCCTCATGAGAAGTTGAATGCATATTGTTGTATAACAGGAGATGTATAACATATGAACACGTTTTATTAAATCAGTGGGAGATCTTTATATTTCTGTGCCTCTTCCTGAGAGGCGTAAAGAAATACCAAGAAGAAAGAAACATTTTAAAGGAAGGACCCAGCATCCAAGGTTATCTGAAAAAGGTGTTGGTGTTCTGATGTGCCTGCTACCCTTGTCTTTCTTGGCTGTAGAGTTTGGGAGGTGCTGTCAGGATAAGCTCAATGAGTTTTGCAGGGGATACACATTGCAGGTATGGTGTGCCAGTGGTGGGGAGAATAAGTAAATAGTGTGTTGGATGGTGTCAATCAAGCGGAATATTTTATCCAAGAAGGTATTTTTCTCTCCACAGATACTACTTGACCTACTTAGTACCAGTTTCCATCCTTTCCCCAAATCCTTTCCATAATATCTATTGATATTTTGTCAAAAATGTGTGTTCCTCAACATGAAGGTATCAGTTATACTTTCACTTTTTACCCCTTAATATTAAATGCCTTCAGATCCTAACACAAGTCAAACTCATTGTAAGGAACCTTTCCACTAACCCAAACTCAGACCAGGAAATTGACATCACTGAACATCATTGCACCAAGGCAAGAATTCATTTCAATTGATTTAAACTTCAGAGTTAAAGATCTGACTTGTACCATTGTATTTGCCAATTTTACACAGATACTTGTAAAGAAAACCATTTAACAAAACAAATGCTGCCTTAGCTGAAAATTCTTTCCATTAATCATTCAAGGCACTTATAATATGGTTGGAATTGAAAGGTCAATATCAAATGAGTTAATTTGTAGGCTGACTTACTAAAGTTTCTGTGTATAGTCTTCATATTATGTTGCAGTGCAAATCAATGTGATAAGTGATCCAATGCTCTCAGATGCTGTATTTGTCAGTATTACCATTGATTTACTTACAAACATCCTTTCATCACCCGATATAAACAAAGTCTTATGTGGAATCATGCATTTGTGAGCTCATTTCACTCTGCAAAAGCTGACTTGTGACCTCTGTTGACTTGACAAAGATTAGAATAGCTCTATGAAAGGGTATATTATTTACACAATACATTTTTAGTATACTGACAGAACAGATGACATATTTCTTCAGTTATACTTTATTCTGCAAAAACCTCAACAATTTGCTAATCCTGCATAGTGATTAAATTTTACAGATACGATGTGATGTTCAATGAAACTGAAAGAAAAAAATAATTGTAGGTGTTTTATTTATCTTCTTGTTTTGAATATTACAACCTGGCCAGATTGAAGATTTTGGGGTGTACAATTTTATTTAAAAATTCTGCACTTCCATCTTTACAGAATATACTAACACCAATGTATGTTGCGACGATTTGCAGGATTTATGTTGATTATTTATTAATCCCTGAGTCACCAAAATACACCTTTCACAGGCTGGATGCATGTGTGCCTTCACTGAATTTTTAAATACCCTTCAGTATATCAACAATTGCAAGTATGGTTAATGATCACAAACTAAACTAATGGTAAATATTCTCATGGTTGCTCCTGTCAAATAAGTTTATGAGCAAATTCCAGCTTTATTAATCATATCTAAGAAGTCATGAATCCATCATAAGCAGTCACCATCAGTGTGAGGATGCAGAAATTACAACAGTCTTGTTCATTGTAATCCAGTTCACCAGATCATGGGAAAAGCTAATTGCTATACAAGTCTTGAGTGGGGCAGAATGATTATAACCTTCAACCTAAAAGTATTCCTGGTCTGAATTGTGACCTTCAAGTGCACTGACAGTAATTTCCAAAGCACTAACATGGTGAAGATCTTCCAACATGACTATCACTAAAAAGCATTGTCAAATTTGGCCATATTAGAGCAGTGTTCCTGGTTCAGTGCACATGCCTGAAAATCCTTGATTGCAATTTTCATGCTGCAACTGTGGGAACCAGGCCTTAAGTGGCATGTATGATGCAGCAGCACAATTGCTGCAACTTGCCAAAAGTGTTGCTGTATGGGGATTAGTGGATGGAGAGGTAGGAGAGAGGAAGGAATGTATGGCCAGTTTCATTGACAGGATTCAGAACTACTATAAGAGGAGTCTGCCTGGGTGAGGGCCAGTCCAAAGCAACAGTCAGACACACCAGGCAGAGGGAAGCTTGAAGTGATACTGTTATGCCTGCTTGGTCTCTTCATAGCTGTACTTTGGAGAATGTGCAGTGCCAGCAAATCTTTATGCCCTCTGGGTTTAAGGAAAAATAGATGGTCTTCTCCCTCTGAGCGTGGAGCTTGTGTGACCTCCTTCACGGTGCAGTGATCAGGAGCACAACCTGTAAGCTGAGAGTGACTGTGACCTTAACTACGAGACCAGTCGAGTCATGTGTGTGAGCCTGGATTTGAGATCACAGGGTGCTACTCAGGACTGTCTTGGTGAAGGATAGCCTGTGTAGAGATTTGTGTGCTGATATTTAAATATATTTATGGCCCTCTCTAAACCCTGGGTGGATAAGGTCTTCGGTGATGCGTGCTGCCATGTATTCTCTCGTGTGGTCTCCTGGCTGTCAATGTTTGAATTTGCATGCCATCCAGCAATAATGTTGGGTGTAGTCAAATACTCATTGGAAGTCAGTTTTGAGGCTTGAAGTGTAGAAATGTAGTTTTAAGTGTGAGCTATGCATAGAATAAGCAGACCGGCTGCAGTGCTGTGGAGCAGCCTGGCAAAGAATGCATTTTGAGTGTGATTGGCCCTTTAAATAGCGTGGTTTCAGGGGAAACAGTGCTAGTAAAAACTGGCTGTGCTGTGAATAAACAAGGACTGTCATTTTTCTGATCAGTAATGTTGAAAATTACACTGGAAGGCAAAAATATGGGCATTGCAGTGTTGTTGAGATAATTGTGATGAATTTCATGGTAAAACCTCGTTTCCAGTGCCAGTGAAGGTCCTGCCAGAAAGTCAGGCATCAAATTTCCCACCAGTGCTAAGAGATCAAAAAGTGGACACAATTTACAGCCTCTGCTCTCCACTGAAATGAACGATCTAGCCTGGAGCAGATGCAGGGGACATTTCCTCAATGTAAGAGCTGGAGAACTGCATATTCACACTCCACCATTAGACCCCATGAAGTGCCCAATGTCAGAACACTTTTGACCTGCACAGTACTGTACTCTTCAGCATTGGGACAACTCTTTCCTGGGCCTAGGTTTACACATCTCAGTTTTTTTCTGAAATAACATCAAAAAAATAATTGGGCAGCGTATGCAAGACTGAATGATAACTTATGCACACACAAACATCCCCTGCGAGAGGTTTCTTCTTAATTCTCAGTTTTAAATTAAATCAGATGCCTTGTTTTTATTACCCAATGCTTGTTGATATCTTAAATGGTTAAATCATGCTGCAGCATATTGGGCTGGAGCTTGGTTGGAAAGGCTAACATGGAAAGGCCATGTTAAAACTGTTGGGATTTACTCCCCACCCCATCCCATCCTGTGTCAGAATGTTCAGGATTCCCTTCCGAGCATGGAAGTTCCACACGTCTACCCCTCACTGGGATTTGGCCAGCTGCACTCTGATGTTGGACTCCTCAAGGGGTCCAGATGGGGAGCCTGAATGTGCAATTTCCCGGCACTTCCACTGAGGAATCTGGCCACTGACCTGTGGCAGGTTAGACTTCAAAGAAAGTGGGGGGGGGGGGGGGGTTGTGGGGAAGGGGGGGGGTGGGGATTACTTAAAGTAGCCTAACCTTGCAGCCAAACAGCATGAACATTGAATTCTCCCACTTTAAGTAATCCCCACCCCCTTCCCCACCCCCCCAACCATGCTTCTTCTCTTCTTCCCTTTCCAAGCCCATCTCTTTTTTCTACACCCCTTTTTTTCCTTTCTCTCCTTACCTTTGACCCATCCCCCAGTGAATCTGCTCTCCCCTCCTCCTCTGCACCTGCCTATCACCACCTCTTACCTGCATCTACCTATCATCACCTTGTGCCCACCCCAACTCCCCTCTTTTGTCCACCTATCACTGCTCTGCTTTTCCCTCTGATATATTAGGCTTCCCCTTTTCCTATCTTCAGTCCTGAAGAAAGTCCTGACCTGAAACGACCGCCTGCTTTTCTCCACGGATTCTGCCTGGCCTACTGAGTTTCTCCAGCATCATAGTGTTTTATAAGATAAGATATCTTTATTAGTCGCACGTACATCGAAACACACAGTGAAACACACCTTTTGCGTAGAGTGTTCTGGGGGCAGCCCACAAGTGTCGCCACGCTTCCGGTGCCAACATAGCATGCCCACAACTTCCTAACCCGTACATCTTTGGAATGTGGGAGGAAACCAGAGCACCCGGAGGAAACCCACGCAGACACAGGGAGAATGTACAAACCCCTTACAGACAGCAGCGGGAATTGAACCTGAGTCACTGGCGCTGTAATAGCGTTACACTAACCGCTACACTACTGTGCCACGTGCAATATTAGGTGGTGCCACTCTTACTTCCACTACATGCCCCCTTACCACCCTTTTTTACCCATGAACCATCAGCCCTCTTGGATTCCATCTTTTCACAAACCTTCCCTCATCACAGCATTTCCAGTATTCTCAATTATTTTTGCAGATTTCCAGTATTGTCACAAACCAGCAACAAAAGAAACACACTGAGCATGATTCAGTGTTAAAAACTATTTTATTAATCACTACTTATGATAATACGTAAAATAAAAGTAAAAATGTTAGTATGTTAGAATTCAAGAATGTTAAACCTCGAACGTTAACCCCAAAACTAAACTCTTCGTGTGTGTGTGTGACAAAGTCCAAAACTCCCAGTTCCGGAATGGTTCTTAAAGTTCAGTTCCGCAAGCCATAAGGTGAAACATGAGCAAGGGCTTCTTCAACAACCACCGTTGTCTGAAGATAAGATGTAGATGTAGAAAAACATAGAGAGAGTACATACAAAATCCAAATGTTCCACGATGGAACCCAAACGACACTTCAGTGTTTACTCGGTAGTGACTTCCTCACCCCGAAAAGCATCCGAACCGTGGTCGTCCACACACAAATACCTGTTTCCTTCTACAGGTCAGCAACAAAGTGAACTCCACCGGATTACTTCCAACTTCCATACATGGATTTCTATGGCAAACACAGTTATTGTTTCTCATCCATCGATAGAGAAAACAAGCAGGCTGGTGTCTCTCTCCCTTCTCTCTCTCTCTCCTTCTTCTTCTTCTGCCTCCAACAACGTCATTACGTCCTTTATCTTCTATTGACGTAAGCACGCCCCACACACACATACACACACACTCTCTATCTTAAAGGGACTTTCACTGAGTCCATAACAGTATTTGCAGTATTTTGCTTTTGTACCTTGCTGCTGTTCTTTCTGATAGTTCCACGAGGGCCTCTAATTCAGTGATGCAAGTACTGTTACTCCCAGGCTGAGACTCTGAGATTGCACGTCTATATGCATTAGGTACACAGTGATGTTCCATCAGGTCTATTCTGACAATGGAGCTTCATTCTGACCTCTGTTATGCAACATAATATTTTCTATGTTGGGCACCCTTGAGAAAACGCTGGAGGAGACAGCAAGTTCAAAGCCAACTTAGGGTAGCATTGCAACAGTATGAACCTGAGGCTAAGTGCCCACAAAAAAATCAGATCAGCACTGCCCACATATTTCACTCAAGACCCAACAGCCAGCAAGGAGCGAAGGCTACTACCCTCCAATCCAGAATTAATTCTGATCCAACGATTAAAGGTATAGACACAGTAACCTCAATAAGCCTAAATTACCAGTGGAATCAGCTTCCTTCTGCATTATGCAAATGCGTCTACTGTTACACATCCTATATTTTATTCCCAGCCCTCTCTTGGTTTTCTTGGATCTTGCACCAAACATGAGTGGCTCCCTCGGTTCTCTGCCGATGCAGTTCTCAACCTGCAGATGCCATTTTGAATTAGCTAAGATGGAAACTTGGTCACGTGGAGACAGAAAATACGTCCCAGTTCACTGCACCCTGGTGCACTGCTGCTTAAGCATATAATGCCACCCTACTGTCTTGATTGACTGAGTATTGATTTGGCTCTCAGTATACATTATCACCAGCTTCCAATCTGTCCACCAATACATTGGGTATAGTTTCTTCAAACACATTTGGATGAGTTCAGTTTTGCTAATTGATCATGCTGTCCAACACAAGTTGGAGAATCAACAAACCTGTAAGTTCTGTGTCCTGGCTCTCCATTTAGATCACTAATAATATCACAAAAAGTAGGTGTTCGAAAATCCTCTCCCTGTGGCATTATTGATTGGTACCCGATGCAAGAAGTGCTCACAAACCCACATTCCATCATCCAGTCAATCACTTTCCAGCAATCTCCCCTTAAATCCACCATTTATAACTTCTTTCTGCAGCCTCTAGAGAAACACTTTGTCAAACACTTTTTGAGTTTACATATGCAATAATCTATGGTAGGCTGCACAGCAACGTACAGACAGGACAAACAGAACTGGAAGAGGGAAGACCATGAGGACAATCACATAACTAATTGTCAATCTTACTTGTGGTGAGTAGGTGTTTTGTTTTAAAGAAAATCCTTTCTTTCTCTCTAATAAGGATAAAAGGATGGATAGGAATGTGAAGTATCTGCTACAGCTTATATTTTCGTGAAGTTATAAACTGTCAGGAATAAGAGGCTGTATTTCAATATCACTTGGTCATTACAAAACAGCCAAATATTACCATTTTTTTGCCTAAGATATCAAGCAAAACTTTGGTTTAGGAGAAAAACATTGTCTTATACTATTTTACTCTATTCTCCAATGATTGCCTTTGTTTCAATGCATCAATATGATCACTGAAGACACAGCACCTCCCCATCTGTTAGAAGCAATGCAAGCACGGACCATCTGGTCAGTAATCCATGCCAAGTAAGTGGCAACTGGCATTGTAGGCTGCACAATGTAATATCTGTGATGATGCTGCCTTGTACATTTGAAACTATTTATGATATATCTGCCTTATCTGTAATGTAGTCATTTACCAGAAGCGAGCAGACTCCTTCTATTTATTTTTTACTAACATAGGTTTTCGGAAAAGAACTAGTCCCAATTGTATAATGATGCAAGAGAATTTTCACCCACAACACCGGTGCAAGTGGAAGATTCTAGTTACTCCTCTCTGTTGCTCTGAGAAAATTGCTGTGTAGAGAGCATTAGGCTTCTGAAAGATTGGTATTTTAAAATGCAGAATCAATCTCATGAACCTTTAAGGTAAGCATATACAAAGACCTAAACAGCACTCCGCCATTCCAAAGTGGTCTCCACCAAATGCCTGCACAGTAGCAGCCAGGCTTCCTTACTTTAGAGTACTTCAACCCCCTTGCAATAAAGGTCTACATACCATTTACTTTTCTTATTTTTTGATGCATGCATCTACATTTTAACTTCCTGTGCTTCATATAAAAGGCCGCCCCCAATAATGATTTTCCTAGTACCCCATTCCACTACCTTAATAATGATTTCCAGCTTATTCCCAAAGTGTTATGTCAGGCCAACTAGTCTATAGTTCTCTAATTTCTCTTTCTCACCTCTTTTGAATAGTGGTGTCACATTCTCTAACTTTCAGTCTGTTGGGAGGGTCTCTAAATCAAGGGAATTCACCACCATTCTAGCAGCCAGTACTAGGGCATGGGTCATTGGTTCCAGCAGCCAGTACTAGGGCGTGGGTCATTGGTTCCAGGAGATTTGTCAATTTTTAGACATACTAATTTCCCCAGTGGTTTCTCTTTGCTAATAGCAATTCCCCAAGTATCACTCTCTCATCGAACCCTTGATTCCACATTATTTATTGTATGTTATTTGTGACTTCCATTTGAAGGTAAATAAAAAAAGTTAAAAGCTTTATATCTCACCATAATTTCTTCTGCTGTATCATTTAAATGTTCCAGTTTGCTTTCACTCATCCTTTTTTTTACTGACTTTTAGAAACGTGCTTTCTCACTCCTTATTTTTGGCAACATTGATATGATTCTTACTTTAGTCCAATTCCATCCTTATTTTCTTTTAGCCATGTGTGGATCACACTTCTCTTTTAATTTGTAATTCTCTGTGGAAGTACCATCCTCAAACAATCTTTTTGGTGAATAGAGGTTATGGATATGTTAAGCCTGGCTCCAAACTACAGGATACAATTCTTGAGTTACCTGTTCTAAAAAGATTGATGCCATCCCAGAAAACCTCCAGTGAACATTTTTACTTTCTATACTTGTCCTAATCTGTGTTCAAGTCTGCAGCATCATTCATATCCTTATGATCTTTTCCTCCAATAGTCCTTCACTTATTTATTTCCAACAACCAAAGAGCCAATCACAACAGAGTCACTATTTTAATGGTGCTGTTTAACTTGTTTCAGGAAGTTTAACTTGTCTCACAATGAGAGTCACTATTTTCAATGTTTATCACTATTGCAAACAGTACTTTGTCAAAGTGAACTATGAAACACACATGATTGTAAATATGACACAACTTGCATAAGGTTTTACATGAGGAGAATTTTCAATGTTTTTAAAAGAGCTGAACTATGCAAAGCTTTGATTCAACTCAGTTGCAATCCTTCAAGAAAGACGCGATAATATGGAAACAAAGAGAGGTTTGATTGTCAGAAATACAAGAAGGAAATGCACTTTCAGCAGCCTTGTTTTTTATGATTGCCATCTCAGTCAATAAACTTTATCTAATCCTGTTTCATCCTTTAAAACTACCTACAGACTAATGTGAATCTCCAGGGACAAATCCAATACATAGTGACAAAGAGGATGTACTCCTTCTGGTGTGAATGGGAGAGTTGTTAGAAGACTGTGTGAGGTATAAATAACATTATAATGTAACCATTTAGTTGTGAAAGAAAGAAAGTCTCTTATTGCAAAAAAGAGACCTGCTTTTCTTCTGTGGGTTAAATTTTTTGACCTCCAGCATTTCCCTGGACACCTATGTTACGGTCATATTTGGGTTCTTTACATCATTTGAAGTAAACAGTGAAAAAATGGGAGTAAACAGTTTATTTCAAGTGAGGAAAGGGAGGCTGTGCTTAATTGAGTTTTGGTGATAGATACGCTACAAATGGAACAAAGAACCATGGTGAAGCAAAGCAAGAAGCTCTGACAACTTTCAAGAGTTGCAAACCTTTTGTTATGAATGGAAAATTAACCGTACCACTAAATGTAATTCCCGCTTCCTGAAACAAGTCAAATTGCCCCATTTCGAAACATATGAATAAAATTGTTTTGTTTCCCACTAAGTTGCCAGTTCTTTCTACTCATAAACATGCAACATATACCTAATCAGATTATTTTGGTAAACTGAATCAAGTACAAGCAAATCTGAAGTGAACATAAATTTGGAGGCAATTAGATCTGTTAGACAGGATGTGCCTGTGTATTTTTCCATTTAATTATATATTTATGTTTTCATTGTGTCACTCAGCTTCCTGACAGTGACTGCTCAGAGAATTACCATGTGCTTTATTCTGGATGAAATGTTGAAAATGTCATTTCATAATCATATATTAAACAACTAAAAATATTCATGGTATCACTGCAACTATATATATTTTTAAAATTTTCCCATGACATTATTAATATTGCATAAATTAGTATATGAACAATTATTGTTCTTTAATGTACCATTACTGCCTGAAAGACCCCCTCCAAGTCATTCACTATCTTTACCATACCTTCATTGTCACTGGGTCAAAAACCCTGTGCTGAACAGTATAATGGAAATACCTTCACAATAAGGACTGCACATGTTGAAGAGGATGGCGCACTACCATCATCTCAATACCAATTAATAGTGAGAGATCATCTTAAAACAATTCATAGCACCTTCAGAATGGGGTATTTTATATTTTAGTGATATTTAAAAGCCAATGATATATTGTAACAATTATACTTCAAAGTTAAGTTACAATTGCATGAATTTTATATGAAGCACCATTAAACAAGTTGGAGTAAGATTGGATTTGAATCCTTAATAAAAGTTGGTAATCACCCATTTAATTTTGTACATGAACAAATCAGAGTATAAAAATACTAATTTGAATTGGTGGATTTCTATTTTTTGTGCACTGAATTAATAGCAGAACATGTGTTATTTTTTGCCTGTGATATCATTAAAGGTCACTGAGAAGTACATGAGAACTTACAGTGTATTTTACAGTGTTTCTTTGTTTTTATCCAATCTTTAACTTTCCCCTTTATTTTACATTTGGAACTTCCCATTACCTTGTCCTTTCTCTAAGACATTGAACAGATAACAGTCTCAGCTCTGCCACTGAAAGTTAACAATTGATCTTTGCAGAAAATACCAGACAGTAAAACATAAACAATACATTAGGATCAGACTTCCTCTGGGTTCTGACTCTGAATCGAGAAGAACAAATTTTCTTTTATGTAGCATCTTGCACATCCCATTAAGTGATTCATTGCTAGCTCATTGCCTTCAGTATGCAAAGCGTAGGCACAGTTTTCTGTGTGCATATTGGTAGATAAAGTCCCCTATTTATTCACCAAAATACAAGTCTGTCACAATTGGAATCACAAAACATAATCTCAGTGTTATATAACAAGGTTTCAAATCAGTTTCACCATTAACCTGTAATGATTTCAGATCTTCTATTTTTATTTATGATTTCAGGCAAACTAGTTTAGTAACTGAGACACAAGAGAAACTGCAGATGCTGGAATCTGGAGCAAAAAGCGAATTACTTGAGGAAGTCAACATGTCAAGCAGTATCTGTGGTAAAGATTGGATGTCTATGATGAAGATGAGCCGGTGGGGCTAGGGAAATGGTGTCAAAATGGTGGAGGGCATGCAAGGTGCACAGGGTAAAGGTGGCAAGGGATGGGACCAGAGAAGACAGGAGAGAGTCAAGGTATGATGAGATAAGTTCAGTGGGGAAAGAGCAGGCAGAAACAATGGGTCTACCAGTTCAGTCCTGTTAGTGGATCTTGGGTAGAAGCAGGCAATGTTGGGTTGGGGCACTATCAGGTTGAAGGCTATGGAGGGGAGATCTCCTGATGTGATGAGATCTGTGATGGCCTGGGAGACGGTGGCCTGGTGCTCGCTGGTGGGGTCATGGTCCAGGGGTAGATATGAGGTGTCCAAGAGCTGCTGCAAGGTAAAGGAAAGTCTGCCAGACCACAATGGCACCACCGTTGTCTGTGGTTACGATGACAAGGTTGAGATTGATGCGGAGTGAGTGGAGAGCTGTACATTTGGAGTGGGTGAGGTTGGAGTGGGTGTGGGGAGTTGAGAAGTCAAGGTGGTTGATGTCACATTGGCAATTGAAAATGAAAACATCAAGAAAGGGTCAAAGGCCAGAAGGGGGTGTCCATGAGGAAGGGGAGTGTCGGAGAAGTGAGAAGGGGTCATCAGTGGAGGGTGAGGACTCCTTGCCAAAGCAGTAAGGTTGGAGGCAGAAGCAATGGAAGAAGAGCTCGACATCAAGAAGGGCCCAGAACTCGCTGAAGTGCAGGCACAGGGGTACAACAGTGAGGGCTCTGCTGAGGACAGACCACCCAGCATCAGAAAGGGGGGAGGTCAGGGGCAAATGGTGAAGACAGCAGGGGCTGGAGGTGGGGCAAGGCATTGGGGTCAGAAGAGGGTGATTGGAGGGAGGGCTCAGTGGGGTAACATAATGGGAAGGGAGCTCAGAGAGGGGAGAGGAGGGGAAGGAGAAGGGTTGAGGATGGTATTTGGGCTGGGGTGGGATATGAGATCAGGGAGGAGAGGGAAATGTGGCAAGATTGTTGGCAGGGTAAGAGTGAGGAGGCCTCCATGCCAATCCAGCTTGTCCAGTCTGATACCTACAAACGCCACACATCAGCTTAAATTTCAGTGCTCCACCCTCTATTCATTCACCAACACCTTGTCTCCCAGTAAGAGCCTCCTGACTCTGTGAGCTATATTGGAGGAGATTCCTTAATATATCTTGTGGGTGATCAGAAATAAGTTTTAGGCAGTAGTCACACTTTGGCAATTCTGAATGACTCAAGTTTCACACTTGCTACAAATGATATCATTGGAGCCCTTGAATGAAAATATTGCCTGATAATCAAGGTGATTATTGCTTGCCACCTTTCTCACTACCCATCAGTATAAACACACAATTGTCTATAAATGCCTCTGACATTGTTAGTGATGATTCAAATAATTTCCTGTTTTATAATAGTGGTATTACATCATGCAGATATCATCTGAACTGCTGATTTTTGACTGAATGACTCCTATCCCCCTTTTATTTGATGGTAATTTGGGATGGTTACTGTTACCTTGGGGACTGAGTCCCATGGTTGTCCAAATCTACAAATGAGTGACTGTTATCCAGTAAGTCATCCTCAATCCAGAGGGACTGCCTAAGAGAGAAAGGGAGGATTATTTTGTAGACATTCATTTATCTGTGCTTTTATTTCATTTAAGAGCTTGGGGTACATAGCAAAATTCATAAGTTGGATCTAGATAGCATCCAAAGAGATGAATCTCCCTGGCAGCCATGGTATTGAGCCAGTGAACTTCAGTGGAGTTGATGGAAAGATTCATGAGATGAACAGTAATCACTCACATGACTAGAGCAACTAGAACTAGCAAACCAACTTCAGTGGCCTTCCCCAGGTCAACACACCCACACACCCAGTATTGAGGGCCTAGTTACTCCTCATCAGCTCCATTGAGCAGGCCACCTCACTTGCATGCTCAACACCAAACTTTTGAAATAGACATTCTATTCCAAGTTCTGTCACAGGAAGACATTATCAAGTTGCTCGAAACCTCCTTGATGAAGTGCAACATCCCCATTGACTCCAGGGAATCCTTGACCCATGACCAGTCAAAATGCAGAAGAAGCAGTTGGGATGGTATTGGGAACCTCAAGGCCATGCATCAGGGACACAGAGAAGCCCTGCAGAAGAGGTAGAAGGAGTGACCAGCTCACAAACTACTCTCCCACCTGCCCTTTCAGGTACCTCAAACCCCATCGGTGGGACAGTCTGAAGTTCCCATTTGGTTTCATCAGCCACCTGAGAATCCACAATGTGGAAACAAGTCACTCTTGTTCTTCAGGGATTGCCAGAGAAGAAGAGATGGTGGTCTGCTGTAAATGATTGCTGAATTGTGGAGGTTCTGGATCTTCCGCAAAATATAGAGATGTTCTCCCCCGCCCTCTTTGTAAACAGATTTAAAATTATACATCACGTCTCATTCATTGCACATGCATACAGTTGATCACAGGCTAGGAGTCTCTATAATACTTTTCCAAGCATTGCCACACCAGTGCAACAGTCATCAATGATGTTGAATTAATTATTGTTTTGATCAATTACTCAAATTAAAAGGAAAACACTCTGACATTGAACATGTACAATCCCACTCCACTGCTGAAATGATGACAGCATAGGGGTTCCACCAGCACTCAAACTGATCCTACCTGAATTCGATAGTGGGGGTGGGTGGCAAAGTGTGGGCCTGAATTCTGGCAGGTTGTCTGAAGAAATAATGTGGAAGAATTGTCTTTTTCCCACATTTGATTTGACAAATTTATGCATCCTAATGGTACTGTTCACCTACCTCCTGCAGAGAGCACAGCATGCCCATTCTGCTGCCAGCCTCTCTATTACTGGTGGTTTCTGCTTGGAGGAGAGGCTTTTAACTTAGCTTTATTATTCTGCTAAAGCAGACCTTCAAATGCATTTTAATGTTGGAGCAGGGATTCCAGGTATCCTCTGCCTGCCTCCGACAGCTTTCTATTGCCAGCTTCTCCAATCCCCTTCCCTTTCTTTTCCTCCTCCTCCCATCCTTGACTTCTCTCCCCAAATCCTTCTCCAATGCCTCCTTCACACTTTCCTCCCTCTTCCACTTCACTTCCTCTGCTTATGCTCTTTTCCCAGGTCCAACTCTTTGCAGCTTCCCCTCCCCACTTCCCCTCTCATCATCCTCCCCCCTTTCCCTGTTCCAGGCCCAGTTCCTTCCAAACCCATATCCTGTATGCTTTTTTCCTCATTCCTCCTTGCTCTACTACTTTTTCCTCCACTCTTCTTCAGGCTGAAGGACATGGTGGGATTTGAGCTGTGGAGTTTTGGAGATGTGGAACTTAGGAAGTGATATAAAAGTTTAGAAGTTAAAAAGGTATGGATAAGAATCCAGTTGTGCTCGAAGTAGATATGGTGTGAAAAAATAAATCTTTGCAGACTGAAATTATGATGCCTCAACACCTGCTGGGATACAGGATTTGAAACTCAACCTCAAATCAAACAGAACACAGTGAATGAACTTGACTGAGCAGCCAAGAAGGGGAATGGAATCAGGAGCAAGGATACAGCAGACGTACAGGAAATAATTAAAATGACTTTAGTTTCCCAAATGCTCAAATGGAGAAAGTTATTACCATGTCAATGCCTAATCTCTGAAAACAATAGTTCCCAAGAATTTTCCTAATACCTTCTTAAGTTGACTGTGTCCACTGTTAACATCTCCAGGTTTAACTTCTCTAGTCCTCATGCTATGTTTACATCTCTTTCCTTTATCATCCCACTCCCTGCTGCCATCCACATTACTCCCAGTTATTAAATATATATAATCAAGCTATAAAATATATATGAAGTTTGTGAGTCTCGTGAATATCCATCACCAAGGAAACAATCTGCTCCCAGGTTTCTGCCAACATCTTTAGTGAGCAGTTATTGAAAGGTGTGCCAGAGTGACCTTGGGTAACCCTTTTGGCAATTTTCACTCCCTTTCTTTCTCAGTGGGGAAGGACCTTATTCTTCGTCAATGTCTCACCTTGACAAATTCAGCAAGATTAGAATCTTGTTATGTGGGAAATTGTGAGTGCCAATTTGTATCTTAGCACTCTGTTATGCAGTATACTAATACAACAGTATTTTGTTTCATGGTGTTACCTCTGTTCAAACTATTTAATTAAAGTAGCCATTTAAATAAAGAATGTTACTCTTTAAATGACAAGGATGTAATTGTATGGATTTTATTTAATTTGCTGAGCTACTTAATTGATACCGTATACCTACCCGATAAGATGGGTGACGAGATGTATTGTTAAAAATGTTGTTGAAATGAATTTAAAAGTATGGCATTATCTGGACCTTTAATAGCCATGACTCTGTTATCGACTAACATCTTAATCACAGCCAAACAAAGAAGCACTTGTTTGAAGGCGAAAAACAGCAAGTTTTTACCCATATTATGTAACATTAATAATGATAGCTGATTTTGTTTGGGCATTTTGTAGTTCACATATTAAATCTTGTTGTTAAGCCACACAAAGAAGCAATGTTACCTCTTGCACTGTGGACAAATATCCTGCTATTTTTGAAGATAATTAAAAGCTATGTTTTCTAGCAGTTAAGCTTCTGGTACCCAAGGTGGTGATCACATATCTCTCTCTCAAAATGTCTGATTGGCCAGTTTATATTCACGATGTCCTCTTTGACTGCCTTAACACTAAATACCAGTTAGTGATGGAGATTGCCACAAAGGTCAGAGAACTTTAATTATTTATTAAAGCTGCAGGGATGATTGACGTGATGGCTATGTTCAATGTTTGGACACCATTACAACAGGATGATTGTGTTTGGGACCAAACTTAAATACTTGGAGCAAAATCACTTTCCTGAACAGTCAAGAGGAGCTCTTCGTTGTTGTTCATTGACACAGCAGCTTGTGGTGAAAAAAAACGTAAGTTATAAAGCAAAATACCTTAATTACATGTTATATATCTATGTAATCTTGCAGAACCTTTAATTCATGCATTTGAACCATTTTGCTGGATACCTCCAGGCAGCTTTATAACTGAATAGGAGCAGAGGTCCTACAAAGGCGATATTTGAGAACAGCCATGAAAATCAGCCTGCAAATTCCCTTTATTTGCTTCACAATATTTCTTCTCCATCCTTCACTACTTATTATTGCACATTAAACCATTGAGCTTCACAAGTCGTTTAACAAATAACTACAAAAAGATTTTATATGATTAAATCTACATTTATGAATGTGTATTTTTGTGTTTTGTCAAAATCTTGCAAAATCTCTGAAACATGAGTCAGTAATTCCATTTTGTTTAGCATTTGCGTAGAATATCCAATTAAACTGAACTGCAGTGTTAACCTGTGTTGATGAATTGACTTAATTGTAACTAAACACAGGCAGTTTATAATCATCTTCCCCATACTTCTTGCCAATATTTTTTCTATACAGTAAGGAATTGCGCTAACAGAGGGTTTAAAGTAACACTTGTACGAGACGATGAAAGGTTTCTTGATTTCTCATCCCAGCATAATAATTAGATTACTATTGATACTTCAGAGATTGGAAAACTGTAGTTAGAAAGCTCCAATTTCCTTTTGACATTGTAAGATGTTGAATCCACCACTAAGTATAATGAAGAAACATCAAAAAACTAGTCAAACAAAATGGTCTTTATCTGCAACTTATTTACAAAACAACACTAAATAATCATTTCATACACAAAACTAAATTTGCTTGCGAAACAGCATCTTAAAAGTACAATTGTGCAATTTTGTCAGCAAAAAGCAATGGCTGTGTCTTGGGTCTGAAGGTTGCAGCTATAAAGCAAATGACTGGGTTTTGAAGAACTAGATAGCTATAATTTATGGCAACAAAAATCATAGTGTACATTTGTTTATTCTCTGCCTTTAGCATCACAGCCTTCGGAGTAGTGATCGACAGCCTTGAAGAAAACACTAGGTTGACAAAGGAGTTGGGTTTCAGGGATCAGGTGGTGAGGACAGGAGTGCTGGATGCACCTCACTGAACTGTTGTTCATCCTCCACGCATTTGAACAATAGCACGACATTCAATAATTTGAATCCTACTCACAGATAAAATCTTGAAGTGTCACAAATCAGCTGATAGATATGTTTAGGATTTGCAAGGGATTTGTGAAGAAGAAATATTACAGTTGTGCCATTAATTAAACTGAATGAAATGAATGACTGAGGTAGGGAACACTGATAAGAATCTCCTGCCCTTTGGCAGCATTTGCCTTCCATCATAACACGATCAAGCTGCTAATAAAAAGGCTGAACACTGAGCACTAACTTGAAGGTGCAAATACCTCACAGATGTTTTGTTTAGCATTCGGCATTTCTGTGAAGTAGGAATTAAATTCTCTTTACAGTAGCTATGCTTTTGATAATCTGTCCATTATAGACTTGGAACGTAAATCAGGCCTTTGACTAATAAGCTCCATAAGCAACTGCAGGACAGGCGTCCCTGTTTCTCTCCCATTAATCAGCAGAAACTTCACACGCTGTGAGAGTCCCAGGAGACACTTCTGGCTGGGAAAAAGATCCTCCCTCTTCAGTTCTAATCAGTCCGTCCCATCTGTAATGGCTTCAGCAAATTGTTAATGACATAAAGTGACAGTCGAAGGGCTCTTTGCTCTGTCAGGATTGAGTTTCTGTGAGCTCTCCAACAAACTACCACACACTAGCCTCAAAGCTTCAGGAAAATGATCTGGATTACTGTGGAATGAATTTGATATGTCCGCAAAGGCAATCTGGAATTGAAAAGAAAGGCTTTTTTTTAAGTTTTCTTTCACGTTTTAATGGGGAACATGCAGATAATTGCAGATCATCTCAAACCCACATAAGAGCACCATTTGCACTCAGAATATTGCCATGGTTATCAGATCTTCAATAAAACTGTGCATAGTGGAAAAATCAATTAGTCCTGTTGTTTGTCAAATAAAACACGGGGGCTTTACCTAACTATAGAGTCTGAGGCAAAAGGGTCGTGGCACCACATCGTACTTGGTTGCATTTTCACTGCAATCTGAAATTAAGCATTACAGGACTGGAGTGCTTAACTTCAGAATGCTTCCCAGTCTCAGTTGTTTCACTGAGATTCCAACTTAGCCTGTACACAACAGTTCTCTGCACTGGTTTACAAAGTAAATATTGTTCTGAGGGCAGGAACAAAAAGGTAAGGGCACCCTACTTTCACCACTGGACTCAGTCATGATCTGTCCCATTTATGGTCAATGGTATGCCCTGTTAGGTGAGATAAACTATATAAATCTCTACAAAGCTCTTCCTTTGGCAAAGTTGCCAAGTGGATGTATCGCTTTCGCAAAGCTGCAAGTAATTCGGGAAAAAAGGGTGGGGGACAGGAGGGACAAGCTCGTTGGTGGACTGGGATGTAAAGTATGTGGGCAAAAGGTAGGGTGGGGTGTAACTGTCATCTTTGGAAGAATGGAATATGAACAGAGAGTAAAGCAAGTGCTTTGAATCATAGAAAACAAATGACTCAGAAGAAGATGATTTGGCCCATCTGTCCAGCCTAATTCCAGCTTTCACTGCTGGGTCCATGGTCTGCAAGGTGACAGCTCCAAGTCCACCTCCAGGCAAGTGCAATGAGAGTTGCTGGCTCTACCACTCTTTTGGACAGTGTTTCAGAGCCCTACCACCCTCTGGCTGAAGAGGAAAATGCCTCATCCTCCCTCTAATATTTCTACCAATTACTTTAAGTCCATGCCCACTGTTTTTTCACTCCTCTGTTAAGAGATGAAACAACCACAGACTATCCAATCTTGCCCCATAGTTAACATAGTCACTCTGAGTTTCCAGTTGCCTGTCACTTCAACACTCCATCCCACTCCCACTCCGAGTCCAAGCTTTGGCCTCCTACACTGTTCAAACAGAGCTCAAAGCAGCCTCAAGGAATTGCTCCTCATTGTCCACTTGGCTCTTGCAAAATTCTGGACTCACCATTGACTTTAACAATTTCATTTCTTTCCTCCTCTTGACATCTCCTCCAGATATATCGTTGCCTCTCACATTCAGCTGGCACCACCACCACTTTTATCAATCAGTATCTCTGGTTTCACCCCATCACAAACCTTTCCTTTTCATACTCTCTGCTCCTCCCCACTTATTCTGGGACTTTAAGCTTATTTCATTTCTAGTTTTTCCTAATTCTAGTGGTTATCGGCCCAAAATGTTCATTGATATTTTTTCTCCATGTAGGCTGCCTGACCTGCTGAGTTTTTCTTGCACTTTTTTGGTTTTATTTCAGATTTCCAGCAACTGCAACATTTTGCTCTTAGATTTTTATCTCTTGTGGAAGTGGCTTTCTTTTGTCCATTCACAAGTCCAAGGACTTCCATCCACACTAGTATATATGATACACAATGTCCATGAAGTGACACTGGGAGAATCTTACAGCATGGGGAAGGAATGGATGAGCTCTCCTCCCAATGAAAAGTAAAATACAGATGAGCAATGGTTTCAGTTTCATGGGAATTCGACATTAGAGGGTGTTTGAGGAACATCATCTGTTTCCATTGACTCTAAGGTGCAGGGAGGTCTGTTTGTTCTTCTGCATTACAACAATTCATTATGGGAAATTTGACAGAGGCAGTACCAAACCACAGTACTGAGCAGAACCTGTGCCATTAGTAAGATTGAGGTTCTCACTAGCTCCATGCGAAGACAGAACTGGCCTTAAGACTTGGTTATAGGTTAAGACGAACTCTTAGTACTGAGGGCAATGCACCAAGAGGATTATAAAACGGATTTTGTGTTTCTAAACTTTCCTTAAGTCGGAGTTTACCCGAGTTGATGCGATTGCACTGGAGAGGGTGTGGAAGAGGTTCACCAAGATGTTGCCTGGAATGGAATGTCTTAACTATGAGGACAGATTAGAGAGGCTGCAGTTGTATTCCTTGGATAGAGGAGGCTGGCGGGGGACCTGAGTGAGATACACAAAATTATCAGGGATACAGATAGGGTAGATAATAGGAAACTATTCCCCTTAGCAGGTGTCCATGACCAGAGGGCATAGTTTGAAGGTAAGGGATAGGAGATTTAGAGGGGATTTGAGGAGAGTATTTTCACCCAGAAGGGTGCTGTCATCTAGAATGCTGAGGGAGTGGTGGAGGCAGATTCTCTCATATCATCCAAGGAGTACTGACATGGAAAGCCATGGCTGAGTGCTGGGAAATGGGATAAGTACAGTTATAGTTCTGGATTTGTATTAGCATAATATATGGGAACAGAGGTGTTCTGCAGGAATCAGTGCTGGGACTAGAGGGGAAAGTTCAAATGGGATGTGTGGGGCAAGTTTTTTTACACAGAGAGTGGCGGGTGCCTGGAACGTGCTTCTCGGGGTGGTAGCGGAAGTAGATATGATAGTGGCATTTAAGAGGCTTTCAAATAGGCATATAAATATGCAAGGAATGGAAGGATATGGATCATGTGCAGGCAGAAGGGATTAGTTTAATTTGGCATCATACTCAGCACAGGCATCGTGGGCCGAAGGGCCTGTTACTGTGCTGTACTGTTCTATGTTCTATAGATAGATATTTAATGGCAGACATGGACACAGTGGGTATTGGGACTGTTTCCATGCTGTAGACTGTATGACTGCTCTAAAGCTTACATGAGTGCTGGGGCAATGAAGCAAGTTCCAGTAGCTGAAGTGGTGTAAGAGCCTGGTGCTGTCATCATCCAGTCAATGCTGACATTTGCTGACACCAGGCCACACATTAGGCTCCATGGCTGGCCTGATTTGAAACCAAAACCTGCATAGATTTGAAATTATAGTCAGCTTCTTGCCAAACATTCTCAGGATTAGTCCCATAAACTGTTTCTGTTCACACCCAATTCTCAATCCCATTGTGTGAATAAAAGGATCTTTCCCTGCTAGCTGGGATAAGGTTCTTTAGGATGGTTAAATTGTTATTAACCTTTCCTCTGAAACAGAAATGCACCAAAAATCTCAAAGAGGCAAAGACAATATCACGTGGTCTTCTCTGTGAAGAAATCCATTGTACACAATACCAACTTAAAAGTTAGTTGCCATTCTGGGAGCTAAATGATAGCAAAGTCTAAAATTAGCCCTAATACACAAATTGTCACATGGCCCTCCATTCCACCAATTTCTTAAGCAATCAGCAAACCCAGCATTTTGTGCTCATGTAGGAAGTGCTGGCAACTCCTTTTTCTGTGCAGTGTTTCAGCAGATGAGGTGAAATGCAAATTATGATCCACAATTTATTCATATTAGTCTCTGGTGAAGGAAGTCTTGGTGGAAATGATCACTTGCGAGTAACGCAGGGTGGAAACAATGTCAGTTTGCAGAGTGAATGAGCTTGAACTTTGCTTACATATTCTGTGAGATTCAAAGCAAAGTGGCCAAATCCTGGGGCTAGAGCATGTCTGCTTGGTCAGAGAGTTGAATGAAATGAGGGTAAATAAAGGGAAATATTAAAGGAAGAAAAGAAAACAGGAAATAGTAGTGACAAGTGTTGTTATATTATCAATGGCTTTTGTAATATATAAATCACATTGAAAAAAGTATTTAATGAATATATGCATATGTGCACATTTGAATCTTTGGTACAAAAGAGTCGTAACTGTTTTATAAAATAGCTATGTGTCATATAATGCAACATTGTTCAGTCTACTTTATGAATAATACATATATGATAAGGATGTCAGATTTAAAACAGGCATGCATCAAGATAGTAACATTTCTTTAAAAGCCTGCTTGTCTGTAAATGGGAAGGTTTTCAAAGCACAATGCAGCAAGGAAATTGAAGGTGAACTGTATTTCTGATCTGTTACTCCTCATCATAATGCAGGCAAGTCTTACACTTATTGCTAGTGACAATTCTGTAAATAAATTGAGAAATGTCACATACTTAGCACCTAATATAGCAAATCCCAGTTCTCGGAGAACCATTCTTCACTGATGGATTGAGATAAATTTTACAGGGAACAATGTGTGGAACCATGTGGGGGAGGGAGATTTTCCAACACTGCTGGTGACATTACTTGACAATATGTAGAAAAAAAAGCACAGCTCTTCATCCATCACTAAACTAATGACCAACTACATAACAATGACAAATGAAAATTTAATCTGACTGATACTGTCAAACGTGACTGTCCACTTAAAAATGTAAACTGTCTATGTCACCCTCAGGTGAAGTGGACCATTTTACAGTTTCCCCAGCCTATGTTTAGAAAGTGTAAGTCATTTCCTCCTTGTGAAGTCAGGTCACTGGCCTAACATTCCCTCATCTTTTAAATGATTGATAGTTTGCTCATTCCATCAACAGGAGTTTGACAGCCTGCATTTGGACCAACCAATCTTTAATTTGTTTTGATCCACAGTCAGTTATATTGTATTATCACCAAGTAATTGCTCAATGAGAAGCCCCTCATGAATTGTTTCTTTGCTTTGAAACCTCCTTCAAGTATTTGTTATAATCTAGCAAAAACTGAATAGAGATTGAAAAGGAAAATCCACGACTGACATGTCACCAGATTGATAGCACTAACACCAATATAAAGGAAATGGCATGTTCTGAGATTTCGCTCCAGCTTTTGTTATTCTCGCCAGTGTTGTCCTGACATTATGCAGGATACATGAAACGTACAGACATGTCCCTTTAAGTTATGGAACAGAATATTTCTTTTTATATATGGAAATAACCCAAGGTAAGACAAATTAAATTTATGGTATTTACTCCTTGACCTACATTATCATTCAATACTTCAGGAGGTGGGCAGGCCAGGGAAGCAGGGAGAAGCAGGAAAGCATTGGTCAGGATGGGAAGGGAATGGTTGCAATGGAGGGGAAGGAGAGGGTGGGTATGTTATTTAATGAGATGGAAGTTATGGAGAATACAATTCCAGTAAAATGAACTAATGTCTTGATGAACATCAACGCCCAGGACCAGATTCATTTTTAAAGCAGAGAGCAGTTTAACAATAATGTAGTGAATTTCCAAGTTCAGTTGTAATTCCAATTCCTTCACATGGTTTGAGTTATTGCCCTCAGGCTGCCCGCCAGTGGGAAAGAGCTCCCCACCAATAACATTAACTCAGGTTGAGTGGTGGATGGGATATGGGAATCTGGAATGTGTGTATATGTGTGTGTGTTTCTGTGTCTGTGTGTCCCTGTTTGTGTCTGTTTCTGTACATGTGTGAGCATTTCTGTGTCTGTCTGTGTGTCATTGTGTATGTCTGTGTGTGCATGTGTGTGTGCATGTGTGTGTGTCTATGTTTCTGTGTGTGTGTGTGTGTGTGTGTGTGTGTCTATGTTTCTATGTGTGTGTGTGTATACAGGAAACATGCAGTGTCAGTCAGTGAGCTGGAGGATTTTGTGAATTGCCTGTTTATCCTGGCCATGTCATCTGTATTAGAGCAAACTGCTATGGTGTCATGAAGAGTGTGCTCCATACCAGAGACCAAAGGGGAAAGAACAAGTCCGTAAACGTAATCCTACCAAGGGTCTAGAATCCCCATTTATATGATAAAGAAAAACTTTCACCTGTTTTAGGTGGGATGCTGGTCATTCAGTTCAAGGCTACTTGAAAACTGAGTTTGGCAGATCGCAGCTGGTAAGCTAGTGGGTCTGTTTCAAAACAATAAAAAATCAGTTACTCACTCTCCTCTCTTCCAGCATAGACATTCATATAAAGATCAGTCACATTTTGTGTAGGTGACCTATGCTACACGTCCCACTGGATTAACGCTTCAAAATACTGTGCCAGGCCCAATTAGGTTTACCTCTGAAACCACAGCAACTAATATCCAGCACTCCACAATGCCTTGGTAAAGGTAGAAAAATAAAACATGGTTCTCCGATAGTACAGTTTAAAGCAAAACTTCTCTAATTCACTGAGAACAGAGAAATTTCAAAACAATTGTGCTCCACTCTGCTGGAAGGATATGTGCAAACTATTTAATGTTTTTTTTTGTGATGCAATGACATGGTTTAAAACAAATTACAACACTTGAAGTGTTTGGAAAACAAGAAAAGTTTGCCAATTTTTTAATGAATACCGCACCTTCTAAAACCAAGTAATTGAAATAGGTGTATGATCACTAGACTGAATCTCAGCATGAAGGGAACTCCTTCCAAGTTCCCATGAACAGGTTTTCTTAACTGTATAAAGTACTTCTAAATACTTCTTGTTCAGTCTTGATAAAAAACAAAGTGCCAAGTGGGCCAAACATCAATGCTTGGCAAATGCTGCTCTTCGGATTCTGGCACTATGACAAACAGAGGATAAAGACTCAGTAGGGCACAACATGGTGGCAATGGCTTGACAGAAAGTAAAGAACTGATCTGCTGAATCTTGACCATCTGCTATTTGTTTAGCTCACACTGAAGGTCAAATTACTTCTGATCATGCAACGCTCAGTCGAATGACTACAAGTAGGAGAAGGATCAATGAATTCATCAATAAGTCTGGATCCTTTTTTCACATGATCTGCAATAGTTCAATATCACAGTAACAACTTCTTTCTACAAGTTAAGTTGAGGACAGGCAGTAAGACTATATCAGTGTAAATTTTTAATTAGTTATTGGTCCTGATCTGCACAAGCTACAGTAATTCAGCTGAAGTATTCATCCACAACTAAAAATATTCCATTCATATTTTATCATAACTGTAACAACATGTATATGACCTGTTACACACGACTATATGAAGTGTATAAACTTTAAATTGTTCAATTCTAAACTAAAAATGTAGCATGAATGGTGCTTGCATATATGAAATATTGGCATCACAGTAAGTGTTTATGATTAGACTGAAATTATATTCATCTTAATTTTTATTTAGCTTTAACATTATTGAAGCTTTAATCTGGTTTTGCAATGATTGTCAGTGGAATAGGCAGAATAAACTAGTCTCACAAAATGTGGGAAAATATGAAATTATCCATTTAAAAAGGTATCTAATTGATAAGAGTTTGCAGAGCTCTGAGATGTAGAGAGCTCTGGATGTTCTAATGCATGATACACAAAAGGTTAGTTTGCAAGTACAGAAAGTAATTAGGAAAGCTAACAGAATATTATTGTTCATTGCGAGAGGGATTAAATACAAAAGCAGGGAGCTTATGCTTCGGTTATATAGGATATTAGTGAGACCACATCTGGATACTGTGTACAGTATTGGCCTCCTGATTAAGGAAGGCTAGTAATGCATTGGAGGCAGTTCAAAGGAGGTTAACCGGATTGATACATTGAATGGGTGTGTTGTCTTATGAAGAAAGGGTTGTGTCCACTGGAGTATAAAACAATGAGAGGGGTTCTTAGATCCTGAGGTGTCATGGCAGGGTTGATGTGGAAAGGATGTTTCATGTTGTGGGAGAGTTTAAACTAAGGCACTGCTTAAAAATAAGGAGTTGCCTATTTAAGAGAGAGACGAAGCAACATTTTCTTCTTTCATAGGGCTGCGAATCTTTGGAACCAGAGTCTCAGAAAATGTTTATGTTGGAGATAGACTCTTGATTTGCAGGAAGTGAAAGGTTGCTGGGGTTAGGTGGGAATGCAGAGATGAGGTTACAATCAGATCAGTCATGAACTTGTTGAATGGCAGAGCAGTCTCATGTGAAAACACAAATTAGGAGCAGATGCAGGCCACTCAGCCCCTCCAGCCTGCTCCTGCTCCTAATGCATATGTTCATGTATTTGTACATATTGTATAACAACTCTGTTTAACAATCCCACCAAAACCTTCGTGTGCCTCCAGCTGATTATGTTGAATTTCCCAATATGGGGCTTATATATTTTTTAAATTGCTCACAGACATGGGAATTATCTTACAGAGAAAATGTAGTACCATGGAGTCATAGATTCATACATTCTAGCCACAGACCCTTTGACCCATCATGTCCATGTCGCCATTATACTTATCTGCAGTAGGCCCATTTCCTGTGTTTGGTGCATAGCCATCTATGCCCTGATGATTTGCTGTTCAATGCAAAATCTTTGCCCTTCCATTCCAAACATCTTCTGGCTTTCCCAGATTGAATTTACAGAATGTTTCTTTATAGACCAGATTTCATTACATGGCCATATATGTCCTGGAGAATTAAAAGCTGGAAGTCAAAATCCATTGATGCAAATCAAGTTGAAAATTGAGAAGAAGATATCCTGATTATACTTATGGAATAGATCAGTGAATTTCTGTACTCCCATCCTCCTCTGTCCATGTGACACCTGATCAGAATAATTTTTTCATTTGATTTTCAGGATCTGGAGCTTTTTGGTAAGGCCAGTATTTATTGCCATGCCTATCTGCCCTTGAGAAGGTGGTGGTGAGCTACTGCTTTGAACTGTTGCAGTTCTTCTGTTAAAGGTACTCCCACAGTACTACTGGGGAGGGAGTTCCAGGATTTAAACCCACGGATGATGAAGTAACAAAGAAGGAGCAAAGAAATATTTCCAAGTCGGCATGACATGCAGTTTGGAAAGTAACCAGTAGATGGTGATGTTCCCAAGTACCCGGTATTCTTGTCCATCTTCCTGGTCAAGTCCTGGGTTTGGGAGGTGCTGTCAGAGTAGCCAAGGTTAGAATATTTTTATGTACTTGCAGTGAAGGAAATTATTTTTCGCATGATGGATGAAGCAACAAGCAAGCAGACTGCTTTGTCCTGGATCCTGCTGAACTTCCTGAGCGGCCTTCAAGGTGGATTCATCCAGGCAAGTGGAGAGTATTCTATCATACTCTTAACTTGGGAGTGTAGATGATGAAAAGACTTTGGAGCATCAGAAGGTGAGTCACTAGCTGCAAGACTCCCAGGCCCTGAACTGTCTTTTAGCCAGTTTGTACATTGGTGGGCCAATTGAATTTATCTTCAATGGTGACCCCCAGGATGTTAATGGTGGTGGACTTGGTGATAGTAATGCAACTGAATGTCAAAGCAAAGTGGTCACACTCACTCTTGTTGGAGATGGTCATTGCCTGGCACTTTTGAGGTACAAATGTTAGTTGCCTTTTGCCAGCCCATGCCTGAATTTTGTCTTGATCTTGCTGCATGCAGGCATTGGCTGCTTAATTTGCTAAGGAAATGGAATTGAATTGAATCCTATGTTCGGGAGAAGGTCATTGATGAAGCAGCTGAAGATGGTTGGGTTAAGGACACTGCAGTGAGAACTCCTGAAGTGATGTCCTAGGGCAGGAATGATTGACCTCCATCAAACATACCCATTTTACTTGGTGCAAGATATGGCCCTGACACCTGGAGTTTTTTTTCCTATTGATGCCCATTAACTTCAGTTATATAAGGGCCCACCATGATGTCATACTCTGTCAAGGGCTGCCTTGATGTCAGGGGCTGTCACTCTCAGTTACTCTAATAGTAGCAGTACATTGATATATCAGGCCAATAGGTTACAGATTGTGGTGGTGTACATTGCAAGAGCTGCTGCTGGTTGTCCACAGGCCTTCATGGATATCCACGCTTGCATTGCCAGATCTTTCCAAGTCTATCCCATACGGCACATTTGTCCTGGAGTCACATAATGATGAAACCAGGTAAGGATGTCGAGTTTCTTCCCCTGAAGCACATTAATGAACCAGAAGGGTTTTACAACAATCCAGAAGTTTTCTGGTCTTTATTATGAATAACTAATTTGACTCAAAAAAATCCCATATTATTAACTCAATTCGAATTCCACAACTGCCGTTGTGGGATTTGAACTCAAATCTCTGGACTGTTAGCTCAGGCTCTGTTTGACTAGACCAGTAACTTAACAGCTACAACATTGCCTTTACACAAATAACTGGCTTTCTCATCTTCTGTCACAATTAGATTTTTAATAGTGGATTTATCCAGCATTATTTTTATTTTGTTGAATTTGCATTTATCAGATTGTTTTGTGGCAGATTTTTCTTTGCAAGAACTTTAATACAGTTGAAAACTGCTGTACATGAATGTCTATATGTTTTTGGTTAAGTTTTCTTTAGACTTAGCAGTGGAGTGCATTGATCACCCACCATCCAGTGGAAAGTAGACCAGAGCCAATTTAAGACAATGCCCAGGGGAGTAAGCCCATGTCAATGTAGAAGCAAAAACAGATCATGGAAGCAGAGTACAATTCATAGTTCAATAGACAGAGGGCAAATGTCTTCTTTTAAAAAAGAATTGTGCTTGTTTTTTTTTCAATTTTATATGTTAGCCAGTTGGTTTTGTCTCCTAACAACTGCAATCCAAAGAGCAAGGTTATTGTGAACAGGAAGCACAAAGTTTCTAGTAAGGTTGTCAATGTTCTTAAAAGTATACCAAAAGTAGTGTTTTGTTCCAAACATGCCTCTTTGGTAGCATAAGCTCAGAGTTCAATGATAATTTAAAAATAGAAAATATTCTCCAAAGTAACTGAAGAAATTTTAAAAATGTATCAAAAATAGATTAAAACTCATTTCAATAATCACAAACTGAATTTGGTCTATTCTGCCTCCAGAGAGTTCTTAAGATGGAACCTGGCATAAATATTACAATAAAATGGGAGAGAAGCTCACTGAAGGAATGAAAGCAAGTCTGTGTAAAAGTTGATCTTATTTCATTACAATGTGTACTTGGCAGGGTGTAAATGAATTGAAATGTTATCTTATTTGACCACCCTGAGGGGCTCAACTAAATATCACACTAAACTGGCATGTGAATTCAACTGAGAAATCATCAAAACAAAGCTGTGTACTAAACTTGATCTCATTATGCTCAGCAAAGTGCTTGCCAGGGAACTAAGGTTCATCATAGCTCACCACTCCAAGGAGGATGAAGTTGGTTTTGTTGACCCAGCCAGTGAACTTAGCTGAAACAGCAGCCCAATACCCTCCATGTGAAAAAGGTTCCTCTTTTAGTATTCATTTTATTCACATGCTTATAGCCCCATGCCCACCCTTTTTGTACTTTCTTACTTGTAATTTTTAAATCATCAATAATTACAATCTCATCTGCATCTGATTTTTTGACAAAACACTCCCAAAGTTGTATTGTTCTTTTGGGAGTTTCCTGTATTAGAGCTTTTTCTTCAAGCTTCCTTTCTTACTTTCCTTTATTTATTTTTGAGTTACTTGTGTGATTCAGTTTCTGCACTTCCTTTAAATTTTATTTCACTGAATCCATTTTCTGGAGCTTCTCATTATTATGTTGTCAACCAGCAACCTTACTGCCGAGTTAGGTGGCTGATGATCACATTTTTCAAATGAAGAAGATAGCATGTGCAAAGAGTAACTTCACAGTGTTCAATTGCAATAAACAGCAGGATTTCCAACTATGCCTGAGTCTTGCATCAGTATAACTCATCCATTTCCAATCTAATTCAATTGAATACCACACAGCAGAGTACTTAAGAAGAGGTGGGTAGTTGAAATGTTTTTACAATCAATTTTCTTCTTCCCTCTTATCCTAAAGGGTTTAATTCTTACTGTAATTGTTTCAAGAGTGTTGGTTGATGTATTGCTGGAGTGGTCAGTACTTCATTTGTGAGTCCAGACAGCTGAGTACTGACAGGGTATTGGACAAAATGAAATCCGATCTTATCCTCTTCTGAGTCAGAGATGTGTGTGGGCTTGAGTTAGAGTTAGGCACATGAGACGTCCTGAGGTCTGAGAGCTTCTTTGCTGTTACAAAAATTCTTTGGCATGGCTGCTGGTGCCTAGAACCATCCTTCTACATAACGGTTACGCAGAGAAAGAAAATGTACATTGTGTGCCACAGAAGAGCCAGGTAATGATCATCACTCACAAGAGAATGACTAACAACATACCCATGATATTCAATGATGTGTCTATCACTGAGCACCCCAGCAGCGACATCACCATAAACACGCAATTAGACCAATGCTGTGGCTACAAGAGCCACTGAGAGGCTGAGTATCTGCAGTAAGTGACTCATCTCCAGACTCCAAAGCCTTTCCATCATCTACAGAGCACAAATCAGGACCTTGATGAAATACTCTCCATTTGCCTGGTTGAGTGTAGCTCCAACAACTCTCAAGAAACTCAACACTATTCAGAGTAAAGTGACCCACTTGATTGGCACTCCATCCATCACCTCAATGTTCATTCCCTCCACACTGGGTGCACAGAGGCTGCAGTGCTCCCATCTACAAATCACATCACAGTCAATTGCCCAAGCTACTCCAACAGCACCTTCAAAACCCACAACCTCTACCACCAGGAAGGACAAGGGCCACAGGTGCAGCGGAATCACCCACAGGAGTCACCGCCCCAACCTGCACGTCATGCTGATTTGGATATGTATTGCCATTCCCTCATCATCATTGGATCTCAATCCATGAACTCCCTGCCCAACAGCACTGTTGGACTATCTTCCCCAGAAGGATTGTTGCAGTTCAGGAAGGCAGCTCACCATCATCTTCTCAAGAACAGTTAGAAATGGGCAATCAATGTTGGCCTTGCCGGTGCTGCCCATGGTGGAAGTGAAGGTAGTGATCCCTAGCAATGTGATGGTGGTTCATGGTTTCACAGAAGATTTGAAGTAAAATGAAACATGTCCATCACAAATTTGGTGGATGTGGTAGGAATCCAGAGAAAGGCCCATCTGGGATTCAGGCAATCTCATAGATAAATTAACATGCGTTGAGATAAAGGAGCAGTGTCTAGTAGAGTTTTAGGGATAGAAATCAGCTTCCAGGAAACTCATTGTACCACTAAGATCAACTGCACCTTATAGAAATTATGTTGGCTCCCTGAATAATTTTACCCAGGAACCTGCTGCATTGCCCTGTCCTTAGTTCTCAATACATTCCTCCTCCTACTCTGACTTCATTCCTCCCACTATCACCCATAATCTATCAGAGCAATCACCAGTTCTGCACCTCTGACTATCTAAAAGTGAGCAGGGCCCAAGTTATTCACCTATTCACCTCCCATCTGTCTTATTCCTGCCGTCTCCTGTATCCACCAGGTGGAGCCCGGTGATAGCCTCAGTAGAGGAGGAGGTCCCAAAAATCTCTGCAACAAAACTTGCAGATTTTGAGGCATGTGCAAGAAAGCAATAGACTGCCACCATATATTTTGAAGTAAGATTAGGTTAAAAAGCAGAAGTAGGCAGCATTTAGGTCCTCAGGAGAAAGAAGCTTAGTGGCATTAATGTATAAAAATGCAATATACAAAGCAATCCCCTGCTCACAGCAGGAAATGCAATATCTGTCCTTTTACCTCCTCCATTTCTACCAATCAGTGATCCAAACAGTCCTTCTAAATGAAGCAGTGATTCGTTTGCACATTTTCCAATCCAGCATATTGCATTTGGTGCACACAATGTAGTCTCCTCTACACTGGAGCAACCAAGCACAGGAGGGGTGATAGCCTTGCATCACACTTTTGTTCAGTCCACGAGGTGCTGAGCCAGTTATCTGTCACTTTTATCCTCCATACCTCTCCTACTCTGACCACCCTGACATTGATCTGCTACACTGTATAACAATGTTATATCTCTTAGATAGCCACATGAATGATAGAGAAATGGAGGGCTATGTGGGAGGGAAGGGTTAGATAGATATTGGAGCAGGATAAAATGTCAGCACAACATTGTGGGCCAAAGTAATATTCTATGTTCTATGTAACCTGGAGGAGCAGAAGCTCCTCTTCTATCTGGGCACACTACAGCCCTTGCACCTCATTGTGGCTGCCCCCAGAGCACTCTGTGCAAAAGATGCATTTCACTGTGTGTTTTGATGTACATGTGACTAATAAAGAAATCTTATCTTTATCTTATCTTAATTTCAATAAACCAGCCTTTCCTGTTTGTGTCAGAATTGACAAGTTCTGATGCACTGTCATCCACCTGTAACATTAACTCAGACTTCCTATCTCCACAGATGCCACCTGATCTGCTGAAAAAAATTCTCACATTCTCTTTTATCAGATTTTTCCAGCAACATCTGTGCTCCACATCTGATGTTACAGATTTTCTTCCTTTCTACTGCCCTCATTCAAATGGAAAGTTATTGATTCGGGTGTTTTTCTCCACAGATGCTGCCTGACAGGCTGAGCACCTCCAACACTTTCTACTGTGCACCCGTTGTGAGGGATGCTGTGGAATGAAATGGGTACAAATGCTTCAAAACATTCACAGCATACTTCTAATGCACTGTTTATGGATAACATACAGGGGCAAGTGCATTTTGCCTCATCCAATTCCAAGGCAATTGTGTTATTACAGTTATGCAAAGTAAACCAGTTGATGTGGCAGATTTAAGGCAGGTCCTTCAATAAGTCTGTTGTCATGGAAGCTTGATACATGACAATTTTCACAGCTCCTAAAAGAGCTAACCCAATTCTTTCTAGATGTTATTTGTATGTCTGCCTGGAGTGAATGACATAGTTCAGTGATACCACATCAGTGAAACAGGATTAGCAGAGGCGTCCCCTGTTATATGCTCAGGAAGGAATGTAGAGCTCTGATTGACATTTGAGGGCATGTTGCCTCAGGTGTTATTGCACCTCGTGAAATCGTTTTCTCATCTAAATTGAGTAGCACCAAAGGAGCACTCAAAGCAATTTCCATCCTTGCCACTTCGTTTCTGAAAGTTCCACTGCAGCCTTAAACGAAGGTATTGGCAAAAAATTTCAAAAGAGGTGTAAAACAGGAATTTATGGGGCAAAAAATGGTTGTAGATGCTGTTACTGCACCACACCCAGCCTAATACAAGTCTTCATGCAAATTCCCCGATAATAATGGCACTGAATCATTCAACTTCATGCTCCGTCATGAGGAGTCAAACATCGAAATGCAACTGGCTGCCAAAGAGGAATCAGCAAGCTAAGGACACCTATAACTGCATCGGTGCACATGTGGGAATCCCAAACCTGCTGGCAGTCACATAAGAAAATGGTGGCAGTTCCTCAAGGAAGTTGGTCGCCCTTCTTTATGTACAAGTCATTACAATATCCTCTAGAAGCCAGCAAACAAATTCAGTCAAAGAGAACAGTAAACTTCAATTCTTAAAGTTCCATCTCCAGGTGGAAAGCTTCATCAATGGGTGGAAAATTTTGCAAAGTTTGGAGAGGTGCAACCAATCCAAATATGTACCTCTGGAACTTGAAGCTCAGTGCCCAAGACATTCATTTATGAAATATGTCTTCACTTCAACATGCACCCCTGGTGTTGAAGTGAGCTTGAAGTTAACCGTACACAATGTACTAATCTTAAAAACAGGAAAAATATTCTGTAAAGACTGGTAGTACTCAAAATTTGGAAAAATGAAGCTCATCAGTTTTCCTTCAAAGCATCTTGATTAGCATGTTTGCTTTCATTGTAAATTGTAATTTAGCTTTAATTTGTATTTGTAGCTTTATGCTCTGCACCAGTCAAAAGGTTGAAATCAATACTAGTCACACACATACAACTATAGTTTCCAGTAAGAAGTGTTAGTGCACTCTCGGTATTAAATGCATTCAGTTGAAATAAATGGCGCAAATGTTTGCTCACATTTAAGTGGGTGCAATATGATACAACTTCTTTGTTTTATTTTGGCACAATTTCAGATTTTATGTTTTGCCCTTTTCATGCTATGAAGCAAACTAGGTTTTATAAGACTAATAACAACCTATACTACTGATAGATTAAAAAAAAGTTTCACAAGAAGTTTTAGCAGACTAAAAAGAAATATTTCTTAAATGCTATTTTTGACATGTTTCTTTCTGCACTATGATTAAAAAAGAAAGGCTTGAATCGATTTAACATCTTTCACCTCCCTTTCAGGATGTTACAAAGTGCTCTGCAGCCACTTAAGAACACAGGAACATAAGAGAATGGGAGCAGGAGTAGGCCACTCAGCCCTCAAGCCTGCCCCACCATTCAATATTATTGTGGCTGATCTGCATCAGCGTCACCTCCTCTTTTGTGCCTCAACCCTATTGATTCCCCGATCTTCCAGAAATGTATTTACTTCCTCTTGAAATATCCCCAGTGACCTAGCTCCCCAATCCTCTGCGGCAGAGAATTCTAGAGATTTGCCACCTTCTGCGAGAAGTTCTTTTGTGGTAAACGTAGTCAATCACGTTGTTGTTTGTGGGAGTTTGCTGTGCTCAAAGTGGCTGCTGCCTCAAAACAACATGTATGAAACTAGGAAAGACATTTCTTTCCTGGAATTCCAAAGATTAAAAGTAAAGCAGGATATCTTGGAGACATGGTGACTCATCCACCATCGAAGTCAACATCATTGACAAAGCCCTCTTCTGAAGTGAAATGGATTTCAGATTCTTTGGATGGATAGCTTCTCTATTCCTCAGTACGATTCGTATATGAAGCAAAAATAATGCTAATGAGGGAGGAAATCATATTTTAGATTTACATCAGCCACATCTATAACTACACCCATCACTTGACGCATATTCTCCCCTCTTCCCTTTTAAGTTCCCTTTCAGGAATAATTCTGGGGTGCTGTCAAAAAAAAACAGGGTATCTGTATTCTGAATCCATGAGGGAGTTTTATTTTTGGATTTGCTCAGCTGTTCCATGGAAGAGACACTGTTTAGGAAGAGGGTCTCACCATAGGCCTGTTCTTCCCACCACAGTTGACCATCTCCTCTGCACTGTCTGGCCTCTTCCGATGGGAATAGCCTGGTGTACCCTGATACACTCTCAGGCTCCAAATATCCTTTTTTTTAAAAACTACCCCAACTCTAGTCCTGAAGCCCTGTGAACATCTGAGTCAACAGGAGAATGTATACATTATTAGGGCCTTTAATGTTACAAACATTGAAAAATTAAAATCTTAAGTTATAGCCTCGGTAGCAAAGTAAGTTGTAGCCTGATACCCTTCAAGTGTCTCCACATAAATAGGTGAGGTATGTCTCTCAAGTTAATGGACTCTCATGTTAACATCTACCTATTCAGTTCTTGAATAGCAATTTTGCTCCCTAACACCAACTTCTTGACATTTCACTCAAATCACAGTCCTCAGCTGTGTAATCAGTACATTTCCTGCAACCACCTTTCATTGAACTTCATCCCCCTTTCAATATGACAATGCATACAGCTGTTGGATGTGTTGTTAATGATCCATCTGATGTTGAAATAGAGCTTGGCTCTCTGGAGGAAATCACTTACATCAGGCACAAACAATTACTGATGTTAATATGATCTGCAGCCCAGTCAGAATATTGTAATTAGAATACAAGCTTCTCTGTGACTGGACAAGAGATGTTGGCATCAAGGAAAAAAAAATTCAGATAAGTTCCATTTCACCAAAGACAAATACAAGGCAAGAATAAAATCAAAAACGCTGGAAGACAGAAGGGCTTGAAATTTATTATATAATCCCAAAAGACAAAAGCAAAAGTGCTGTGCTGTTGAACATGGAGTAAAACTGAAGGAGAACAACCTTGTGCACATTTCTGGGCACTTTCACACCCATCGGGACAACAGTCTTTTCATTTCTCAGTGGGATATTCATTTGTTCCAGCACTTTGTTTCAGCACTAAGATTTTCAGTCTCACTAGTGTTTTAAACAACTGTTCTTATTCACCCACAGAGCAACTTGTTTTTTCTAACCTGCTATCCCCTGAAACAATAGAAGGGCTGACATATAAGTGCTTTTATTGCCTGCACAGAGATCTGTAATGTCCTATGTCCTCACAGACTCAGGTGCCTGAACTGTTTTGCCCATGGAGGCCAGGGTCAGTCACTCTCTCTTTCCTTGCACCAGGATCATTTCAGGCTGATATCTGTGCCACATCTCACTCCGCAATAGGAAGTTCACTCAAACCCCCAGCTCAAGGAGAGGAATCTTCACCTTCTTCTCCTTTATCCTGTGAGAGTAGGCAGAGTGCAGGCATTCAGAGGTGGCAATTCAGAGATCTCTACAACCTCTGCTGAGAAATGGCTGGCTGCAATGGCCCTCTCGTAGAAAGAACCAGTCTCCTGTTCTTCACCAGACTCTCCAGTTCCCTCTGATCTCCAAAGAGCAACCTTGCATTCCCCACCCTTCAATGCAGCATCTATTTCAATGCACCCCTCTGTAGCTGGAGCTTATTTGCGTTTGATAATGTCCCATCATCAACCTGATTTTGATAAAAGCAGTTGTAGTTGAAAGCTGGTGAGCAATGCATAAAAAATTATGCTAGCGATTCACTAAAAAAGCAAAAAGAGCTCTGGCAAATGTTATGCAATTTGGCTGGAAGTCACTGAAGATAAAACAAAAGCAAGAAATTAAGAGAAATTTAAAAAAACAGTGGTTGCAGGAAATCTGAAATTAAAATGTTGGAAATACACAGCAGATTTGCCAACAGTCAAAAAGGGAGAAATAACTAGCCGGCTGCAGAAAATGATGGAGTTTGTTCAAATCTAAAATTGCTAAACAGGTATACATAGTGCCCAAGAGAAAGATCGTTCAATTCCATTGAAGCTACTATACCTAAATGTCAACCTGCCATTTGCCTTTACAGGTTATTTTTAATGGTGAAAAGCTGTGTGATTATAAAGATGCTAAAGTTTTGCAAAGGTCAAAAATCTGTTGAATTCCATGTAAATGTTACCAGAGCACTGGAAAAACAGAAGACATATTAAAGAACATTGATGTCTTAACAAATTCATCACAGACCCAAAGTCAGACTTGGGGCCTTTACGATCTATGTGGCATCTCGCTCTGTATCCATGCTCAAAACACAGCACATTTATATTCAAAAGCCGAACATCTATTAAGTATTTCTTGTTCAGAAATTATTTTAGCATCAGAGATCTAATACATACAGGTAGCAAATCATAAAAAGCATGGAGTTTCTTAATGAAGATATTATTTTGAGGGAGAGACATTAAGACAAGGAGAAGGGCTCAGGTGGTGAATGTAAAAACCATAAGCAACAATGTAAGTAAATAAATAATAATTAAGGGGCATTTATTTTTAAGCTGATACAAAGGTGTACAATGAACTGACTTAGGTGCATTTTGATGGTTTACGGTAGATGGTACATGTATTTCCTGCAGGAGCTCCAATCTGAATACCCTCTATCAGCAGGGGATGAGCAATCTGTGCTGGGAGAGATGTGTAAAACAAAACTGGGAATTTGGCCTTTAGAGCCAGGAAGTAAACTGATGACTGCTCCTGAAAAGTCACAAGGAAAGATGGCAGCTCACACAAATCTACTTAATGACTGGTTATAAATTCCTGACTCCATGGGACATGGTTACGCCCCTTTTATCCTACTTCCCATTCCACTCTCCATCACAGGCTTGCATGCATTAGATGCTAATTTGTTAGGACAATGCAATAAAACACAAAGGAGTATGAATCAAAAATGCAAGAAATGCACTTAAAAGAGCCTGAAATTATAGATAGTAAGTCCGAAAAATCAACACACATTTTATTGAAGAAGGTCTAACCTTACATGATAATATTTCATTAATTTATTACCTTTAAAAAAACTACAAATCATTAACATCACAGTATTTATTCATGAAAAGTGAAAAAGATGTGTTGACAAGAATGAAAGAGACTAGAAAACAATTAATGCACAAAAGTAGTAAAACATGAAGCAATCAAGTGACTGATGTTCCCACATGCTGTCTCACTCGTAGCAGGGCAGGCTTAAGTCTGGATATGTGTGAGGCTCATTCACTTTGCTGTGCTACAATGGAGCCCTCCCATTAGATTTAACATTTTTTTTGCACAAGAAAAAACTTAAAATGAAAGGCCTAGTTACCTCGGGACAATTTTTAGCAGAAGGCATGTTTTGTGTCAGCCTCTAAACAGATTACCACATCTATTTCTCAGCCAGGGACAGATCACACCTTGAATACTGTTTGTGTACTTTTAGATCCTCTTCTTACTGTCAATTAATCTAACTCAAGTAGTTCAATGATTCATTTTCATTTTAGAGTTTAATGCTATATTTTCCCATAAACTTGGTTTCACAGCATATTTGCCAAGACATGGCAAAAAACGTTTTCCATAGATTATCTTCTTCAATTAAGCTAACGTTTCAAGATTATTTCCTCCATGTATTTATAAACAGAGACAAATGTAATGTGCTTTTCTCGGGAAGGTTTAACCTAATCAAAATTAATTGGGTTGATATACCTTGAAAAGCTCAAAGTTCAAAAGAAAGGTTAAGTTATTCCCAAGGGATATGATATATATTGACTCTGCAATTGGCAGTGCTGTTCTGTCCTGCTCTGTGGCTACAGTTACGGAGCAGCATGGTGACATCTCCGTCAATCCTCCTAGTGGAGCAAAAGTCTCACTGAAATACATACAGAAGTACTCCCTAACCACCTTGCTGGATAGGGCCTTCTTCCCCATCTTCCTGCTGACAGTTTTGCCTTGTTTTGTGACCCGTCTCCTCATTCACCAATCTTCCTTTGCTCCAAGTGGAATTTTCACCAGAGCACCTGTGTTTGGAAGCAACACTGCTTTGCTGAACTGCAAAATCATTTAAATTTGATCACAAAATTGTGCCATACAATCTGGCAAAAAAAATCTAACCCATAATAATTTGCAAAAACCAGCCCTCTATAATTCAATCAGTAACACAAGTGGACAAACAAGGTTAAAAACAAAAACCCACAGATGCTGGAAAGCTGAAATATGGACAAACCGAGGAACTATTGATTTCAGCAAATAGCACAGGTTGGCAGTTCCTCCCTGCTGCTAACCCTGGGCTTTCTCTGTGAAGTGAGCACACCATTAAAGGCATGATTTGTTGTCCGGTTGGCAGTGTTAGTATTAAATCGGTATTAAACATTTAATGTTCATGAGCATTACACCAGCTATCATCCTTCCCCACATGGTGGGCACTGTGAATTGTGCTGCAAATGTGCATGAATGGAAGGGGCAGCAAAGAGCCATGAGGTTAATCACTTTTGTTAAATGTTCAGATCATGTGGGAAATCTTGGGTATGCCAATCTTGAAAGAAAGGATCTGCTAAATATTTTTATACAGGAGCACAGACTGCAGGTCCTACAGATAAGATTAATTCAGAAAATTACTCTAGGGAAGGATACGGGACATAAGGTTTAAACTAGTACAAAATGAATTTAGGACTGCCATCAGGAGGTTCTTCTAAATCACGCAGAATGAATTCATACCTGGGCAGTGAAGATGAAAACTTTCCTTTTGTGAGCTCTTTTATTCTTGCAAAAGGGCAATTCCAGAGATACTAGTGGAGGTAGAATAATTGTAATTTGGATAAACGCAGCACTTTGTGCTGAGATTTTGCTGATGGAACACACATGATTAACTAGAAGATTCCATGCCACTTTAAAGTTCTCTTAGCTCACGCCTCAACCTAATCACTAAAAATGCCTCATTTCTAGGAACCATAAAATCAACTATCATTGGCGACTTAGGGTTATTTTCTGCTGATAGCCTATGCTGGCTTGGAACTGGATTGAGTTCATTCAAACTTATGTTGCATCAAATACTTACAATGAGTGGACAGCACAGACTTTCATCCCATTACCTGGGCTGGAAATCACCTAGAAGCAAAGCATAGAATCGATTCCATCATACCATCTGGTTCTTCTAAGATAAAGTTTACTTAATCAAATTAAGGAAATGTTTAAAATAAATCCAAACTGAGTACATTTAATTGATTCTTTTGAGATTGTATTCGATTCATCTCTGAGTCTACATATAAACTAGCATATGGATAAATTCACCTATTTTCTTTGCATAAGCCTGACCCTTCCCCTCTCTTCATCTCCTTACCCTTGGACTGGTGAAAATGCACCCTAAAAAGATCCACACACAGATTTGCTGTTTGGATTCACGGGACTCATTGTGGAACAAAGCTACTTCCATGAGGTTTAATTTCAAATAATAAATTCTTTGGCGTAATTAATATGCCACAATTATCGACTGACATGTGCACTGAGGTCCAAAGGTTTAGTGAGTAGTTCAGTTCATATCAGTTCTAGAGAGCTCAGTGACACAGCACAGGGCTTCTTTCATAAAGTGGGTACATTTGTTGTTGACTCGAGCCATTGTGTTGATATGTTGTCAAATGACTGTTTCATTAAATTCCCCCTTTTTTGACCTATCTGGAGGAGAAGGAAGTGTGGTTCTGGTGTCAAAGGAAGACTATGGTACAGGATAAAGCAGACCTTAATGATGAGATAATGTTCTGATATAGTGGATAATGTCCTGTAGGGGTGAGTAAAATAACACAGGCGGACAGTGATTGCCACCAGTCTTTGCTGGACTTCCCGGTCTCATTAAATTTCTGTCCCACTGTCATGCTATGAAGTTAAAGATGATGAAATTCTACCACCCCTGCCAACATCCAGCTACAATAAAATTGCACCTGTCACCTCCCAGATGTGTGTGTGTGTGTGTGTAAGGTAATCACTTCCATAGCCAGAGAGAGAGAGAGAGAGAGAGAGAGAGAGGGAGAGAGAGAGGGAGAGAATTACAGGCAGATGAGTCTGACCACTGGGTGGAATGCAATGGTTTGCCTTTATTTCCTTTATTGCCTTTATTTTATGCCTTGGGTTGTGGGGTGAGAGACTAAATATTTGTTGCAATTAGCAATCACAGGCATAGTTTTGAGAAGCACATTCTGCTTGGAATCTTCAAGAATCGTTCTAAAATGTTGTTCCCAGAAACTATTAGCCTAGTCGATTGGTTTGTGTTGAGCCAATTCTAGGCCTGAAAAAGTGTCCAAGCAAATTTCATCTTCTTAAGATACATGGAGGTCAAAAATAACTTCAAAGTGCATACTTACTTCTCTGTCTGTCACTGACTTTCTCATTATATTCAATGATATAATAAATTGGATTGACTTAAGGTTCAGACAGAGCCTTTAACTTTTCATTTCCATCACTGACTTCCCAAAAAGCTAATTGCTAAGATGGTTCCAAAAGATAAAGATACGTTTACACTCTTAGAAATACATGCATCTGCACATTAACAATAGGCCTCTTAGTGCCAATTATCTGTCTTAATTGCATTTGCCTTAAATCAGTCATTAGTGACCATTGACTGAAAGAACTGACAGTGTCCAGGGCTTGTACTTAAGCCTCTTGAAGATTCGCCATGAAAACAAGGAAAGACAAATCAGTTTTTCTCTACTCTTTTGTTTACTTAGAGAATGGGTCAAACAACTTAATGAGAGGATTACTCATGCTTCAGTTCTACTGAAGAAGATTAATTGATATTTTCCTATATGGGGTTAACCAGGTGGATCCAGTCCACTCATCTTTATAGTTGAAGGAACTGTGATCAGTGGAGCAAGTTTGACTATGTTTTCCCAAGAAATTATTCAATTTACTTTGCACATCCTAGATTTTGTCTTCTTATGCTTTCTGTCAATTTAGGATATAGCAATATGCCTGAATTTTAGCTACACACAATTCACAGAATTTGACATGTCTCACATACACCTTGAAACTCAAAACAAAACTTGTTTTTTACAAAGCAAAAGGTGATTGATAGTAGGAGGTAGGATGATTATAAAATAGCAAAAACAGTTGTACAAAACAGAGGTATCCAATTTATATTTCCAGGGTCACTGAAAGCCCCAAGGGCCAGCTATCCTGCTTTCAAAGGCCAAGTAATTTACTCTGAATTTTTACAATACATCTCATTCACTGGCTTGCTCTGCTCTCCCTCTCCACTGCATACTCCCTTTTCTCAAAAACCTATATCTCTGAGCAAGTTTGAGTCACTTATCTTAATGTATACTTCTTTAGTGATGTTACATTGTCTTGTGACATTCCTGTGAAGCACCCTGGAGTGAGTTACTGCATCAAATGTGCTAATTCAAAGAATTGCTCTTAAAAACTTAGGGCCCGGGGTTTTGGAAACCACACCAACATCTTCTAGTATCAGCAACTTCAAAGACAAGTTAAACATTATGTAAGCTATGTGTTCCTGGCCTACAAAGACAAAGCCTTATAGTAAGCTATTGATCATTGATTGAGCCAGACAAATCTCACTAATTTGTAAACACCTGTCTGATGCAAGGCCAGGGTCAAGGATCCTTATGTGCAGCTGCACACAGTCCATTGGTGTACTGCGAGTATTAACACCACACCGTTTCCTTTGACTCCCACCCATAATGTTTGAAATCGTGCACCAGGTAGCTCTGTCTCCTCCGGTTATTGTCCGTGTCCTATTGTCAATGCGACAGGATCCAGGTTAGCTTTGAGTGAGGTTTTGCATTTTGTCCCTGTTTAAGTGACTATAAAGAAGAATCTTTGGAATGCATAAATCTTGTGCATGCTGGACACAACCAGTTATACGTAGCTGTCTGAAATAGGCATTGCAGCAATGCCAATAATGCTGCACATCTCAAGAATAGTGATGCACACAGAATTAGGATACAGGATCTTGCTCATTTCAGTCTTTTTTTTTCAGCAAAGTATCTCACTTTCAAGCCCAAGGAACTCAAAACACATCTCAAGCAAGACCTTCTGAGTGTCAACAGTCTGGGGGTGTCATTGCCCGTCTTGCAACCTCAGGGGAAAGCAAACAGACAACTCTCTCACCTTGCGCATGGCCGAATTTCTTTTCCACTACCATCCCCTTTTCTGTATTCATCTTCTGCCTTGGAGTAATTATCTCATGATCATAAGGGTGTAAAGCCAACAGTTTACATACCCTTAATACTATTTACTTTGCAAATCATTGACTTCCAGCAAGCAAAAAACGCTACTGCTCTATTAGTTAATTAACATAGTTCCCAACTATGCAAGTTTGGTGGCACAAAGCTGGATGTCACTATAGGATGTGAGAAGGATACAGAGAGAATAGCCTGAGAGATTCCCAGAAAAGCACAGTAGTTAATGGAATGTGGTATCTCCAGATGTGGGTTTGCAATGTGAGTGTATAATTTTAATAAAGAACATACATTCAGAGATAAAGAGCATATTGTAGGTGTTGTTTAAAAGTGCAGTGCTGACTGTTCAATGTCAGATAATAAGGGCTGGGTAAACATCTATTTCACTGTTGATCAACAGTCAAAATAGATATTGCATAATGATGACAGACAACTACCAGGACAGAGAGAAAAGCAATTCAACTACAGAAACACTTGCAGAGGGAACGAGGAGAACATAAGAAATAAAGCAGGAGAATCACCATTCAGACACTCATGCCTGCTCCACTAGTCAATAAGATTATGGCTGATCTTATTCTTCGGCTCCACTTTCTTGCACTAACCCCATTTTCTTTGACTCCTTTAATATCCAAAAATCTATCAATCTTTGTCCTCGTAATCCACTGGCTATGCCTCAACAGCCCACAATTTGGGGGTCACAGTCTCCAAATAGGGGTCAGCCTTCCAAGGTGAGATGAGAGGTCCAAAGATGCACTTACCTTTGGGTGAAGACTTCTCATCTCATCTTGGATGGCTGACCCCTGTTTGGAAACTGTGACCCATCTAGACATCCCAGCCAGGGGAAATACCATCCTTGTGACTATCCTGTCAAGCCCCATCAGATTTTTGAATGATTCAGTGAGATCACCTTTCATCCTTCTAAACTCAGAGTTCAGTCTACTTAATCTCTTCTCATAAGACAAGCCCCACATCCCAGGAATCAACCTGGTGAACTTATGTTACACTTGTTCTTGAGGAAATGCATCTTTCCTAAGGTAAGGAGACTAGACCTGTGCATAATACTCTAGGTGCAGTCTCACCATGTCCCTATATAATTGCAATAGGACATCCTTCCTCTTGTACTGAAATCCTCAAGTAATATAGGCCAACTTACCATTTGCCTGCCTAATTGCTTACAGCACCTATGCATTAACTTTCAATGATTTGTGCACAGGGCCACTCAGATCCACCTGAACACAACCACCCTTAACCTTTCACCATTTAAAAAATACACTGCTTTCTTATTTTTGCCACCAAAATAGACCACCTCACATTTTTCCACATCTGCAAATGCTACTTTTTCTATATCCTTCTCACAAACTGTAGTGACTTCCAGCTTTGTAGCACCAAACTTGCATACTGTAGATTTAGTCTCCACATTCAAATCAGTGATATGGATTATGAATAACTGGTCCCTGTGTCATCTCATTAGTCACAGCCTCTCAACCTAAAAATAACCCATTTATTTCTACTCTCTGTTCTCTGAGCATTGGCCAATCCCCAACTCAGAGCAGCAAATTATTCCAATCCCTCATGCTCTAATTTTGCTGAATTTCTTGTTCAGCATCTTGATAAAAGCCTTTGAAAGTCCAAACATACCATATTCACTGGCTCTGCCCTATCTATTCTGCTGTTTACAACTTCAATAAACTAAAAGACTTTACTTACATAAATCTATGTTCACTCTGCCCAATCCTATTATTATTTTCTAAATACCTTTCAGCATTAGTAATAGATTCTAGTATTTCCCCTACCACTGTACTATTCCATTAACTACTCTACTGCTACTGCAAAACACTAATTTCACGACATATAAATGTGATTCTGACCACTAACAGCCCGACTAGCCTGCAGTTCCTTTTTTTCTCTCTTGCTGCTTTCTTAAAGAGTGGGGTTACATGTGCTACCTTTCAACCTATGGGAACCATCTAGAGCCAATGAAATTTTGGAAGTGCACCCACTATCCCCATTACCACCACTTTCAAAACCTTAGGAAAACAGTCTTCAGCTCCTGGCAATTTATTGGCTTTCAATCCCACTAATTTCTCCAACTTTTTTTAACTTTTGCTAGTGTCTTCCAGCCCCTCACTTAGTCTGGATGTGTTGTCCATTGTCAATGAGAAATTTTCTATATTTCCTTCTCTGAAGAAAGACAAAATATTTGTTTAATTCCTCTGCCATTTCCTTAACTCAGTCTGTAATGGACTCACATTAAATGTTGCTAATCTTTTACTTTTAACATATTAATATATGTTTTTATAGTTTGCATTTATGTTTCCCACTACATTACTCTTCTATCTTCCCTTTCCTTACCAATGTCTTGATCCTCCGCTGAAATTTGAAATCTTCCCAGTCTTCAAATTTGCTATTCATTTTTGGCAACATTCGATCTAATACTGTCTTTAACTCTTCTTGTTAGCTAAGTCGAGATCATTTTTCCTGTTGGGTTTTTGTACCTTAATAGTATATATATTTGATGTAAACTGTGTATTAGTTCTCTAAATGTTAGCTCTTGTTTGTTTACTGTTAAGTCTATTAAAGTAGCTTCCCAATATACTATTGCCAAAACAAACTTCATACATTTGTAGTTTACTTTGATTAGTTTTATAAGACTCTGGTTTTAGCTTGAGCTAAATCATTTTCAGTGATTATATAAAGTTGGATCACTCTTTTCTAATGGCACCTAATTATCAGATCATATACTTGCTGCACAATATTATATCTAAAATACCCTGTTTCCTTGCTGGCTCATCAACATACTGACCAAGACAGCCATCTTTTATACACTCCATGAATTTGTCCTCTGTACCAATACAGCTAATTTGGTTGGTCCAGTGTTGTATTATCCACGTTACATGCTCCATTAGTTTCCTCATTTATACTATGCCCAACACTATCACTATGTTTTGCACAGACAAGCTCCAAGATCTGTTGAGGGAACCTTCACAAGATCTGCAAGCCATGTATTCCAGATTGAACATGCTTTGTAAAAAAAGTTACCACAAACGTGGATGTACTAACATCAACCCAATACAGCCAGCCTGAGAGTGACACAACAGGGAGAAAGTAGTCAAGTCAGAACTGAAAGCTTTGGAGATAATCCAAAAAGGGACACATAGCAGAGGTGACATTGTGACTTCAAAAGGGAGAGCAGGATAGAGGAAAGAGTAAAGCAGCAGAAAAGGGAAAGGTCTGGCAGCAAAGTGACTCATTTAGATACTGCCTGATCTACTGATTTATTTCCATCGCTCTGTTTTTATTTCAGATTTCCAGCACCTGTGGTTTATGTTTTTCAAGAGGAACAGTCTGATGTCAACAGCATGTCAGAGTGAGAGTCAGAATGCAAGATCAAGTGAAAGCCAAGTCATAAAACTGGAGAGCCTTCAGAAGCAACTCAAATAGAGCTTGCTGCTGGATTACTGGTACCTAGTACTGGAGCAAATAAAATGTATAAATAAAACAACTGTACTTATTGGACTTTGTCAACATAAAACTTTATAATTAAGTGCATACAGGTTACACAAAGAATATGGTAATCCAGAAAGTCTTATATATTGTGCATTAACAACAGGAATGCTGGAGCAACAACTGCAGAACAGGATGCAAGACAGACCTGCATTAACCCCACCAGGGGAAGTGATCCACAGGGTTTACTAATGTTTGGAATAGTTACTTCTAAGGTGTCAAGTTCAGCTTGTAGTGAAGAGCTCAGTGAATGAAGACACTAAGAGATGAAGTGAATTCATAACTGATAGAATATTAAATATATACTAAAACTAGAGGACATAGGTTTAAAGTGAGAGGGAAAAGATTTAAAAGGGACCCAAGGGGTACATTTTTCACAGAGAGGGTGGTGCTGACATGGAACCAGCTGCTAGAGGTAGAGGCGGGAACAATTATAACATTTTAAAGAGATTTGGTACATGGATAGGGAAGGTTTAGAGGGATTTGGGCCAAACATAGGCAGATGGGACCTGCTCAGCTAGACAACTTGCTCAGCATGGATGACTTGCATCAAGGGGCCTGTTTCCATGCTGTATAGCTCTGTGATTCTCTGACTCCGTAATGCAAATCATTAACTGAGTGTCAAATTTCATCTGTGTAAATGTCTTAACTAACTGTACGAGTTTTTTTTAAGGGTTAGGTACCTTGAAGAACTGCCTTGAAGCATCATATGGTATGACTTTTAAGTGTTGTACCTGGATCTTTCACTAAAGGATCTTCTGTTTAGAGCTCTACCTCCACTTATCTGCTTATGCAAACAGCAATATAATGGAATCTAAAGATGCTGTGCAAGCCAACAGGAGAGCTGAACCCTTGCCTAATGCTTTGCAGCATGAACAAGATCACCAAGCACAGAGAGTGAGGATCATTCAGGGCAGAAGGGCAGGAAGGCCCTCTCTTAATATACTCTATAGGACAATCATTTGCCTGCAGATTCTCCTGGACATCACGCTCCACAGGTTCTACACCAGGTTTTGCAACTTAGACTAAAACCAAGAGGCAATGTAGGCACCAACAGTGAATCACTATCACTTGACAGGGGTCAGTGGTGAGAGGCCAATGTTACACAGCCCCACTTCCCTTCAACTCCAGTGGATCTTGTATGCAGAAGCCACTGAAAGACTATTTTCTTGATACAACAAAGTGTTCAGAAGGAAAACACAAGACTGGGTGTGGCCAGTGGAGAATTTATAAGGATGTACGTCATAGTTCTAAATCCCCAGTGCAACACGAGAACAAAAATATGGGTGTAAGCAAACGTTTTCCAAGTTATGAAGTTTTCATTGCTTCAAGAGACCAGTCTGCGAAGGTTCACCAATCTGATTGAGCAAATACTACATCAGCCTTCACCCATGGCAAATGTGGCCTCACCAAACAAAGAGCATTATTTTATTGCAATCATTTACTTCCATTAAATACTGTTTGAGATTTCAATCAAATGCATTCATTAAAAGGCCTTGAAGGCACCTGCATTGACAGATATGTCAGCACTGGCAATTTCCATTGCAGTGTAGCTGGCAATAAAATAGATCATGAGAATTCTTTTCAGTCATTGCTTGAATTACAGCCAGCTCTCACCATAATGGCCAGCTACTTAGCCATTTAATTGGATATTATCTGCAATGACGTTAATTAATGCAGTCATCTGATTGAACACTAAGCTGATAAATTAGATGAGTAAAATGTTTTGCATTTCTGAAGTAGCATTTGCATTAATGGCACCAATTGTGCACCAACATAGAGCTGCTGACATCAACCGCAGCCAAATGAAATGTAAACAAATCAAATTTTGTAGTAATTAGGCTTCCTGGAAAAACTCAACCATCTTTGCAGATGATTTCACTACCAGACCTAAAAACTGACAGTGCAATGTTGCTGCATTATCATGTGACAAAAGCTGGAAGACAAGACAACACTGGAAAGAGGGTCTTTACAGCAGACTATCTAACATGAGACTTGAGATATCGTGAGTGGTCCACCAACTTTTATCGCAAAAATGAATAGTATCTGTAGATAACCAGGGCAACTGCCTCACCTTTTGGAAGCATTAATGCTTTTCAACCAAACAATTGACTGGACTGTCTGCTGTGGCAATGAGCGCAGAGTCTATATTGATGTTGGCTTCACGATTCATGTCCATGCAAAGACTAGCCATCTCTGGCTTTAACTTAATCGGTTGTGCTTCAGAGCAAGGTGGAGAGATGGTATATTCCTTGACAGTGGCATCAGGGGATTTGATCCTAATGTCTTGGGGGCAAATGTCTATTTCATTATCACTGGATACCCTGGAGACATTTAACACATGATTCCTTTCAAGAAAAGGAATACTAATTTCTTTTTTATGAAAGGAATGGGAGGGGTGCTGGGTGCTGTCTCAACAATTTGTGAGTTTTCTCCATGTTCTGTATGCTGTCATTAACCTTACACAACTGAGAGGAGGATTAAAGTTATAATGAGGGACAATGTAGGATAGGTTACTCCAATTTGCACCTACACTGGATTCCTCATACTTGAATGAATGAAATGTGAATCAAAATGAGACATAACATCATTATGATCAATAATTAAAGACTCTAATGCTTTTCCTTTGTCACTATCATCTAGCCAGGCTTTACTGGCCTTTTAGAACAGGTTGGCTACTCTCTTTTATTTATGGGGATAGCAGGTGTTTGTCATGGAAGGCCAGAAAGAGCCACTGCCTTGGAAGTCTGAGCTTCTGACTGGTATATTTCACCGTGAGTGGTTGCTGTCTGGAACTGTTGGGTGCAGGGCAGAGGTGAGGGGACAGACTGAGAACCAGTGGTGGGAAAAGTGATGCTAACATCTTGAGAGAGAAGGGCATTTTCAGGATTCTCAATTACAGTGGCAGTGTCTTGACACTGGGCAGTTAATGGTTTTAGCATCTGCTATGACACAGATCACACAACTACCAACAAAGACCTGACATCTAATGAATGCTGACAATCAAATCCCACAGTACCACTTTCTATTCCCTGAGGGCTATAATGTTCTCAGCTCTTTGGTCATGCAGAGCGGCAATAATCCCAGTGGAAATCAATCTATTTCCAGGTGCTCCCTCTGTTCCTGGAGAAAAGCAACCTCTTCCAGCGATTATCCATCTGTTCCCAGGTGGCATCGCTCCGTTTTCTCTGGACACTAATCTATTCCAGAGTGACAGTCGAGAGCAGGGAAACCCAGTCTATCAGCCATGACAAAGATGTTTCAACGCTCAATGGTACACCACTTCTGGATTGCAAATTGGGGCTTCTGTGTGAAGTCGGCAATGGTCTTCTCCGTGCTACTTGCCATCTCTTGCAATTGGTCAGGCAGGCTGGAGGATGCACCAAGTATTTTGGCATGCACCCTCCCTACCTTCCCATTTACACTTCCCTGTTGTATTCTTCACCTGAATCCTCTGGAGCCCTGCAACTATATAGAGTCTCCCTCCATAGTGTCAGCACACTGACTTTCCACTGCCTTTTTTATGACTGCAGTCCATTATAGCCAGGTGTCCCACACTACGTATCCTATCCACCATGCAATGCCAATATCTAAGTTGGTGTTTAATTGTGGCAGGTGGAGTGAAGCAATGTGCTCTTCCTCTGTAAATTTATCCTGCTCATGTCTTCTCCTACTTATCCTCCTTTGCCATTAGTCATTGCATAGGGAGTCTGAGTGGTTGTCAGTGTTTTTCCACAGAGCCTCAGATGTTACAGAAAAGTAAGCAGAACAGCTATGCTGCACACTTGAACCCAAATGGGGAAGAGGCCGCTACACAGCAGATACACTTAGAACAGCCATTTCAGTGACAGAAAGAGTGATGATGAAGTGCCATGATCATTGCATCTGATGCAGATTCAGAGCTTCCTCAGCTAGGCCTGCTGCATGTGCTAGGCTGTCCCAAGAAAAGATAGAAAGACAGAGTATTTTTAAACGCTGAAGATTGAAATGTGTTGCTGATTATGGAGGTTCTTGTACACAAATCACTGTAAGTTAACATGCAGGTAGAGCAAGCAATTTGAAAGACAAATAGTATATTGGCTTCTATTGCAAGACAATTTAGGTATAAGAGACATCTTACTCCAATTATATATAGTCCCAGTGAGACTGCATCAGAATCTTGTTCTGAGGAAAGTAAATTATGTGTTCACAAGCTGTTTGTTTTACATTCTGTAGTCCACCATTATTAATCAACACTTGAAAAAAAATCCCTCTCTGTACAGATTAAAATCGCATTTCTTTTCAAAATAATGAAACCTGTATTTCTCATGAAGGAAGAGATTTCAGTGTCAGGGAACAGAACACATGCCACTTTTGTCAGCTGGCAATGAACTTTATAAAGGTGAAGTACAGAAAAGTTGAATGACCGTTCAACATTATTATAAAATTTTTGTGTACTTGAACCCCAAAGACACCTCTGTGATTTTTTTTGATGAATCCTACAACAGGCCCTTATACTTTCAAAAAAATCTGCCAACCTTGGACAAATTGGTGCAAAAAGATTCATCATTAAAATTCATGTAAATTTTATGCAACATGATAATTCTAATTAGTGCAATACAAATGTCTTGGCATTGAAATTTTAATTTTACAAGCACTACAGCTGAGATTTTAAAAATAAATTAAACTTTTCTCTTTGTTTCTTTTATCTTTTTAACTCTTTCTCTTTTTGCAATTTATTTCAATGTACTTACATTAATTGAATATATATAGAATATTACAATTATAGTTCCTGGTTTAGACTCTGCCTCAGTGAGAACATTTCAACCTGCTAACATTGGCCACTGATGCATGTACAGAGTATCTCGCTGGGCAGCAATGGTAGCAAAGCTCTGCTCAAAACTCAATGAAATGCCTGTTGGCAGCTTCACGATCAGTGCATGATGAGCACAGTTCCTTTGCTGCAGACCATGACATACAGGCCCTAATGTTTTTCTCTCAAGCAGTGCTCACATATTGCTTTTGGAAAAGAAAAATTCCTACTCTATGTTCCGTACATTCTTAAATTTAATTATTCAACTGTTGAACTTGAATCTTTATTGGAATAGCAGTATAGTTATATTTGTGCAGTTAAATTATCAGTACAACAGTACATTAGAAAAGAGCTATACTTCAGCTTCAACCAGTTTCACATAACTTCACTTCCCCAAAACAGGTATAAATCGTATTAAAAAAATGAAATATTACAATGTAGACACTTATGAACTTTGTTCAAACTTGAGCCTAGTAAGTTATTTTCATATCTGAATATCTATCACAATATAAAGTGGTATTCCATATTTGACATCAACACACTTTGACTAATTAACATTCAAGCAGACCTGGACTAATATTCAAGTATAAAATTTGTATCAGTATTAGATTACACCCAACTGCATAATTTTTCTCCTATGCTAAACATAAAAATGTAACGTAGCTAACAAGATTCATCTTTGATCTATAATGAGATTTCCTATGAATAGCATCATGGTGGCACCGTCCAGTTGGAAGTACAAACCAACACTGAAGTAAGCTCCGGTATCGAACATGTACAAATTTTATTGACCCCAATGCTGGCAAATGCAGTTAACCTTATTGATTTAGATAAGCACATTAAAATAGCTTAGTGAAGAATGTTTTACCACAAGCCACTATAGTATGACCACTGTGTCAGCTATTCCAGGCTTCAAAACTGAACTCCCAGGCTAAGACTGAATGTATTGATTCATTTAAAAAGCCCATCTTTGATAAATACTACATTATCACTGCAAATCTCTGCAGTCATGTTAGGTGAGCTGGGAGGGCAAGTGTAATCAGAGCAAGTAGCATGAAAGCCGATCTCAGTTCATTCACCTCCTAAGAGAGTCACAGATGGAAAAAAACAGTGCAATGCAGCAATCATGGTTGCTGTCTTAGCACATGCACAAAAGAATGTCCAAGCAAAAATCAAGTACATAAATTTAAATAAAAATAAAGGTCAAAAAATCAGGAATCTTAAATTTACTGTTTACGACCCTAGTATTTATAGTAAATGTTTTAATGCCACCATTAGAGTAGTGGATAAGGGAATGAAACACAAGCATGTTGGATAACTGATTACCAACAAGTCATTAGGTTATAATGACATACTTTTCTCCTTTTAAAGAAATATAAACTAAATGAAAACATACTATTTATTAGATTTTTGAATTAAAGGCCCACACTGATAGAGTGGGCCCACCCTGATAATCCAGCATCAGACTATTTTCTGGACTACTGGATGTTACTCCTAAAAATACACAAACACACTTTTATTTCGCCTTTTTTACATGTTACACAGTAGTGTAATAAATTTTCCAGCCAACCCCCGTAAAGAGAGCGGGAAATATACAAGCACGTCAGATCCTGACTCCGCCCACAAACCCACCCACGTTCCTGACCTCTGGTGTTCCGGACCCCAACCCCGGGCTCAGGCCACACACTCGGCCACAGATTGGACCATCAGCTCTGACCACACATCCTGCTTGCACCCTGGACCCCGGCTCACATCCTGAACTGATGAGTAAGTCAGAGAGTGAACCATCAAGATTTCTAAACAATTGGATGCCAGATTATTGGATTTTTACTTTATTATTTCCAGTTAATTATTTACACTGAGTAGATTCTGTGAGTCCACTTTTCACGTAGTTTGCCTTGCCTATCAGAAGGCACATATTGAAAATCAGGTGAACACTGCCCACAATTTTCTGACAATTTAAATAGTCACAGGCACTATACCATTGAAAATTTGATAAACACCAGCAGCTTGTAATACTGCTCTCAGTTCTTCTGCATTACACATATATGAAAGAAGCTGTTGGTAAGGTGAATTCACACTTTATGCACACACATGCCCCTTCATCAGAAGCTTGTGTATTCACTTTCTACTCCATAGACTTAAGCACAAATATACAGGTTGAAACCCCAGTATGGTATTGAAGAAGTGCTGTCTTTTAGATGATCAAACTCACCCCCTGCCTTCTTTCTGAGGTGGACATGAAAGATCACCTGACACTATTTTGAAGAAGAGCAGGGAGTTATTCCCAGAAGATAGGTGCAGTGCAGCAATCATGGCAGCTACACTCAGCAACACAAACAATTTTAAAGAAAACGAGGTCAAAGGACAGGGGACTTGAAATCATTGTCTGCAATATGTACATACAAAATAAATGTTTAAATACCACAACTTAAAAAATCCTTCATTCAACATCACTAAAACAGATTGATATTTGTGGAAAATTGCTGTGTGCAAATTGGCTGCTGCATTTCCATACAATAATGCCTGCACTTTGAAAGTGCTTCATTGGCTATAAAGTACTTTGGGATGTCATTAAACGGTTCCATACAATTGCAAATCTTACTCATGAATTTTAGATTAGTGGCATTTTTATTTAAAAAATAAATGATTGGAAATTTGATTGGGGAATGTGAAGATTGGTCTTTTACTTGGTTATTTTGTTATTACAAAATCACACACAGGCCAAGTGAACATACAGGAGTTGACTTGCAGCCTGCACATTAACCATAAAGTAAAACATAGCGCTTGTTCAATCAGAATTTTCTTACCATTTATTTCAATGAAAAAGTATCCATAATGTTCTATTGTTAGGATTCAAATGGGTAAGAATTCTGCCCTCAGTGAACGATATTCTACCAGTGTGGGTTCATTCCTTTTACTGTGCTTCAGCAGCAGCCAGCAATTATAGGGAAGATTCCCCTTCCCAAATTCATCTGTCTCCCACTTGTGGGGCCATTGTAGGCTTGATAGATGATCAAAAACGAGTTTGGATGATGTATATCTCCAAAGGCCGAAAATTCCTTGAACAGATTAAGCTTTTATTACCAAGGGCATGCACGTCATAGAATGTTTAGAATCTTGTTCTGATGGGAAATTTAAATTTCTAAATCAAATTAGAAAATTCAAGATACATATTTCCTGAGACCTGAATAATGTTAAAGAAATCAATTGTAACAAGCATGTTATAATATTTTGTGCATTCATACTTTGCTATATCAAAATAATGTTTCTATATAACATTATTTTATTTTAATGGAGCTTCTCTTCTGTTGGTTCTGTTCGTAAGGGCCCAGTGCCTGCCCATGCTCAATGGAGCCCACATTTGATCTTGGCGAAATGGGTAAGGGGCCTAATACCTCTTTTAGGTTTCAGCATTGCCTGAAAAAGAGCCTAACCCAATTTTAAGAAGGACATTTTTCAGGAATTCTTAAGTCAGGACAATGGTTCCCAAAATTGTGCCTTGTAGAAATGAGCAACTTTCTGCCCCCCATTACTGAGGCTTTCGTCAAATAACAAGCAAGTGCAGCAGCTGTAAAAATGGTAGTATAATTTTGACTTCTGCATTAAAAAAATCATTTTTTAAGTATTCTAGTTTATTAGTATTTGATTAAATTGCCTAAAATATCACAGCAGTTTGTAAATTTGTACAATGAACACACCAGCAAAATTACTCCAGAAATATGCAAGAGCAATTGTAATCAGGAGGAAGTTTATGGAATCAAACCATTTCTATGTCTTTTTGTAAGCCTATTTCCACTGGTCCCTTTTCACTTCACTCGAAAATAACAGACAAAAAGCATGCAGTAAACTGAATAATGCACAATAAATGGTTTGAAACACCTTCATATTGTGCCTGCACTACTTATGAGTTGTGGGTCATGATTTTTTCCCACTTATAAAGGAACACCTGGAACAAATTGTCACTTGTATGACACCTAATATGTAGCTATTATTGTTTTGTTTAATTCTGCAAAATCTTTGTGTCTCACTCCATAAATTGACATTTTGTCTCTTTTGAGTAGGATCTAGTCTAGTGGGACAAAATGTCCTTAAAATAAGCCATTAAAAGATGACACTCAAATGGTTAGAAGCACTAAGCTAAAACATAGCAGCGAACAGCTGTCCAGAAATGATCAATTGCCAAACCACATGCCTGGCTATTAAATTTTAATGCGCCTTTTAAGCAAAGATTTTGCTTATCAGGGAGAAAGATTCTCAGGGAAAATATTGATATTGATTCCATCATTTTAGATGTAACTGATCCTTTAAGTAATTTTTCTTGGTTTCAGTGTCAATTTTTAAGTGTCTGCGTGGACTGAGTAAATCATTAAAGGGCATGTTCATTTAAAATTCTGAGCCTAATGCGTGAAGTATTTTTTAGTGCAACATCTGTTGCAAGCAAATTCATTCATTCCACTGAAGTAAAAGCAAAGCAGTAACTACACCAGGAACTAAATTATGAAAATTAAACCTTTCTTGAAGTGCTTTTAGAAGGTGCCTTAATTGATCACTTTGCGGTGGAGTTTAATTCAAATATTGATTACCTTTAACTTGTTAAGCCAATGTTGGGCAGGGATCAAGAATAATAGATTTCAAGAGACAAACTGACAGCTTAATCTTGCTGTACACCTTGAGCTTATTTTGAAATTCATTGATGTTTTCAATGAAATTTCAATATTTATAAAAATGTCTTTCAAATTACCAATAAATCTTATCTGCATTAAAAAGCAAAATTTAGGAATAGTCATTATTCTCTGGATATTGCTGGCATTTTCTCATTAACTTAGGTAAGTATTTATGTAAATAATGGAAATAAAAAAGTGTAATTTAAAAATAAATTAAACTGCTCCTTAATATTCCAAAGTACATATTTTAAAGGCTATCTACAGCAAGGCTCTTTGTAGGCCACAATAAACTCAACTACTATTGCATCAGTATAATGCAAAAACCTTGCAAGAGAGCGAAAGGCTGAAACATTTGGTGATGCAGCACCAGTGATTTGGATGCTAAGTTGGTTTCAATACAACTCAATGAGCAAGCAGATCATGACATTGGTCCTTAATCAACAACTGGTTTGACGCAGTGCTTCCAAGCTGGATTTCAATGACACTAATGCCATTTGTTAACGTCACACAGCTAGATACACATCCTACAGAAGGAAGGACCTTTCTTCACTGCTTTTGAAAGAGAATGTCATTTGCAATTTATTTTCCAGTTGATTTCCATGGGAGTATTGTTTTGCGTAAAACTGTGTTTATAAAGTCTACAGGCAATGGCATGCCATAAGTTAAAGAAATCTGCATTGACTTCAAGGATTTTGCATTATGCTGGTTGTATCCAGATATGGGTACGTTTGTATCCACTCCTCTTAGAACACAAAGCAGGACAACTTGCATGGTAATGGAAGAGGAGGCTGGGCAGAAGGGCCCTTAGCAGGAGGCCATGTCCGGAGGTCTAACAGCAGCAACTCCTATGTCCAAACAATGCCTGAGACACTTGTGATTCATAAAGGGAGGTCCTCATTGAAATATTTCACATGCACTAGCCAAAACTCTTCATGTAGTATCATTAAGGACTACTTTGTCATTGGCTTCTAAAGTAAAAGAGACCATCATTTTCCACACACCAGGCTCTTCAGACCTGCAGTATTCATTTGCCATCCAATAAAGCTGCACAAGGGAGTCACAGCCACACCGTTTTCCAAGAATAAATCTCACTTTCCCTCGCAAGAGACAGGCCAGTGAAGCAACCAGGGTTAACCAGAATGTTCCCAGTTATCAATTGTTTGGGGATTTTAGCACCACCAGGCATTGTCTAAAGATTAGAATCAGGCTAACAAGCAAAGAATAGCAGTAATTAGGAACTCTCTTCTGCAAACACCAGAAGAGAGTTCTCTTCTGGTGTTTGCACCAGAAAGAGAGTTTTATTCTGGTGCTATATAAACAATTCTAAATGTGAATTTAAAGATTTTTTGTTAAGCAGAAGTATTTAGCGATTTGTGAAAAAGGTGGATGCATAGAGTTAGATTTCACTAAATGACAGAACAGACTTGTGGGACTAAGTAGCTTACTTCTGTCCCTGTATTCATGGATGGTGCAAGGTGCCACTGACACCTCAAAATGTGGTACCCTAACTCAGGGTATACTGCAGCCCAATGTGAGTCAACATCCAAAGTGTGCAGCTGATGTGTGAGTGTTGATAGTGCAACATGATGATTAATGAATGGTGGTCAGGCAGCGGTCATGCTACCTTTTGTAGCAGCTCATTATTCCATCAATTTCTGAGTCCCTGTATCAAACTCAAGGGTTGATCTGACCGCACGGGCCGGTGAACTTGAATGCCCTGATCTGGTGCATATCCTGTGCACACACGGATAGGATGGTGAGAATGAAAATTCTACTGCACGGCTGCACTAAGGTTACAGACTTGCAACGGGGGAGACCTCAGCTGGCCTTCCCGTACAATCTTGAACAGTTCTGGATCAAGTTGTGTCAGCTTCAGATCATTTGAGTTGGCTGATTGACAGGTGAGAACAAGGATACTGCTGCAGTACTAGGCATGGGATTACAAATGCTGATGTGCTAAACTAGCAGACTTGTGCTCAACCGACTATGAACACACTACAGCAAAGCTTGTCATCCATTGGAACACAGGCCACTGGGCTGCATGTCCATTTGATTAGTGGCAGGATTCTGAGCATGCACTGCATTAAACAGACATTAGTTGTCTTATGGAGACTGAGACATTGCATATGAGATGTATACTATGGTCAGCTCCACAAATATGCTGATAGAGTTGCCCATTACTTCCAGAAGGAAGGAGTCCAAATTCTGGGCAAAGTTGGTGCTGGGCTTTTCCTACCTCCTTGACATTGCACACAGACATTCTGGCAGGCCTTCCAATACACTGTGCAATGACCTTCTTCTGCATTGACCTCTGGGGAGCTGACACCTTGGTTACCCTTTCCTCCTGCCCTTGATACAAGGCAGTCATATATTGTGCTCACCATCTGCAAATCCTGCCTTCAACTTCCGAACTGGTTTTGCATCTGAGCTGGTGGCTGGACACTTCCAATCGAAGGACAGTGTGTCTTCACCTCCACTCTCCTCTAACTTTCCAGGTCAGAGCACAAATCAGGATTTGTGAAGGAAATGCTGGTGGGGTATATGGGGGATAATTGTGTTGGGTTGGGGGCGGAGGGAAATGAGATGCATGCCTACAGGTATGAGCATACCGTCATCTTCAAACTTTAGCTGCAGTCTGTGCTGCTCCAATAAAGGACAGTATCATCTCCTCTGAGGGATGGGGGAGAGTGGGTGGTGAGGAGAATGCAGATGCGTCTTTCTCTTTCAGTTCGCTGGTGCTGCCTATGGATCACCTGGTCCCACCAAAGAGTGGGGAATGTTTGTTAATGTTGTCCATGGTGTGCCAGGGATGAGGCTTGTGGATTGCACTGTGTGGAAAATGTGAAATGCAGGTTTAAGGCTTGCAGTATTGTAAGCATGTAATGTGGAGTGAAGTATATAAATGTTGGGAGTGAGTGGTGATTGACAGAAAATGTTCATGAAGCCTCCAAAGGTTGTACCTCTACCACTCAATAAGGATAGAGAAAGCAGGAAGCCTGTGCATAATCCTACCTGTACTCAACCTGCAACTTCTACTCTAGGTCATGTAACTTCTTCACCTCTACATTTAACACTGTTCTTTTGTCACGATCTTAAGGTGCTGATACTACCTAATGCTATGAGAGTACCATCACCACACAAAAAAACCCACAGAAATTCAACGTTCCTTTTAAGGACAAGGCCTTAAGTACAGGTCTGAGCACTGCTGCCCTTAGCTCAAAATAAGTCACCTCCTTCCCATCTCCTCCTCAGAAGGTATGGAGGTCATTCTCTCCCATATTGGGCACCCACTCTGTGTTGGGGGAACCACAGGTGGGGATTCCTGGTTATGCAAGACTTTACTTTGGAAATCCTTGTTGACTGTTCATTATTTGTTTCAAGATGCTTGTCTATTTTCTCCCTATAATTGGCATTCAATTAATTTTCTTACTACTTATAATAAACTGATTGATCTACAATCCCAATTTAAATATAGTGGTTGTTATTATTCTCATATGGTAATAGGAGCTTTTCTGATATTGATGCTGATATGTTGCTTTTTAATCTCTGTTTATATGCTGAGTTTTGTAAGAAATACAACATCTTGAGATTGTCTTTCAGGACCTGGATAAGTCAGTGATAATTTAATTCATGCCTATCCCCTTTTCTTTTCAGCTCAGTATTGGTGTCCTGTCCAAAGCTCTGAAATTCCTTTCGTGAAACCTTCTGCACCTCAATCTTTTCCTCTTAAAATCAGCCAATTGTCCAAGCTTTCGGACTCTACTCCTCTTATTTCATTCTGTGGCTTATGATTCCACTTCTTGTCTGATTTTAATCTTGTGAAGCACTTTGGAGCATATTTTGCCGTGCAAATTGTTCATTTTATATATTATATTACAAATCGAGGAAAAGTTATAAAATTAGGAATGTGATCACCTTAATATTACACCTAAGCTGATATATAGCACTTGCAGTATAATTTTGTTTTACAAGCTTAATTCACTAGTTTATGAAAACAGATTACACCCACTGTGAAAAAAATTAATTTGCTAGGGCGCGTTGTCTGTTTTACCAACATGTAATGAATCAGAACCATGTGCCCCCAATAATCATGAAGCATGTGAGGAACACACATATATTCACATGCAATATGTTTGTGTTTAATGTTTTCCTCCAAAATAAGTTTGTGTAAATACCAATGCATGCCACTGAAAGTAAGACAACTTTAGATTAATAATAAATAGTTAGCATGAAATATACATTCAATGCAAATGTAATATATCTAGTGAAAAACGTTTGATTTTATATTTTACACCTTCTTTCAGTTCAAAATGATTGATTTACACTAAAGTTAAATTAAAATTAAATTAAAGCAAAAGTTGAGTTTCAGAATAAGCTATTGTAAATTAAAAATATGTCAAAACAGTAATAAAGCTGAGTAAGTCTGTTAAACAGAGTATGTTGTTATGACCAATTATAAAAGGTTTAAAAATCTAAAGATTGCTATTATTTAGACTCTTTAACAGTCTGTTACATTCACTTGAAGTTCAGATAAGGTTTTATATCAATGAACATTGGTTTTAGTGCATATTTGTCGATCACAATTAAATCACAACTTTTTAGACTGAATTACAAACCTACAACAGTTACTTGATATAAATGCATTACATATTGAGCGCATTAAAGGAAGACATTAAATAATTTCATAGTATGGAAGACAAAATCAGGAAAGAGTACCGGCTCATATTTCAGCAGAGCAGTAAGTGTGAATACATTTATAATGCAACTTTCTTTGTCTTAAATTTCTTCCCATTGCACTTTGAATGGGTACTTGTTTTCCCATTACTAGCCACTTTAATCCATTTATGTTCTAGTTGTCTCAGTTAAAGATCACTTTATAGTATTGGATGTTCAGTGTCTGAGGTATTTGTTCCAGCCCTGCATGATGAAATAACACAACAGTTTACATATTTCTGAATTTGATCTGAAAACTGATTTAAAAATCCATACAAGCAATCAAATTTCCCTGAAAATATATACACACAAGTCTGCTTTGAGGTGGCTAAAATGAAGTAAATTTAGTTTCAGGAGACAGAAAGAAATCCAAGATTGGGGAGCAAAGATCCTGCAGTAAATGGACCCTGGTAGTGACCAGGACCGAAAAACATCCCTCCCTTGAGATATTTAGAACATTTCAAGAAAAGAAAGGCAATAGAAAACTAGACTGTGATTTTCTTCCTTGTAGACTGCATTAAATATTCAACTAGAGGGAGGGATCAATTTACATTTCTCTTCTTGTTTCTTGTGTTTCGCCTGACAGGTGCTGTAAACATACATAGACAAACATGGTCATATGCTTGCATTGCTTGCACTGAATAGTAGCAGAAATGTTTCGCATATTGTGTTTTACTCATCTCAGGAATGGGCAGTATTATTTTACTTCAGTTATTATATTTAACACCTAGGCTATTGCTTAGTTATAAAACTGCACAAAGAGGACAATGTACACTTTACACAGTTTTTTACATAACAGTATTTCCACAGTAAACAAAAAGCAAGCAAAATGTAATTGGTCTTTGATATTAGCATTTTTAATCATTAACCATTAGTCACTAACCTTGCTGAACATGTAGCTTGTATTTAAAACACTTCCTCAAACATGTTTGAGAGACGTCATGATAAATAAATTATGATTGTTTACACTTAGATCTAAGTGTCCTCTTATTCCCACAACAAGGCATGTGCTCTATTAACAATAGTATTCTTTTTAATGATAAATTTAATCCCACCTTTCCTGCACTTTAAACTATCATCTGGTATGTTCTCTGCATTTGTTATTTGGAGTAACAATTTCAGGTTCTTCTAATAAAGACAGTAAAACAATAACTGACATAAATTTCAGTTTCCCGATGTGGTATCTTTGGTGGCTTAATATCACAAAAAGATTTCTGTAGAACAGACTGACTAGATCTTTATTTACTGTTAACATGAGTGATAAAATAAGCCTAATTACTATGAATGGATGAAGATTGTTCCAACATATCTTAACACAATCATATTATCAAACAAGAACAGACTTGCATTTATCTGGTACTTTTCATGAGTTCTTTGTTTCCCAAAGCACTTTACAACTAATAATTTCTTTTTGAAATATATTTTGCTAAAATTGACATGGCAGCCAATTTGTGCACAGCAAGCTCTCACAAATGTCAATATGATATTGACCAGATGGAGTTGTCACTTTAATACCTATACCAGGTGCAAAAGGGTCGCCATGAAAAAAATGGGTCCCCTTAGGGTCCAAAAGGGTAATCTGTATGTGGAGCCAGGTGATGTGGATTAGATCCTAAATGAATACTCCTTATCTGTATTCAACAAGGAGAATGACATGGAAGATAGTGAGGTCGGGGAGGGGTACGTGGATAACCTGAAGAAGGAGGATGTAATGGATGTCATGGGATGCCAAAAGGTTGATCATTCCCCAGGACCAGATGAGAACTATCCTAGGTTGAGGGAGGGAGAGAGGGAGGAAGGAAGTACAGGCATTATGTCAGTGGTAGTGAAATTACTGTAGAAAATCCTAAGAGAAAGGACTTATGTACATTTGGAAAGGCAGGGACTGATCAGGAAGAGTCAGCATGGCTTTGTGCAGGGGAAATCTTATCTCACTAATTTGATTGTGGATTTTGAGTGGCTAATTAAGAAGGCTGATGAAGGCAGGGTGGTAGATGTTGTCTATATGGACTTCAATAAGGCATTTGACAAGATTCTGTATGTTAGGCTAGTCCAGAAGGTTAAAGCACAAGGGATCCAGGGTGAGCTGGCTAATTATATCCAAAATTGGCTTGGCAAAAGGAGGCAGATGGTAGTGGTGGAAGGATGATTTTCTGATTGGAAGACTGTACTGCAAGGATTGCTGCAGGAACCCTTGTTGATTGTAATATATACTAATGAATTGGACGTGAAAGTAGGAGGTATAATTAGTAAGTTTATGGATGATACAAAAGTTGGTGATGTAGATAGTGTAGGCTGTCTAAGGCTACCACAGGATATAGATCAAGTGGAAAGTTGGGTGGAGCATTGGCAGACGGAACTTAAACACATTGAGTATGAGGTGGCGCATTTTAGGAGACAAAAGAGGGATAGGACATATACAGTAAATGGCTCGATGCTAAAGAATGCTGATGAACAGAGGAACCTTGGGGTCTAAGTCCATAGTTCCATGGAAGTGACAACATCGGTATGTAAGCTGGTAAAGAAAGTATATGGCAAGCTTGCCTTCACAGGTCAGGGCATAGAATACAAAAGTTGGGACATTATGTTGCAATTTTAAAAAACACTGGTTAGACCGTACTTGGAGTACTGTGCACGGTTCTCATTGCCACACTATTGGAAGAATGTGGTTGTGCTGGAGAGGGTGCGGAGGAGATTCACCAGGATATTGCCTGGATTCGAGGACTTTATTGACGGGGAGAGATTGGATAGTTTGGGCTTGTTTTCCCTGGAGTGAAGAAGGCCTGACAGAGGCATATAAAATTATAAGGGACATAAATAGGGTACATAGTCAGAATCTCCTTCCCATGGTAGGGCTATCAAAAACAAGAGGGACTAGCATTATGGTGAGAGTAGGGAGTTTTAAAGGGGAATTGAGGGAAAGTTTTTTTTATACAGAGAATGGCTGATACCTGTAATTCACTGCCAGAGGAGGTGGTGGAATCAGACACAGAATCACTTTAAGAGGCATTTAGACAGACACTTAAATAGGCAAGGCATAGAAGGATATGGACCTAAAGTGGGCAAATGGCATTGGTGTAGATTGGCAAAAAGGTCAGTGTGGACGTGGTGGGCTGAAGGGCCTGTTTCTGTGCTGCACAACTCTATGACTCTGTCTCATCTGAAAAATGGTAATACTCCTTTAGTGCTGCACTACAGAGAGAAAAAAAATTGACTTGGACATTTTTTTTAAATCATAGTATTTCTTGTCTCTTTTCTCTTTCACTCTGAATTCAGTCATTCTTTTCTGCTACTTCTCTTTCTGTACCTGTTTTGATATTAAGTTCACTCAATCCAATCTACCTGCTATTTTAACTCTTTCTCTGTTTTCCTTTCAATGCATTAGTCTCATCAGTTAAAGAAGCCTAGAAATACAATCATACATCACTCTTTTATTCAGGGTTATACACTTTAAACCTGATTTCCCCCCTAATCAAACAGGAGAATGGCCATTTCATTTTGTGTCTCTCTGGAAATTCAATGGGCACTTCTTGGGACACTCATCTTTGTCCAGCTGACATGACTTCCATGTCAATTGAATTTAGGATGACATCAGCTGCTCTGCAATATGCCTTCTGGAAAATTGTTAGACATAATTGTCCAAGGAATGACCATCACTGGTTGCTCCCAGGAGAACTATGTTTGATGATGTAATGCTTGCTTGGGATGTGTAAGGTAAGCCCCCCCAATACTGCATTGATTCTCCCTCCACCCCACCCAGCTCACTGACACTGATCATGACAACCACCAAGACTCAGGCCCTGACTCTCATCACTGACTCACTGATCCCCTGGTGTTCTTGTTCTCCTCCCAAATTTCCAATCCTCCCAACACTCCAAATCCTGATCTTTCTAAATCTCTGCGACCCTTCCATTCCTCCAAGACTCCTCCAATCCCACCCATCACCCAAGCTCCTGATCCTTCCAAGAACTCCCAGCTTGCCCTGCCCACAGGTCCCAAACCTTCCAGAGCCTTCACACATCCCGAACTCAGACTCCTGTTTTTCCTGAAGAATTCCCCCATGTGCCCAGCCACAGATTTTCCTCTGTGAACTCACTATAGGTCCTAATTGCCATGCTGCATCTGCCAGACCATCCCTCCTCACCTGCCACCCCATTACCCGTAAACCTGACATTGGTCTGAGTACCACATCTTCAATTATTGCACAAGATTTAGGCTGCCAGCGAACATTGCAGTGGGTGTCCAAGATCAAAATGGTTGTTAATGGCGACATTGTGATCAGTGGGCAGTGCCAACATCTTGATCAACTTAAAGGCTTTAAAGTGCACATGCATATCTAAACGGCTATGTTGCAAAATGCTCCACATAAGCCAAAAACTTGGGTATCTCAATGAAACTTGAGATATAAATTAATTTATAAGAGTGACTACAGCACTTCTCTATAAATTGATTTAAATCCTAATTGAATTAAATTCACAAGTATCTTGTTATTGCAAAGTAGATTACAAATGAATTACTGAAATACTCTAAAGCATACCTCATGTTTTTGAATTTCAAGAAAGGAAATTTAAAATTACAAGGTTTAATTGATAGGTTTTGTTATATGATTGGCAAACGTGACTGATCCACACCTTCCCCATATTTGTCAGATTTTCTTTAAAGAACTAAGTTAATTTAGTTATGCTTATTGCAGTGTGGTGCAGCTGACTAAGGATACAGATTTATTGCTTTGTGGGCTTGATACAAAGCACTTTTTGCTAAAATTATTAATCAGGAAACTGCATATTGCACTAACACAATAAACCTGCCTTACATCAATCTGAGGTGCTCAAATGCAATACAACTCCAACTTTATTTTTGTTATATCATTCCAACTGTTTTTTTTAATGTACCTTATGGATAAAATATCTTATGGATAAATGCGTATCCATATATCAGGGTCTGCCTTTGCTGATTTTAGTAAAATTTAAAATAAAGAAATGTTTTTTAACCACTGAAACTGCTGATACCAATTTTTCATACATCTTAAAATCCACTTCAATAGTCTAAAATAAAAATAGAAAAGCCCAGAAATTCAGACAGCATTTGTGAAGAGAGAAGCGTTAACTTTTCAGGTCAATAATCTTCTGTTAATTCTGCTTCTTTCTCCACAGATGTTATCCAAGCATCTGACTATTTCCATCATTTTCTGTTTTGATTTCAGATTTCCAGTATCAGCATTTTTTTGCTTTTTGATTATTATTTAAATTTATTTGATGTTATGTCTTTGCTAAAATACCTGAAAAGGAATTTCGGAGGAACATGTCACGAATCTGATGACTCGTATCTTACAGGACAATTTGATGACCTTAATATTTAAAGTTTCCTCGTTTTGCGGGCTGTCATGTTGGACCTGGCAGAAATGCATCAAGAAGAGGCTTTGTGCTGATGTACGACAATACTATATCCTTGAGTGAACTCAGGGCAAAGCAAGGGTTATGTTCTCTGCTGTCACTCTTTCTCTTCAAGTTTGCAATGAACATTTGTTTAAAGGGCTATAATGAGTGACTTCCACTTCCAAGTTGAAGCTCTGCACTTCAACACATCTGCTCCATCAGTATCTAAAGCAAATGGATATGCATATGCAGTCATGATTCCTGGTCAATTAATATTTTAAAAATGAAAGGCGTAAAAGTTGGATTTTTGTGCAAAATTAACCATCACTTGCTGAATCAAAGTTTATGGAACCTTCTGTGACTTGCTATTTCATTATTGAAGTAGTTTGCCGTGTTTCTAACTATGAAGATCAAATATGGTACTGACTTAGACATCTGTGCTGCAACCTTTTGTTATTTCACTCAACATACAAAACAAAAGCATTGATCAGTGATAATTCTTACCTGCTGAGTTCCATTCTCCTTTGCTCTCTTTTCCAAATCAGTAAGATGGCCTTTATCTCACTAATATTTCTTTAAAAAAATCAGGAAAGGATGTCCTGCCAAGTGTCAACAAACCAATATCATCCAAAGTCCATTTGTCTATACAAGCTTGGAACAATATTTGTTCATTGTGTGTAGATTAAAGCGTAGTGACACCAAATACTCTCCACAAACTTGATTCACATATGGGAAATAAGTACCTATTCATGGGTTCTTTCATTTGTGTAGGCTCTCAAATGACTAAGTTAGATATGATTTTTATGAAACACATGCTGATGAAAGTAAAACTCCCATAACATAAGGTTGTTTTTGGACAAGGGGTAGTATTAAATTTCAAATTGTTAGTGTTTGTTATACCACTAAGCCAACAGCCTAGTCGAAGAAAAAGTTTTGTTTAAAATCGAGCTGAATTGAGTGGTATATAGAACAAAGTGATTGTTTGAAGCATAATTCCCTCTTTTTTGATAAAAAGCTCAATACTCTGCTCCTTGCAGATTTTGATGAACTTCAACCGAAAAGGAGAGTGATGAGTGATAGCAGTTTGAATGCATGCAATTTCATACATAGGATTCCGTTTGCAGGAACAATTGGACATCAGCCGATCATAATGCACCTGTAGTATTGCTCCTTTAACATTTGTGAAGTAGCAAAACTGCCATTTATCTGCTATAAATGATGATAAGCTCAATAAGTCAACTGTGGAGTTTATAATACTTGGTCAGCATGGTTAATAAAACGAAAAAAAACAAGTTATAGTAAGAATCGCTATGTAAAAAAAAGACAAAGCTATTTACTTAAATTTTGGATAAATAAATTTACTATGAAAGTGCACTAATTGGTAAGGAAGGTAATTCAATGTTTATTGCTTGAAAAGGACACTAAAGCATACAATAACATTTACATCATGACATATCTTACTAAGTGCAGCTTTTGGGTACTGGAACGAAAAAATGTAAAGCAATAAAACCCATAGAAGTGCAATTTTTCAACTTGCTGATTTAAAATTTATGATACTTTACAATAGCTTTTGTGCTTCTTATAAATCCCGTTGATTTGCCAAACGTATCTCTCATCTTGCACTACATTATACTGAACAGATTTATAATGCCTGCCTTTTAATAAGCAATACCATTCTTGCTAATTTACATCAATTCATTTAAGGATAAAAGCAGCTGCAGCAAAGAGGAGATAATAAAGGTGTTAACTAAAAGTTCAGCAAAGAGATGGATTTAAAAGAGGCTTTTAAAGGAGATAGAGGAAACCGAAGTAGAGAGAACTACTGGCTGTGAACTGGATGGCTACCAGCTCAGTTCTTTTTCAACAATTGATGAAGGATCTCCAACCTGACCTCTTTCCACAGATGCCAACTTACTTGCCGAGTATTTCTAGAGTTTTCCCTTTCACATTTCCAGCATATGAAATTTTTTTGATATGCAGGCATAACTCTTTATAGTTAGGGGGAAGGGAAGGAGGAAATTACAAAAGGCTGAAGTCAGAGAAACAGAGAGTTCTGGAGAAAGGGATTATAGGGCAGGAACTGGTTACATTGATGAATAACTTGAAGGCAATACACATATGTTGGTGTCCTGAGGGTAGGATGCAATGATGGGTGGCATGGTAGTGTAGTGGTCAGCATAACACTATTACAGCGCCAGTGACCTGGGTTCAATTCCACCGCTGTCTGTAAGGAGTTTGTACATTCTCCCTGTGTCTGCGTGGGTTTCCTCCGGGTGCTCCAGTTTCCTCCCACATTCCAAAAAAGACGTACGGGTTAGGAAGTTGTGGGCATGCTATGTTGGCACCGGAAGTGTGGTGACACTTGCGGGCTGCCCCCAGCACATTCCCAGAAAGTGTTGGTTGTTAACACAAAAAGATGCATTTCACTGTGTGTTTTGATGTACATGTGACTAATAAATAAATAGAATATATAAAAAATCTTGCCCTTTTGTTGGAAAAGATGTGGATGAGAAGTTTATGGAGAGTTGACGATATAAGGCCATCAAAAGAGCATTGGAGCAACTGCAGGTGATACAAACTTGAGATATTCAACAGCACACAGATTGAGATGAGTGAAGGAAACTAATATAGTGAGACTATGAAAGTGGAAGGAGAAAGTACGAAAGGTAAAGATTCAATGGGATTAGAAGATCAGCTCAATTTCAAACAAGGTACAGAGGCAAGAGACTAATAGTAACACTATTAGCAGAGAATAAGCCACTTAACACTATTCATTGGTATCAGCTGATAATTCAAATTAACATTTTTGTTAAAAGTACCAAATGTGGGAAATATTACCCAAATGTAAACTAGCATACTATAAGAAAGCATCACTAAGAATGCACATGAATTGTTTAAACATGAAATGGATAAAGGTAACATTTAAAAAGTTGGATGCAAAATACTACAGTGTAGTTTTCTTAAACACATGGTCCTTCAATGTTTCAGAAATAGCATAAATGCCATTTATCCACTGTAAATGATGATGTCAGTAAGTTAGTGTAAGATCCAACTGTCAAGTTATATAAAATTACATCCTTTCTATAATAAACTTGTCATGAGAGGTGAATTAATGACATGAAATTAAGAAAGAATTGTTAGTCATCAGGAAGGGATATGCATGATTATATTTTTATCAAAATGTTGGTGAATTCTCTTGATATTTTTAAAATTTAGACTGTTATAGAAGATGAAACCACCAGATGGAGCACTTGTTAATGTAGTTATGCAGCACAGTCCCATCAAACCGGGCACAAGAAAAGGGGCATTTTTTTTTGTTAATTCATGTAAAGCCACAGTCATCTGGCCATTGCTGCTTTCCATTCACCTTTCAGATCCCTTTTAGTTCAATATTCGTCTACCAAGGTGCTTTGATGTCTGTATTACACTACCACTGGACATTACTTCCTGAATGCTATCAGATGAACTGCAATCAGTCAAGGTGCAAGGTGCTTTTCCCCAGCAATCTTTCTCGAATTTTCCTCAACAGCTGTCATCTGCCTAAGTGCAAATTACACACCAGCTCTTCCCTCAGCTACAAGAATCACATTAGCGCTCTTGACAAACACTGATCCAGTCCTGTATACAACAACAAGAGCAAATGCATCCAAATAAGGTCATTGAACAGAAGCTTTCAAATAAAACTAGGTGCACATTTATATATAAGTTGCAAATTTGTTATAAATTATTTCTGCAGAATGCTATAGTTTGAGTAAAAATAAAGAAAAATGTTTTTATTGTAAGTAAACTTCAGACATAATGATTATAGTTTGGTTTATTAAGCTTAAGATGTAACAGTCAATGCTTGATATATTTTACATTGCTTTCCCATTTGCTCAGAACTAAAGTAAATAATTTATTTGATTTTATAAAGTTCTATGGATGTAAATGTATCTAATTATCTTTAATTTTTACAGCCCTGAATTTCAAATCCAAGCTCTATAATCAACAATCAACAAGATATTCTGTTACACACTACAAACTGCAGTGTTTTATTATATTACTTTTCTCGACTGCTGCTGATTGGCAAAAACAACCGCAGCTTGTCACTTGCCTTTTCGGGTGTTTGCTGACATTTGTTTCACCAAATTCCTCCCTTTTTATGTCTGTCCATGGCATATTGTTTTACTCTTAGAACAGTGAGCCAGTTCTCTGGCAGGATACTTTGGAAGCATGTCTGCAGTTTTCTTCACTAACGCTTAGAATGGAGGAGTGTGATGCACTGATATCTTTGAGATTACATCCTTCCTGACTAGCAATTGTTGATAGACAGAAAAAGCCGACATTGTGGGAGTGCTGATTTGTGGAATGAAACACTCTGTATATAAGCATAGTAAAATATTTTGGTGGAAAGTAATTATCGGAAAAACTGACACTAGTAAATTAGTTAACATTTCAGCATGATGCTAAGGTTACCTCTCTGCCTGTTCTTGTTCCAGCCAATCCACGAGAAAGTGAAATCAGTAATTCTACTTGCTTATGTCACAACATTTGCCAGACTGTGGGCACCAAAGAGGACAAACAAAAACCCTCTCCCGCTGAACAAGACAGCCATTCTGACTCCACACGACTGAGCACTCCATCTGTCTAACTAACACTGAGACCAATTTTAACCATTCAGATGTTTAATCTAATTACTGAACTCAATTTATCTTTTTTTTTAGTAAGGAGTGGCCATGGAATAATAATTAAGTATTTAAATATGATGAGATCTCAGTAGTGTGTTCAGACCGTATACAAACTGTACCTAATGTATAAGGACTTTAGTTTTAGCTATTAAAAACTACTGCAGTAATTTTAGATATAGTGTGGTTGTAAAAATGTCATTCATCCTCACTATCCTTCCACCCCGAGGTTAATCTTTTGTATGATGGTGAAGTCCCTCCATTTTTGCACAACAAAGAAGTCAACCCCTCCCAATTTCTAATATTTTTCAAAGTGTGAATTGAAGAGAACTGAGAGACAGATGGGTTTAGATGATCAGGTTACCTGTTATAGCAGCACATCTGCCAGGGCAGTCAATCACGGTGATGTCTCTGACAGGTCGATGGAGTCTGAGCTGGGAAGGGCTAATGCAAAGGGAAGAGAGATTGAAGTAGATTTTTTTCCCCTCTTGCTTGTCTCTTGGGCTTGACTAGTCTGAAAGCTGTACCTGAGTTTGTGCTGGTACAAATTCTAGAGGTCTGTTGGGAAACAGAATTCAAATAAGGACATTTTTGTCTGTAGCTCCTTAATTGTAAAAGTGCTCAGAAAAAGTCTAATTTGGAAGAAGGGTTTTTATGGACTTGATCTATTCGTGACACATATATGTAATGTAGCACCTATTTTCAGCATATGAGTTGCAAACATTCTGTATGCAATGCCAACATATCCTTTTTGAGAAAGAAAGACTTAAATCAAATTATTTTTTGCAGCAGAAAACTACATCTGGCAAACATACATGTAATTTGAATGAAAAATGTCCTGGAGAAGTCTAGAAAATTACACTTTTACCAATGAATATAGAAGTTTTTTTTGAATACTATGGTTTCAAACACTACATGTAAGGCTTCAAATAATGTATATCATTAACCAGGACAAAACTCTTTCTGATGTCATCCAGTTACACAATATATTAGCAAGAGATGACCTGCAAAATCCTCCTTATTGATTGACACCTAAAACATTTCCAAATGTTACTTTGTTTTAAAAATTGGAAAATATATTAAGAACTAAAGTGACATAAATACGTTTTCATAACAACCATGATTTATAAACCGGACAAGAGAAACATTTAATTTCTGAAATGTTTACAAATGCTGATTTATCAAGCAGTGAAAGAGTAAGATTCTTTTCAAAATCAACCAACATTCAAATTATATTTATGATTATTGTCCAACATCCGTACATGGTGTTATTTCAGTGTGCAATGTAAAAGAAATCAGAAATGTTTTCTGCTTATTATTTATTGTTTAACATACTGATGCTGAAGCTCCAGAGGCCTGAGTTTAGTGGCTATGCTGGCATCATGCCTGCTGGAGGCATCTATCAAACCACCCTGCTGTCTGGCACTTAATCTGCATGGATTTGATGGGCATATCTCCAGTTCCTGCCAGCCCCTTCCAGAGTGAAAATACCTCATTGCCTCCAGATAGTCTAACCCCTCTCTTCTCCTGGACCTTGCTGAAGAACACTTCAAGTACCTGGAGCATGTTGCAAAATATCTTGGTATTATACTGGATTACACAGAACTTAAAAGACCATAACATTCTGCACAATCAACCAATGCAGGCCTCTTTGCTCCATTCCAACCTTCACACATCTAGTTCTTTCAGCTTAATCCTCTTTTCCTTTCTTGTTTATATGTCTGATCAACCTTTCCCTTAAATGCATCCATGAAATTCACCTCAACTGTTCCCTGTGGGAGCAAATTCCATATTATCAGCATTTCCTGGGTATTTATTTCTAAATTTCCTATTTGGTGTCTGATCACTCCTTAAAATTGATGCTTCTGGTTAGGCTCTTCTGTAAAGGTTTCACTTGAATGGTACAGAGGTGGGTACCAGCAACTGCTCTGATTGTTAGTCATCCTCTGAACCCATCTGTTACAAGGCATTGGAGGTAATGCATAGGCATTGTGCATTATCAGGGTCAAAAATCTGTCATCTGGCGCTTCACTCCAAAGGACAGGCTCAGGAAGTGAAAGGCCACAAGCTTGATTGGGCCTGGGCTATGGCTGGGGAGAGAAGGATGTTGGCTGTGTGTCAGGGTGCAGGGCAAGGGGGGAAAGAATCAGGACTGAGGGAGCAGCACTTGAGGAGAGGATTGGAATGAGGAGGGAGATGACACCAGCAATGGTGGAGACGATGGGGTGGGAGAAGGAACCAGCATATGTGTGTGGAGGGAAAAGAAGAGGTGGAAGGGGAGGACAGAAATTGGGACAACTACCATATCTAGGGGAGCATTATAGAGACATAGGAGTTGTACAGCACAGGAACAGGCCCTTCAGCCCACCACGTCCATCCAAATCTTCGAGCTTATTGCGGCCAGGGGTTGGATCAGTGCAATAGAGTCCAGATATGAAGGTAAGTAATTTACTTACCCAGCAAGTGTCCCAGGCCGGTGTAGTGTTGACAAAACTAGGTTGTCGCAGGACTGCTCAATGGTAGGCACCACCAAAGCAATGTGTTCCCCTCCAAAGTCCCAAAAGGTGCACTGCATGGAGAATGACATCATCCTGTGCAGCGCTGTCATGGAACTTGTGTCAGGGATACAAGGGTGACTGATGTCAGGAAGTATCAACCTGGATTTTCTGAGTGATGCACGTTTACCCAGAAATGGCTGTTCAAGTATTTCACTCCAGAAAATAATTGATTTTCAATTGCGTCTTGCTGAAAGAAAACAGCATGATGCAACTGGATTCCAAGGCACCTGTGCTAACTCATCAAAATTTTCATAAGTTTAAAGACCTCTATTAACTCACTCCATCAGCCTATGTTTTTGCAATTTTGTGAGTCTAAGCGTGAGATCTTGATGCTATGGCCATCCTGTGAGACAGAGTGGTCCACAAATGGTGACCAGCCCTCTCCATCCCCAGACCACCTCGATGGCCTTCCAACACGTTGTACAATCAAAGCTATTTTCAACTGCTTCTAAATGTCTATAATTATCAGAGAGTTTAAGAAGTTAAATAAATATATAATTAAAACAATGAAAGCAATCAAAAGATTAATAACAAAATGTAACTGAGGTAACAATTAAAAAGATGAATATTAAAAGGAACCACTTAGCTTCACTCACCCTTCCCATCTATTCTAATAAAGTGGCTGAAAGTGAGGGGAGATATATCAAGTGCATTTGGCCCCTCAGTTCTGTAAGACTGAGCTCTGCTCCTCGGCCCAGTGGTGAAGCAGAGGTAGGATGTATGCCAACATCAGAGGTCCCTAGCATTCTGCATATGCTCTCTGAAGCGTGCAGGCATGGAAATCACCGATGTGCTGGGCCACAAGGAGTACTTTGGTGGTGAATCTCTTCCAAAACACCAGCAAAATGTTTTGGCCCTTTACAACTATTTCATTACCTTTGTCTATTTTCTAGACAATTTCTTCAAATGTTAGATATTCATTATCATATTTTTGGTTTCTATATGTTTTCCATTTCTTTCTTTCGTGGAGGTACCATATTTTCTCCATCAACATTGAGCTGACAAGTTTAGAGTTCCCCCGACTGACTCTATTCTTAAATGTGTGTATTACTTTAAATATCTGCCAGTCCTCTGGCCTCTAACAGATTATTAGGGCCTCATGCTTACCCCCAGCAGAAGACCGGACTCCAATTGAGCTATAAACATGGGAATGTCCAGCCTAGGGAGTCACTGTCCCTAGGGCTGTCACCTGACATGAATGATCTTCTAAGGAACGCAGACAAGAGTAGACCACACAGTCTTGATTTCTTCTAGCATCATAGTGTTTTTCATCTAGATTCCAGCATCTGCAGTCCTTTGTTTCTCTCGTAGACCACTCATTCTTGGAATCTGTTCCTCCATTCAGATTGGCCATTTGTACCCATATCATTTATAGTCTTGGTTCCCTTACCTAACCAAAGTCTATCAAACCTCAGTTATTAAGTTTTATTTGCCAAACCTTGAAGACTTTTTGGAGGAGAGCAGTTTTAGTTACCCTTTAAGTAACTCCTGACATTATATCTGAATGGGCAAATAAGGTTCCCATCATTTACAAGGCTGACAAGAATTGCTTGGAATTAATAGGATCTAAGCACAACTCAGATCTTGAGCCCTTCCTGTGGGACTCTGGGAGAACATTGATGAATTAATGTGGTCTTCATTATCACTTTAGGCATGAAAATAACATTAAGTTTTTGAACAACACGGTGTCCAGTGATTGAAATTTTTCTTAAACCTTTAACAACTTGGATATTTTTCATAGTTTTATATCTGGAAAAAAAAACAGTATCGTGTCACACAGTATAAAATGTTTTTGCACATGTAATTAGTTTGTTCAGTTAAGAAAACTTCATGACAGCTTCAAAAATGTACATTTTGCTGACTTTGTTAAAATATGCCATCTATAACCTAATTTTCTTAAAATTCTCTTTTTAGTAAAATTGTTGTTCTAGTCAAATCCTGTGCTGTTGTCATTTAATCAAACACCTCATAGAAAGTGACATACATCAAAAAATAAAGTCCAAAACCTTAAGCAACTACACTCATTGTAAGTCTGATTGGAGTGGCACAAATATAAATTTAAATAAATAGAGATGATTCTAAGAGTGACACTGACATTGAATAAACGGAATTGCAAAGAGTGACAGACGTGTAGGGCAAGGCCTGAGACATTCAAAAGATCAGTGTCAAGCATACATGCCAAAGTGCTGATAGACCAACAACTCAAAGCTGCAATGTGCCTGCAGTGGAGGGCAAGGTTATGGGAGATCCGCTGCCCTTAGACCACAGAACAAGTAGGCGACTGAATGAAAAAGCTATTAATTTACCACTGCCCTTGACCTTTGACTAAAAACACTAGAAAAGTAGTCATCCCACCATAATCAGCCTTAGTAATGATATCCAAAGCAAAGTGAAATTCAGTGAACATAAAATGTTAGATTTAACTTATTTAAAATTATATATAGAACACATGTTATGGTGAAAGCTTCCCTATTTTAAAACATAACTAGATTTAAGATCCATTCTTTGATTTCCACTTACATTGCCATAACAATATTTTACAGACAAAGCCATGGCAATAAAATAAACTTTATGTTACATACATCTAAAAAGTTAAAGGAAATGTTAACATTCACAACATTTGATAATTTTTTAACATAAAGTTTAACCATAAAGTATTGAAACATTGGACAGCTGCTAATTGTCAGTATAAATTGAACTGATTTTAATTGTTCAATACAGTTTTTGTCAATACCATTATAACTCTGAGGAAGAAATATCTTGTTTTCTTGTTGTCACTCCTATACAGCAAAAAGGCCCAACCTGATACCATGGTGGTACGCTGTAACTGAGCTATTTTTAATATTCACTTACTTGTAAGTGATTTGTAAGTGAATTGTGCCCAGACAGTGTCAGAACTTTCCTGTCAGCTACTTTAGCAGCATAGAGATATCTTGATGAATAATTCATAAAAAGCAATTTTCTCCTAGTCACTGAGTCATCAATCATAGTTGCCTAAAGAGCCTTGAATTGGCCAGTGCATCTCTATTTGCAGGTTGTGTGATTCAAGAATGGCAGCCATAATCAGGCTGCCAGCTCAGGTAGCAATAAGTAACAGAAGGTGTCTCATTTTCTGATTGCTAATGAGCCACTGAAACCTTTCACTGTTTCCAATCCTCCTTTTGTTTTTTACTCTGCAAAATCACACTCAAAATCGTAGCCATGGGGAAGTTTTTTTGCCAAACAAAGGTGCAGTTTGATGAAAGACCAGTGTAAATATTTGCACATTTTTTTTCTGGCAGGAATCCTGGTCTGAAAAGAACCTCTTCAAAAGGGAGCTGTGATTTGATACATGATTGCATGCATTTACCCATGTAATTGAAATAATGAGAGATGATTACTTTGAGCTAATAGTCATAAGTTACTGGTCTTTTTGTTTAATCCAGGCATCAGCTGTCAAGAGCCTCACAGGAGCATCGGGAAGATGCACCAAGGATATCATTTGCATCACCTCAGACTGTAATTTGGTTGTTTTTTTTCAGAGCTGATACAGGCGTCAGATTCTATACAAATCTCCCCGGAGCATCAGTGCTCTTGTGTTGTTTTGATAGGAACAAGGAGAAAAAAAGCGCGTTATGTGCCTACTCCCAGCAACTTCAATGCATTTACAATCACAAGGCAAATGAAAGGCAATATTTTTGGCAGACTACTTGACAATGATGGAGAAAACCAACAACTAATTTCTTATCAAAGTAAATGCAAATCTACATAGTACTAAAGTCACATTCAAGCACAGTTTTCCAAAAACACACATCATATATCACTGCACTTATTGTTCAAAATGACAGATACCTTTGTATAACATATCACATCTATTAAGTCTCTAGACACTACCTATTGTATTAATGCTAGCTGTCTGTGTCTATACAAGCAGCACAAAGAAACATGCAAAAACAATGGTGCAGTGATGAGTCATAATTTTTATAGTCTTGTTTAATAACGAGGTGTGAAACATGTTTTCCAAATATTGTAGTTCTGCTGTTGTCTGTATGTGATTATAATATTTATGCTCGCAGTACAAAATAATATGAAAACAACCAACATCCAAGGATACAAACCCTGATATTCCTTGTCGTTTATTAAATTTCTTAGTGACGATTGTTGAGCCAACTTGATGTACCAGCTTGCATATTTGGAGAGAAACACTTTTTGCTGTAATTTCTTCCCAAAATGGTTGTACCAATGTTTCCAATTGGTTTACATTTTCCTTATATTCCACTCACTAAGTCCCTATGGATCTCATTTAAGAAGACTAAGACAAGGTACGGAAATTATGATACATCAAATATCGAGATCTTGGGCTCACAATGCATTGCACAATGCGTTTGAAGAATTGCGTGTTGACTGGATCCACTGAAACTAATAGAACTATGTGTTGGTCCTTCCCGGGGTTCCATTCCTGTGAACCCTACGTAACCTGGACAGTTCACAAGTCAGAAATGTGGCCATGAGTTGAGTTTCCAGGTGGCAGAAGATGCCTGCAGCCCTACATCAGCCAGCAAATCCATCCAGCCAGTCTCCCAAACACTCATTCGTATGTGTGGGCTGTACATAAGTTGGGCGCTTGTAACCTTGGGAGGACCTGTACCTTTTGAGACTTACAATCAAGGGAAGGTCTCCTAAGCCATATATCCCTTTACTCATTATTTAGTCTTGGAGTACTTCTTAGTTCAGCACTCAACCCTCTCTCCCCTGTATATCAGTACTTTCCTCCAATCTTCTTCCCTCCTTCTTCTATCCTACAACACCATTCCATAACTGCTGCTCCCTTCACTATTACTTCCTACAACCGTACACAATCTGTCACCTGTCACACGCTAGCAACACTCTTGTATCCTGACATGCACATATTGAAACTTCATATCATTCAAATGATAGCACACTTTATTCCTGCTGGAATTACAAACAATTTCTGGAGTTAGGCAGGCATAGGAACAGTGATTCCTCCATGTGCAGTCCTCACAAGCAGAGCAGTTCATGGACAGTGTGATCAAGGGGCACCTCAAGAGGTTCCCATAAATTGAGGTGATGAACTTTGTGTCATGATCACAAATTACTTTCTTCTTCTTGCACTTTATGGGTGACAAATTGTGACTGCATACCCATGCCACTGAATGCAAACCCCTGTTTCTTTTTTCCATTTCAGGATAAAATCTTCACACAACAAGCAGTCAGCAGGAAAGTGGGAGGGTAATACTGAAGAACAGGAAATATTACTTCATCTTACACTTGTAGACACCAGCTTAGTGACTGGCACCCATGAGAAGCTCAGGAAGATCTGTACACAGTGAAATTCCCAGCATTGGTGGCTAGGAGCCTATGCAGAGAGCTCAGAATATCCAGGCAGCAGATTGCTGGAGGAAGAGCACTCATCCTAGAACTGCAGTGAGTGTAATGATGAAGACCTTGGCTCGACTGCACAGATAAGAACATTGATAGTTATCCATGCAGTTCTTCTGACCACACCCGGTGACTTTGTGCTCAGTGTCGGAGAGGTCAGAATATTTCTACTTCTTTGTGGAGGTGGTCTTTGAATAGCACATTGAGACCATGAAGCCAACCACAAATGAGTGCCCCTCTATAAGCATTGTGGAAGGCCTCACAGCCATGAATCCACCTTTGATTACAGCTTGAGGCGCTGTGATTTGGCTCTGGGTACCAGCATCTCCTCTGGGACACTTCTGGCACTCCCAAACCTTAGAAACAGAGCTAGTAGTGTGTGGAGGCTCCTCATCCTAATAGTGGCATATGCTCCACTGTTGAATGATGGCACACTCTGCTGCCAGCACCTCACCTGAACAGACAATTGAGCCAGGCCACACAAGCAGCACACAGCCGGATCCTCAATGGCCTGAGCTCACAGACACTGCCCTGCATAGTCATCCTAAGTCCCCCCAGTTGAGTGTCTATGAGTCTTCATGGGTATGGAGCACAGAAGGCAGGTATTAGGGATTTGCACAAGGTTGACAATACAAAAAGACAGGAAATTGTGAAGGAACAGTTACATTCGGTCCCTGCTTTTGAAATAGTGCTCAGATATTGGATCAACAATGTATAAAATTATTATGGTAAGTTCCAGTGCAATATGATCAGATGTGCATAAACGGTTTATGAAAAACTAGAATTATGAAAAAATATGATTCATTAATTACATTTTTACAAAATGCTTGCCTCAGCCAAGGGCCTGTGAGTAGTGTTGTATTGTTTGAATGTAAACACCCTGTAATGGAAGGCATTGACAATTTTCCTTATAGAGAAGAGCACAGCAGATTGCTGAATGGGCTAATGTGTCTATGCTTCCTTGGAATGAGCTTGTTGTTTAAAAGCTGCTTTGACTGCAATACTCCAGGCTGGGCTTTTCATGCTTTGGACCTTGATCATATGAATGCCTAGATCAGCAACCAGGGATCTTCCAAAGCCCCCAGACTGATGCACTGTCCTCCTGAGACAGTACACCTGGGAAAGAACGTGACATAATTTGTATTTCTTCTTGAATGAATGATGTCGTGCTGGTCCTACCTAATTAATCTTTCACAACCCCCACTACTTCTATTTCTCAAGCATATATGCCACCTCAAGTGGAATCCTGATTCAGAAGCTTACTGTGCAGTTCTTAGATTCTACCTCAGTAACAAGCTTGAAACAGAATTCTTATCAAAGGTGATGCAGAATGGAGGGAAAATGTTCTTGAGTATCATTGTGAAAATTATTTTCAAAGGCTTGGTGTCAGTTTAATGGCAGAGGGAACAGACCACCTCACAAACTACCCACATACCTCTCCGGTTGGCTACCACCTGCCCAATCTGTGGAAGAGTTTGCGGTTCTCATGGTGGTTTCATTAGCCACCTCAGATCCCATAAAACTGGAATGGAAGCAAGTCATCCGCAATCCCAAGGGACTGCTTACAAAGGAGATTATTTACTTACTGCACTTGAATTTAATTAAAACATCTGCAACATTTTGTGCATTTCTCCAACTTTGCTTGTAAATAGATTTGCAGTCTGTTGAAGTACATCAGCATTTTTGGTATGAAATGCCTGCAATTCACTATTAGTGACAAGAAATGTATTAATTAATTTAAAAAATGGAAACAGATCTGTTCCATTCACCAAATCCATCAAGCCTCAGAAAAAATATCATTGTGCATATGCAATCCTGAACTATATTAATAGAACTCAGGATACAAAGTTAGGGACAACTATCAGTATATCTAAATATAAAAGAATATTGGGAAATGACCTATGGAAAGATAAAAATTTTCTCTGGTATCTATGTGCATGTATAATGTCACTGGCAGAATGTGAGTTGAGGAAATTATTCCCTTCCCCAAAGAAACCAAATAGGGATGTGTTCCTAATTATAACGGCACATTATAATTATGCCCACTATGTAGCCCAGACAGTGCATACAACTGATTTATAACAATTAATAGTGTCTGGAACAAATAATAGGGGGAAATTTGCCCAAATGGTTGCACACTAGTACCGTGCACACATTAGCCTTGAATTTCCACACAGACTCCCATGATATCCCACAGGAATTGTGTTCGAAGGTTGGTGGAGTTCCTTAGAAAAACGGCACATCTGAAATTTCCCAGTAATTTTTGCCATTTCTCTGAAGTTCTGTTGATCTCCTACCAAACTTTGGATGGAAAAATCAGGAACATAAGAACACAAGGTAATCGGAGCAGGAGTAGGCCACCTGTAAGCCTGCCCCATTATTGAATATGATCATGGCTGATTTGCCACATACCTCAACTTGTCTTCCGCACCACTTCCTCATAGTCTTCGGTCCCCTGATTTTTCAAAAATGTATTCACCTCCGCTTTAAATCCCACAAGTGGTCTAGCCTCCATAGAAAATTCCAGGAATTCACCATGCTCTGCAAGGAAAAAATCCTGCAGACCCCACTTGTAAATGACTGTCCCCTTGTCTTGTAATTACATTCCCCTGTTTGAGATTCTTCTTCTATCTCAACATCTACCTTATCAAGCCCCCTTAGGATCTTACTGTTTTAATAAGATCATCCAAAGAATGCAGATCTAACTTTTTTAGCTGCTTGCAATGAGACAAGCCTCACATCCCAGGAATTAACCGAATGAATCTCATATGGAGTGTTTCTATGCTCCTATATTCTTTCTTAAATAAGGGGATCAAAACCATACACAATATTCCAGCTGCAGCCTCACTAACATCCCGTACAATTGCAATAATACTTCCCTATTTTTAAACTCCAACCCCCCCAGCAACAAAAGCCAATATGATATTTGCCTTCTTAATTACTTGCTCCACCTGCCTGCTAACTTTTTATGTCTGATGCACAAGAACACCCTCTGAATCTGAAAATGACCCTCTGAATCATTCACAACTCCCAAGGAATTTCAGGATTTCATGAAAAATCATGCAGAACTGCCATAATGGTGTTTATAATCTAAAATTTGAAGTCAGAGGTGAGAAATTCAATATTAGCATAGTGATAATTGAAAAGTGGAAATGGGATTAACAATTATATAATATGTGCTGTGACTGATGAAAAACAAGCATTGGGGAACTCACATTAATTTATAAACTACAAGTAAGATAGGATTGTCATACAAGTCACTTCCAAACAAGCAGCTACATTATAAGTAGCTTTTATTTATAATTTATGACACATTACTGAAGGACTAAATTTGTTACAGTACTGTTAATATTCAATTAGCCAGACTGCATTAATTATCACAAACCTTTGATGTTGCCCATCGTCTCTGGTAGTTTCCACCATAAAAGGCATTATTGTCTAAAAAATCATCTGGCTATATTGTGCTTAGTATATACAAAGCAGCAGCATCATGTTCCACTCTGCTTCTTAAATTCGGACAGGAATGAATTTCTTGGACATATAACTGTTTGGCTCAAAGCTTCCTGTACAGAGCCCTAGGATGTCATCATTGAATTTTGAGTCAAGCTATTACCAGTTGAAACCTATTCTATCGTCTTTCAGAATATCGAATCTCAAAATTGATCCATGTGCTTCTGGGAACACTCCCCATTGCCAGTCAACCATTGCCCCAAAATGGTAGTCAGGAAAATGTCCACATTTCTGGCTGAAAATTTTGCCTTTATCCATTCTTAAAGTAACACTACTTCCATGTCCATCAATGTGATTGACTCTTAAATGCTCTCGGAAATGTACCCAGCAAATCACTTTGTTGTACCTTAATTCCTCCATGTAAACAGAAAAAGAATAAAACTGGACCAGCCATGCAGCAATGATAAAGGCATCATTTTCACACATGGCAAGTTGCTCTCAGCCCAACAGAGCTTGACAAGATCTCCTTGTAAACACTTGGGAACTGGTATTTAATTTGGGAGAACTGTCCAACAGACCAGTTAAGCAACAGCCTGACTTGTCCTCCTTACAGAAGTTGTCACCAGACTCCATAATCTGCAGCCTTTTGTTGCCTCCACCTATCATCTCCCAGCCTCTATCTCTTTCTCCATCCTTCCCTCCCCCACCTGACTCCATCTGCCAATCAACCCCACCTCACCCGGATCCACCCATCACTTACCAGCTCTTGCCCCACTTCTCCCCCTCACCTCTTTCTACTGGCTATCTCCTACTCTTTTAGTCCAGATGAAGGGTCTTGAGCTGAGACGTCGACTGTACATTTCCCTCCACAGATGCGGCTTGGCCTGCTGAGTTCCTCCAACAGCTCTTTTTTTTTGCACCAGACTCATCTGCAGTCTCTTGTTTCTCTACCTCTCCCTGTATATGTCTGGTGGGTCTGTCTTTCTGGTGGGACAGGACATACGAAGGGATTGCGAAGGAGAAGTCTGGGATGTTGTCTGTGAGATATGATTCCGTAAGATTGATTATGTCAAGCTGTTGCTTTACTAGAAATAAGAACAGAAGAAATAGAAGCAGGAGTAGGCATTTGGCCTCTGGAGCCTACTCTCCTATTCAATAAAATCATGGTTGATGCTTTACTTCAACACCACTTTCCTGCACTAACCACATATCCCCCGATTCCCTCAAAGCTAAAAATCTCTCAGTCTCTATCTTGAATAAACTAAGTGACTCAGCCTCCACATCCCTCTTGGGAAATTTCTTCTCATCTCTGCCCTAAATGGCCAACCGCTTACTCTGAGACTGTGAACACTGGTTCCAGACATGCCAGCAAGTGGAAACAACAACTCCCATCTACGCTGTCATGCCCTGGAACAATTCTGTATTTTTCAATCAAATCACCTCTCATTCTTCTACACACAAGAATACAGGCCGAGTCTGCTTAATCTCTCCTCATAGGACAAACACGCTATCCCCTGCCATCCACGGAATCAATCTGATGAGCCTTCACTGCACTTCCTCTATTCCAAATTTATGTTTCTGTAGTTTCGGAGACAAGATCTGCACACAGTATTCCAGATATATTTTCATCAGGGCCCTCTTCTAATTGCAACAAGATGTCTCTTGCAATCAAATCTTCCTGCAATACATTTGTTGTATTGCAGTGAAGCAATCTTTATTTCTTGAAAAGCATCCCTCAGCAGCTTGCAGCAATCAAGTCTGATCTCAAGCCATTTCAGCTGAAATGTATGCCTGTGGCATCCTTACTAAATGAGGCATCACTGGGTATGCAGCAATGCCAGCAGCTGCAAGACCAATGATTTCTCTCTGCACGATATTTTGAAATGTAAATGCAAATGAGATTAACCATTGACTGTGCACTGAAAATTATCTGTAAAAAAAACTGAAGTCAAAGAATGCATCAACAGAAAACTTACACATTTGTATTTCAAGTTAAACATCCCAGTACCATTCCATTTTGACCATCCTGCAGGTGGGTTTTGATGACACCATCGTGCTCTCTGTGTGGCTGCAGGCTGAATGCTTGACTCCTCCTTTCCCCTTCCAGGACACCCACAAGAAGCTCTTGCACAGGTTGCGGCTTCAGGTTGTTCCCCCTGACTATCTGAAGGAGCAGCCTGGGATGATTGACTATGGAATCGAAGAGGTAGTGGCAGGAGGTCAAAAAAAAACAACTGGAAATGCTGGAAGAACTCAGCAGGTCAGGCAGCATCAGTGAAAAGAGAGACAGTCAATGTTTCAGATTTTGACAAACCCAAAACGTTAACTGTTTCTCTTTCCATAGATGCTGCCTGATCTGCTGAGTTTTTCCAGCATTTTCTGTTTTTATTGACTGGGCCCTGATGTGTTCCTTTTACTCCATGGGTTCACTTCTCTGCACTATTAGAGCAAGTCTGTGCTAACAATCAACAGACATGTGAAAGGGGTGATTTGCAGATCTCTACTCCTGCAGAAGAGAGACACAGTCATACATGCCATGTCTCTGCCAGTGGAGCAAAGTGATCCAGTCAAGTGCACCATCTCTCTGCTCAAGCAGGAGAGCAACCTGCTCACATACAACACTTCTCTGTTCATTGAGATCAGGTAGCTGCTGACATGTCACATACCTTTGCTCCTGAGAATCGCAAAGTGCTTATGGGTTCATCTGCTTATGAAAGGAAACTCTCTGCTCAATGATGACTTCAAGCTGCTCCCTGCTGCATGTCACTCTGAAAAGCTGCTTCCCTGCGGCAGGGATCTGATACCCCCAACTAGATCAATCTGAGACTTCATAGAGGCAAAAAGACATCACCTGGTCTCGGTCTATGCCCCTAGAGCAGCAAGGAAGCACACCAGGATGGGAGCCTCCAGCATGGAGGTCAGGTTCTTCTGGCTCGGCAACTCCTCCTGCAAGAGCATAGAGATGAACTCCACACTCCTTGTATTTTCCTGCATTCAGACAGGTAGACCTGACAATTTGATCAGAGGATAAGGAGGGCCAAGGCTGTAGTCATTGTGGGTCAGGGACATCAGGGGAAGGGACAGCAAGTTTGGGATATTGAGACGTGGGACATTACAGGAAGGAACATTGTGGGTTGGGGACTTCGGGTGTCAGACATATGATCAGATGGTGTTGAGCTCAGACATGCAACCAGGCCCAGTCTGGAGGAATGGGTGACTGACACTGGGACCCTTTTGGGGGACTAGGTGGAAAATGATGTTCAGAAACGAGGTTAGAGAGGTCTGAACAACACTGGCAGCAAGGTTTAACTGACAATTGTGAATATCAGGAAAAATTCTTAGAGGATGAGGTGACAAAAGATGAACACTATGACCACCTAACTATGGACAAGGAATGACTGGTCCCATTTAACTAATGCACAAGCAGCCCTCAACCATTCAGTTAAGTCATGCTTCTATGCAAGTGGCTTGCGTGGTTCATGGGTCTTAAAAGTCCACATGACTTTTATGTAAATGATCAAAATGCTCACAACTTGTGATTTAACATTAGTGCCCATATCCAGCAGCTTATTACATGCATATGTGTCATAAGAATCAGGGAGAGGGGATGGGACAGAGACTGGTAGGTGATAGGAGGAAGCAGATGAGGAGGGGACAATGGCCAAATGGAAGCGGGTTGGGGGAGGAAATATGAGAGATGAACAAAGGGAGAAGAATATTAGGTGGGGTAGTGAGTGCGTGTGGGAGGAGACAACTGGGTTGTGGGTTACTTGAAATTGGAAAATTCAATGTTCGGAGCACTGGATTGTGAGATGCCCAAGCGGAATACGAGCCATTGTTCTTCCAATTTGCGTCTGACCTCTCCATGGCAATGGCGGAGGCCAAGCACACACAGGTCGGTGTGGGAGTGGGAAGGAGAATTAAAACAAGATGCAACAGGAAGCTCAAGATGGCCCCTGTGGACAGAACAGGTGCTGTGTAGAGCAATTGCCTAGTCTACAATTGGTTTCTCCTTGTACCGAGGAACCAGTGGTTAAAATTTCATAATCATTGAGTCAAATAACAAAAGTGGGTAAACAATTTCTCAGCTTAACTAAATCTGGGAAGTGCTTACATTAAAAACTTTGGATGATCAACTTTCTGGAATGAAAACAAGACATCACGATTAAATATCTCCGGGAGTTGAGGCTAATGTAAACACCAATGTTTTGGGTTTTGCTGTATAGTGCTTACCAACTGCTGTCACTGTTCATTTACTAAACTGCTCCACACCTCTCCAGGGTTTGAGGAAGGGACTCTGAAACTTGGAACAGCTGAGTGGAAGGTCAGTGACTGTGTGTAACGAGAGCAAGGACTCCAACCCAAATAGGGAGCATTCTTGATGAGTTCTTTCATGAAGATGGTGGCAGAGTTAAGGAGGGCAAAACCATGAAGTGATTTCTGTTAACAGATGAAAATTGTAAATGAGACACTGGGTGACCCAAAGGCATTACAGATCAATGAACGCAAGGATGGTTGGTAAGTATAAGTTGATGTTGTTTGCAATAAGGACCGCAGTGTTTTGGATGAAGTGATATGAGAAAATAAAAAATAGGATCAGGTGTAGGACCACTTTGCCCCTCAAGTAAAAGTTCTGCACAGTTGAAACAAAACTTCCCCACTGTTGTATTCCATTTCCCTTCCATTTGCCTTACAAATGACTAGATGTAGCTGTGTTTTACAACATATGGATGGTGAGAGGCTAGCCAGGTCAGTATTGAAATTCTTCATTCTGAAGATGACAAGAAGTGGATGGGGTGGAAGAAGGTGTTTTTTTGTGATCTACGATGACACAAGTTTATCTTCTGTGGAATGTTTAAGTTTTGAACTGTTGTGTTCAACTCAATATACTGTCTGCACTGGCCAGGGAATGGATGGCTTTGGTGGCATGAATAAAGAGTTGTTGAGTGGAGTGGCACAAGCAAAGTTGATCTTTCCAAAAGGATATCGTGGAGGAAAAATTCAACACATGACCATCTGTTCTGTGGATGAGTAACAGGGAGACAAGAGTTAAAAATTAATGTTGCTGCTTTACTATGCACTGCCTCCAGTGCTTGAATGTCATTGTGTTAACGGGTAGACACAATACTTGAGGTGCAGTCTTATCTGAGTAACTGAAAACTTTGATCATTACCTGATCTGACTAATACTCAAGAATTTGGCAGTATAATTCAACATCCTTTTGGTTTTGTTGATTGACGTTTATGATGGTTGACTATGAGTCTGTTATGACTCTGGTCTCTTTAAGCTTCTTTTTTGTCTGTTTCAAAAGCATTCTTGGGGTAATTCTCTTTCCTTTCTCGCACAACATGTATCTTTTTATTAAGATTCATTTACCATTTTGTTATGCTCTCACATATTTGGTGCAACTTATTTTGCAATTTCTGAGTTAACACTTAAATTTACTGCCTCTTTCAATTTGGTATCCATTGCCACTGCTCAAATTGCTGCAGTTAGGTCAGTAATATAAGCTTGTCACAGAAGTGATTGCAATAGAATGCCCTGAGATACCTTACTTAACATTGCACCACCACCCCAAGCTATCAATCTGGTATAACTTTACTAATAAGAACTCATTATTCCCATAGAGTTCCCAAATCCCCAAAGCTTTGATCTGAACAACTAGTCTTTCATGTAGAACTTTATCAAATAGCTTTGGATGTCTAGGCACATCACCTCATACAGCTTTCCAAAGTCCACTGGGATGTCACTTCTTCAATAAAGTCAAGGAAATTGATCAGGCAGAATCCTTGCCATCTGAATTCAACCTGATTGCTGTTTAATAGACTATGACTGTGCAAGTAATACTCGGATTTACTCTTATGATCATTTCTATGTTTGACATGGAAAGCAAGCAAGACTGATTGGTCAGTAGTTTGAAAGTAACCACAAGATTAGTTTGCAGGGTGGCCTAATCTACTGGTATAATCTACTGGTACTTCCTTAGTTTTCCACTGATCTTTAAATAATGGTTATCGATATCTCACAAATCTTTTCTTGATTAAGATGCAAGAGAATTGAATGCAATGTCACATTCTTCAGTCATTGAAAACTTTACACCTCCCTTTTAAAATGTATTTCTACAAACAGCAACCAAAAGATGTCAGCCATTCAGCTATTTCAATCCAATTAAGATAATAAAGGAGCAAAGAGAAAAATGGCTGAAGAGAAATATTAAAATGGCAAATATAATAAATATCCAAAGAATGGAAGCTGGAAAATTGTCAGGTGAACAAAAAGGCAATAAGATACAGAGTTACAATTTATTCAGGATAACGATGACTAACAAAAGTATGATAATCTAAATTTAAGCTATCTTGTACTGATTGGATAAAATCCACCCATTCTTCTGCCTTTTATTATTCAATGAATTTAGTTTGATTTTGCTAAGTCAAAATAATTTGTTCTTAATTTTAATCCTTTACAAGGACAAAATTAATTTATTTTCTATTTTAAAATACAAAACATCCCCATCATTAAAAGCAACTTGTTTGATTAGATTTTCCATCAGATTTTTGTTTCTATTGTAGAAGGAGAGTTCTATCAATGTTTCCCAGGGCTATGAAAATTTGAACCTATTATTGCAGTTAAACAGTACCGTGGCCACTTTGGATATGAGTAGCATAATCTATCTTTTCAGTGTATTAACTTGTTTAAATTTTGCTTGGCTTTTTGCTAATCCAATTAATTGGTATAGGATCAGAATAGTTGCATACACATTGAACAGAATTTTATGCTTTCAGATTTTAGTATATACTTTTGGAATTTTATGTATAATTACAACTTGTTAGCCGATATATTATCAACTGATAATTATGTAAGAACTTATGTGATAACAGCACTGTTAGTCCTAATAACAGAAGATACATTGCACAAATAGATGACACTTTGTTTTTTCCTCTGGAGTAAGATAGTTGCACAATCCCTTTTCCTACCTGCCATCTTGAGATTACAGCAGATTAATTTAAGGAACAATCATGAAAACAGCACTGGGAATCAACTTCTTCATATTAACAATAAGATTCATTAAGCCTTGTGAAATTAAACCGGCCACAGCTAGACATACGACGATTCATATAACTAGTCAGACAACCCATTTCTTTGTATAAAATTATAACCCTTCCAGATTCACAGCTAAATTGGCTAAGAGGCAATGTTACCTAGCAACATGCAATGTGCTCTATGACCTTTTATCCAATCTGAACTCACAGATGTCCTCATAGTGCTAATAAACATACATCATCCAGCTCCTCCCATTCCTATTCTCCTGCCTCGGTTTGCCACATAGAGTAGCATCTAAACAGTGTATCATCCATGAGTTTAAAGAGAAAGAAAATCTATGAACTTCCGTAAACACCATTTGCCAAGAATGTAGTTGTTCCAATTAAACAAGTTTAAATCTGCTTTAACAGTTTAGAGTTCCTTGGTCAGAAATTAAAAAAAAACGGCATAATATGCCACATTCATTATGGTAATTATAAAGACAGTTATAATGACAATATATCTATACAGATAGATATTGCTAGGTTCAGGAGAATCCCTTCTCTCCCTTTGGGCCTAGCATTAACTCTCTTCATGTGTGGAAATGAGAGAGCACGAGATAGTTTCAACTAAGCAGATACGACAACACACTGCTCTCTCAATTCCAAATATTGCTCAGTTTCAGCAAAATTTGGAATTATAAGCTATAGTAGACACAGTCTAGTCAGTAGCTTTAAAGTACAAACATTTACAATCTATATATTTCATAAAATTACAACAAATCTAGTATGTCGAAAAAAGTAATTGGGACCCCTACTGGTGCTTTGCACTGCCCAGCATCTTCCCTGTGTTGGCCCATCAGAAGGCTTCATAATTTTAAAGATCATTGTCTGATTATTGCTCATTTTTCTCTGTTATGGAATAATGGACCTCAGCCTTTCCTGTTAATTATATCCTCTAATGTCTGGTATAATCATTGTAAATCTTTCTACAGTGCTTCCACTTTTCTATTATAATTTTTGGGACGGTAACTGTGCACAATGACCAGCCAAAGTTCAATATGTGTCAACTGCAGAGCCTATATCTCATGATTTCCTTTCACATTTAAAATGAATACTTCCTGCTCAAATCTTCTTATTCTTTTACTATGTTTTTCTTTCCCCCTTGCAGCCAATCCACTACATGCAGGACCAACATAAAGGTACACGCAGCAGAGAGAATAGCAAGCAGCTGAAATGGCCACCTCAGCAGGACCTTATAGCTTATGAGCCAGAGTCTCCTCTGAGCAAGGAGACAGCTTATCCCATGAGGTCCTTTGTGAGCCAGAAGCAAATTCATTTTCAGCCAACTTCAAAATCTCAACCAGAATGGCTATGTTTCTGGGAAGGTCCAACTTCTGATTGCTAAGTTAGCTTCTCATCATTTTTCCCACAGGTTCACCTCAGCAGTCAACTGATCAGTAAGCTCCAGAAAAAGACGACGAATCATTCCAGACAATATATCCCTTCTAGGCACCATTGTGGAAAATACCACTCCATGTCGGATAGATGTTAGAACAAACTATTCTTGCAATCTGTAACCACAGCACACACTTCCAGAGGCAGAAATAGTATTACGATTGTCAGAATAAGACAAGCATTTGATTCATCTCAGCACAGAAGACTAAGAAACCAAATGCTGGAAAATGGAATTAATATAGCGAGGATTTAATGGTTGGCATAATATCCAGAATCCATCCTATATTTCCTTACAACATAGGAGGAGACCATTCAGCCCATTGAGCCTGTGCCAGTTCTCATACCACTTCCATCAATCTCATTCCCCCACTTATTTGCCCAGAACCTATTCTCTCTCATTTACCCATCAACTCCACCCAGAATCTCCTGCCACCACCTACATTAGGAGAAATTTACAGCAGCTGATTAACCTACCAGCATGTCTTTAGGATATGGGATTAAACCGGAGCACCCCGGTGAAACCCATGAGGTCACAAGGAGACTGTAGAAACTCCACACTCATGGCACTGCAGATCAGCAACAAACCCGGGTCAATAGAACTATGTGGCAGCAACCTCTGTTTTGAATCCAATCTATGATTGAGCCTTCACGGTCCTCTTATGTGGAGAATCCCATAGATTCACCACCCTCTGAGTAAGACATTTCTCCAGATTTCAGCCCAAAAAGGCTTATTCATTATTTTGAGATTTTGCCCCTTAGTTCTAGAGTCCTCAGCCTGGAGAAATACTTTCACCCATACCTCCCCAGTCAATCCCTCTATTTCAATATCAGACTAACAGGCTAATGAGTGAGCATTAACACCATCATATTGTGGTCTTCAGTTATCTTGGACTCCTTTGCCATTGGATCAAGACCTTGCTGTTTGAAGCCTGTGTGATAGGTGGTGTGCAACAGCTACACAAGGTTAAAAGAAATCACACACAGGCAACTTCTGCTCCACAGTATGAAGTTTGGGACCTGGAATGTCAGTACAATCCTCACAGAGACAGATCCGAATGCTGTTCAGCTATTAGAGCTCAGGAGCTCAGATGCTTTGACATTGATATTATTGTACTGAGTAAGACATGATGGGCAGGAGATAGGCAGTTTAAGGAACAAGGTGGGAGGTACACCTTCTTCTGGAGGGGCAAACAGGACAAGGAATGCTGTCTTCAGATTGAGCTTTATCATCAAGTATGAGCTGGTTCAGTGCTTCTGTGACTCACCCTGTGGAATTAGTGAACTCCATGTCATTGGCTACATCAACTGCATGCCCAACACCAGAGTCCTGAAGCAGACCTCTATTCCAAAAGCTCTGTCATGAGAAGAGTTTACCATGCAGACAGAGAAAATGTTTTGAGGATGTGGTCAAAGCCTCCTTGAAGAAATGTAACATTCCCATGGAACCTCTGGCTCATGACCACTTAAAGTGGAGAAGGAGCATCCGAATAGTATCGACAACCTTGAGGCCATGCATAGGAGGAAGGAGGGGGGCACACAGATGTCCTGCATAAGTGGGAGAAGGTGTGGGTTACCCACCCATCTGCCTGTCAGCCACCACATACCTCATCTGTGGAAGAATCTGTCATTCCTACATTGGCTTTGTGGGTTCTGGGGTGTCTAATGAGGCCAGAGTGAAAGTAATTCATCTTCAATCCTGAAGCAGAAGCAGTTTCCTGATTTATTACCCCCCCCCCACCCCCTCCGCCCTTTCTTAAAGAGTGGGATCACATGTGCTATCCTCCAATCATTCCAAAATCTACAGAATTATGGAAGTTGATGATCAGAGCATCCACTAACAACATTGTCACCACTTTCAAAAGTTTGGGATGTAGATCATCAGGTCCTTGAGCTTTCAGGCTCATTAACTTCTCTAGCAGTATTTTTTTTAATCAATTCTAATTTCTTTTATTTTGTCCCGTGCATTGAATACTAGATTCTCTAGTAGTTTCTTTTGTGCCTTCATTTCCCTATTTCCCATTATAAATTCCCCCATCTCAGCCTGTTAACAACCCACATTTACTCTCACTGGTCTTTTCCGTTTTGGTTATCTATTGAAGTTCTTACAGTCTGTTTTATGGTTCTGCTAGTTTACTCTCATATTCCATTTTCCTTATCCTTCATCATTTTCTTGATCATCTTTTGTTGAATTCTAAAACGGGTATAATCCTCAAGCTTGCTGCTTTTTATCTGAAACTTTACAAGCCTTTTTCTTAGACTTAACACTAATAACTTCTGTAATCTACAGTTGGATCATTTTCCCTGCGGAATTTGTTGCAAATCATGCATTATTTCCTTAAATGCCAGCCAATGCCTGTCCAGTGTCATGTTTTTGATAGAGTTTTCAATCTACCCCAGCCAACCTACAGTATATCTCACACCTTCATAGTTTCCTTTGTTTACATTGAATCAGGTTGAACTGCATGACATTTATTTTAATGTAAAATTCTATCCTATTATGGTCTTTCAACCCTAGGGGCCCCTTTACAAGTTTATTAATTAACCTTTCCTTATTACACAACATGAGATCTAAAACAGCCTGTTCCTTACCAGTTCCTCAACTATTAATCTGCAAATCCATCTCATATACTTTCCAGACTTCATTCCCTATATTGTAGGTACTAATTTAATTCACCCAGTCAATATGGAAATTAAAGTCCCCCATGATTACTATACCACCCCTGCTACATGCACCTCTAATTTCCCTACTTAAACTGTACCTTTTTTCACTACTATTATTTGGATGCCCATGAACAACTCCCACCACTGATTTCTCCCCTCTGCTGCTTTATGGCTCCATTCAAATTAATTCTAATTCTATACCTCAATCTGCCAAGCAAGCTGCCTTTCTGACTACTATTCTGGCATCATCCCTCAGTAACAGTGCTACACCACCTTACATTTGTCCTTATTGCCTGTCCTTTCTAAATGTGGAATGCCCTGGAAGATTTAGTCCCCAGCTTTGGTTACTGCAACGATGCTTCAGTAATGACCATTGGTTGACACCCCTTTACCACTATTTGTGTTGTTAATTTATCCACCTTTTTGCAGATGCAGCACATAATTATAAATGTTGCCTTTGAAGTTGTCCTTCGAACATTTTCAATACTCTAATCTATTTTCTGCTGGCATTCATTTTTGCAGCCTATTTATTTTGCTTACTATTTGCAGTACTTGTTCCTCATTTGTTTCTTCAGACTGCTGTTTAATGTCAATATACTTTTTTTGCATGTTACATGGCCTTATAAACAGTCATGGGTGGTTTGATTGGCAGTTTTTGGGGCTGAAATTGGTGGTGGTTGGGGGTAGGGGAGCTGTAAGGAAGTGACAAGGAGAAGGAAGAGGAGGGCACTACATAGGAAGGAATACCCACCAGGGATAATGATGAGCACTTCACCAGCATGAAAACAGGAATTATTCAGAGGAGTATTGTATGAGGTGTCCTAACTTCATAGGTGAAGCTGACAAAAATATTGCTCAACATGGAGGAACATTAATTTACTCAGAACAGTAAGTAGCATTGGGAGGATGCTTCTTTGCCTACATTTGATCTGTTGGCATGAGACTTCATTGGGTCTGAAGTCAATGTGGAAGGGTCTTAGGGCCAGCCCTTCTCACCTGTAAAGTACTGCACTGTATCCTCAAGGGGGGTCTGTACTGACACTGGGATCGCGATGGATGAGTCTGGCACATTGGCTGTAAGGTAGGATACTGTCATTACTAATACGTCAAGCTGTTGCTTGATTAGTCAGTGGGACAGCTTTGCTAATCTACTAATGTTCATGACGAGGATTTTGCAAGGTCAGCTGAAAGTGACAGCCATGCCAGAATTCAGTGCTAGGTTGATGCTGGATGGTCCATCTGGTTTCATTCTTATTATGTTTCAGTGGAGTTATTTTAATACAATTGAATGGTTTGGTACTTCGTTTCAGATGACAGTTAGGAGTCAACCACAATGTGAAGGGTCAGGTGAATACAGCTAACCTTTCCTTCTCTGATGGACAGGGTTTATGACAATCTGGTAATTTCCATTGCTATTTTTAATTCCAAATTATTTAATCAGGAAATTGATTAAATAATTTCTAAATTATTAGTCCAGACCTCATCCAGTTTAACCACTGTGCCACTGTTGCTTATATTATTTTTCTAAAACATCTGCTGGGCCAAGTGCTCACCTGTTTCATTGAAAGCCTTAATTAGCTATGCTAATCTTATGACGTACACAGTACCGCTAAATAATTATTGTCCGATTACTGATAATACTATTTTCCTATAGTCCAGCAATCGAAGAAAAGGACAATGATATCACAGGTTAATATCATAAGATGAGTACTGAACATTTAGGATATGCATGAAGCATTATTAATGCATTTGTTCAGTGTACTCACAAAAGAAAGCTTTTTATTTAGTTTAATTGTATTGTGTACCATCTAGTATTTGAACTACTGGTTGTGATAAAAGAATCTAAATAACCATAAACAATTAATATTCAGCACTTTTATAATTTTCCAATTCCAAATCATTTCGTGTAACAAAAATTTATATCTCTATTGCTTCACTCCAAGGCATTTCACAGAGGTGTAATTAAACATATTCTGCCACCAAAATACATGATATTTGTAAAGGTGACCATAAGATTGCTCAAGGGGTGGGTATTAATGAGGAAAGAGAATTAGAGAGGTAGAGAGGTGGGCAGGTTTAGAGAATTTAGGACCTTGTCAACTGAAAATATATCCAACTAGTGATCAAGATGTTTAATAATAAAAAATTGCAATTTTTTCCAAAATATGGAAAATTCACATGGTAGTGTAGTGGTTAGAGTAACGCTTTACAACGCCAGTGACCTGGGTTCAATTCCTGCTCTGTCTGTAAGGAGTTTTTACGTTCTCCCCGTGTCTGCGTGGGTTTCCTCTGGGTGCTCCGGTTTCCTCCCACATTCCAAAGACGTACAGGTTAGGAAGTTGTGGGCATGCTATGTTGGCACCAGAAGTGTGGCAACACCTGCGGGCTGCCCCCAGCACACTACGCAAAAAGATGCATTTCACTGTGTGTTTTGATGTACATGTGACTAATAAAGATATCTTATCTGAAGGATTCAATTTATGTTTAATGAAGAATAAGCTTTTCTTTAACTGAAACAACTTTCAATTACATTTTATTAAATTATTTGAAGCAGGAATGAAATACAAAATTCTGGGGTAGATTGAATTCTGGACTCAAAAAACAATAAAAATGAAGCTACAGCTGTAATCCACAACAATGATAAAGTAATGAATGAAAATTAAAAAATTTCTCCAATCAACTGCAATATTTTTGTGATTGATCCAACTGATTTTCTAGTCAATGGCGACCCCTGCGGTGTTGACAGTGGGAGATATGTCGATGAAAGTATTAATGGAAGGAAATAGGCCAATATTATCTCTTACTTGGGAAGGTCATTGCCTGAGAAATAAGCTGCACTAATGTTAATAGCTACTAATTGTCCCATCCTTGGACATTGTCCAGATCTTCTGCATGTGAACAGGGACTGTTTCATTATCTTGGAATTGTCAATGAAGCTGAACACTCTGCAAACAATTTGATTGACTTTTTAAAGGGATGATTACTCAAAGACAATTAACATCGATTTGCAGATCTGATGAATTTAATCAAATTCTTCCAGGAACTTGCTAAATCATATAATCAAAAGAAAAACAGCGTAAGTGGTATAATCCTTTTTTTTCAAAAATGAGGTAAATTTAAATTTTAGTTATGGGACCGGTATCCAGAAACCTGAACAACTGACAAATTCAAATGCAAACACATTAATTCAGCTCCCACCAAAGCAAACAGAGTAATTTAAATCCAGTAAACAAATACATTTAGAATTAAAATGTAGTACTGCTAATGGCTTCAGTGACCATGGAATTACTGGTTTGGTGTAAGAGCTCTTTGGTTCAACTGTCCTTAATGGAAGGAAATCTGCTCTTCTTATCCAGTCCCGCCTCCATGTGGCTCTAGGTTCACTAAAGTGGTTGACTCTTAACTACCTTCTTAAATGATATAGGTATTCAGAGGATGATGAAGTTTGAACAATAAATATTATCCACATCTGACAAGTAAAAATAGAAGTACATAAAAGATTTGTTCCAATGACATTAAAGGTGAAATGCCAGAATTCACAATGTGCTGAAGTGTGGAGAGCAGACATTAAGAAGAAATGGACTGCCAAATCCAGCTGGTGATGTATCATAGCCATCAATTTTGTCTTTTATTCTCCATAAGACAGCAGCATGAATTCATATAGCACAGTTAATGTAGTAAGACATCCCAAATAAACAAAAATTGACACTGGAAGACATTTGGAGATTTTAAGGCAATTGCCCAAAATCACCTCCACAGAGGAAAGCGGGAAAGAACAGAGGAGCTTAGTTTTTGGTCTTCTAACTTTTAGTTGGAGGAAATTATTGTTCGGTCAATATTGGACGTTGGACAAGAAGCCCAGATAACTGATGTGCACAGGGGAATATATCAGATTTACTGATAATACCAAAGTAAGGCAGTGGTAAAAGGAAAAAAGGAAATAAGCATGGCATGATATGAGAGGGAGCAAGTATGTGACCAACTCAGATTAAAATAGGTTGCCTGGATTGGGGAGCATGCCTTATGAAAACAGGTTGAGTGAACTCGGCCTTTTCTCCTTGGAGCGACGGAGGATGAGAGGTGACCTTATAGAGGTGTATAAGATGATAAGAGGCATTGATCGTGTGGATAGTCAGAGGCTTTTTCCCAGAGCTGAAATGGTTGCCACAAGAGGACACAGGTTTAAGGTGCTAGGGAGAAGGTACAGAGGAGATATCAGGGGTAAATTTTTTACTCAGAGAGTGGTGAGAGCGTGGAATGGGCTGCCGGCAATGGCGGTGGAGACGGATATCATAGGGTCATTTAAGAGACTTTTGGATAGGTACATGGAGCTTAGAAAAATAGAGGGCTATGGGTACGCCTAGTAATTTCTAAAGTAGGGACATGTTCACCACAACCTTGTGGGCTGAAGGGCCTGTATTGTGCTGTAGGTTTTCTATGTTTCTAGGTTACAGTTAAATAATATAATTTAGGAAAAGACTAGGTGATTGATATTCCTTACAACAAAGTTCTCAGTGGAGTGGAAGAACAGAAGTCTTGCACTACAAATACCAAATCAGTAAAAGTGGCACTGTATGTGGCAAAGGATATACAAATAGAAAATATGTGCATTGTTTTTTTTGCCAGTGAACTTAGAATGAAAGCGAGCAACACTGACTCATCTGCACAATATTTTGGTTAAGCTGAATTGTGAAGGATTGGCCATGTAATTACAGATAAAATACCAGAACCTTATAATAAACAGGATGATACCAGGAGTGAGAAATTTTATTTGTAGAATTTGAAAAATTTTGGCGTAGTGTCCCTCAAGCATTGAAGTTGAATTTGAGGGAAGATGACATAAGGGTTGGTATTGATTAGAATTGTTCAAAAGTTCTGGCAGAACTCAGTAAGAAAAATGGAGGGTTATGGGCTGTGCGGGAGGGAAGGGTTAGATTGATCATGGAGTAGGTGTTCATATAGTTCTGCGCAACATCGTGGGCCAAAGGACCCGTACAGTGCTGTATTGTTCTATGTTCTATGTTCTTAACTTAACAGAGCAACTAGTCGAAGACAATTACCACAGATTGGTGAAAGAGGCCTCAAGTTTGTTGCTGTTACTGCTAAGTGCCATATTTTGAATATAATATTGGCAAATAATGAAATAGAAAAGAAAGTCAGAGGCACTTGGTAAGAGGGAAGGGAAACATATGGAAAACCATAAATAAGTTGATGAATAGGATAAAACAAAAGCTACTTGTATGTCTGTGCAACAGATTCGGGATCCAAATGGTGAGAGGTCACCTTGAAAAGTTAGTGCACTCAAGTACAACCAAAAGACTTCTTCTTATAGACACATGATTATACTATAGGATGCATTTCTTTAAGTAGCTTTTGAAGATCAGTCAATCACAACATTATGAGGAAATTAAGCAAGTGTTTGAAGAAATAAAATATTAACAAATAAAAAACAGCAAAACATTTATGACTTGAGGTGACAGCTCCAGAGCACATACCTTCAGGTATGCCTTTGTGGTGTGTGAGGAAACCAGAGCATAAAGGGAAATCCACATGATCATAGGCAGAATATGCAAACTTCACACAGACAGCATCTGAATTAAGGATTGCACTTGGGTTGCTGAAACCATGAAAGAGTAGCGTTGTACCTCCATGCCACAATTTTCTCTAAATGGTCTTGGTTCTATTTTCCAGCACTTAACAAGATTCTTAAGGAATATCTATCTAGACAACTAACTAGTGAGCTTATTGCAACAGATTCTATATAAATTACTCCATCTCATCTTTCCCATATTGACTCTAATCCTGATGGACATGAATATTGATTGATGAATGTCAAGAAGAGAAGCACTTGGAATTTCACCCCAACTTCCAATGTTCTTTTGACTTTCAAAGGAACTTTATTTCAGAAGTGGAGCATAAGGCAGATTTGGTACTATGTTCTGCATTTGAAGCTGGAGACCAAGGATGACTTTATACCCAGGGCATCCATCAACTTTTACAATTTTCGAGTGTAACCAAAATGTACCTGCATAAAAAGTATGCCGTTTGTAATTTATAACCCTATTTATGAGAATATATAATATACAACAAAATTCACTGACATGAAACGAAATTCACTGAAATGATCATCCAAATGGATGATCTCAAAAATGACAGTATTCGTTCATTTAATAACCCTCATCACCAACATTTTCTGAGAAATAGGCAGGCACTGTGCAGAAATTTCAGATAGAAATTGTTATTCAAAAGTGTAAAAAAAATCCTTTGATTTAAATTTAGGCCAGAATGTTGATTTCACGCACAAATATATCTTTCAAGGTAATGTTAGAATTTCTAGTATCAATATTTTTCTCTATTGAAATGTGATGGGCTGTCTGGTCAATTATATTACTTCCACTTACGTGACATAAATCTATTGATAAAAATCGTGTTTTCAAAGAGTTAGATAAGCACCTTGGGTCAAATGGCCCATTTCTGTGTTAACCGAATTTATGAATTTCCTGTAACATGGCTTCAAGTGGTAATTATGTTTTGTAATATAATTGAATCTCACAAACTCTTTTTCACCCTTAGTACTGTTTATATGATTGCACTCTAGACACTTTTCATTTTGAAAGTTGATATATTAAAAATAAAATAAAAAGATACAATTACAAGTAACTTTGCAGTTACATTGCAAACAGTTCTCAAGTGCAATCTTAATAAGAGCCAGGTCAAAACTTTACAAAGCTTCATCAATTCAATACATTCGCAGATCACTATACATGGAGGAACTCCAAGGTCAACAATATTTTTTCCAGTGGTTTCTTCAACTGCCTTCCAATGTTGTCAATACAACAATTCGTAAACAGCAGTTTTGGTCCATTTTACACTATCATTAGATCTAGTGCTTCAGTAAGTTCTGTATGCAAAGGACAAGCACCCTTGCAAGAAACTGGACATTAATCAGAAAACACTGCACATCATTCACACGCCCAACACCAGACTCTATTCCCAGTTCTGTCACAAGACGTGATTACCAGGTGGACAGATTCAAGGATATTCTCAAAGCCACTTTGAAAAGGTGCAACATCCCCATCCACTAATAGGAACCGGCTCGTTCATGACTGCAGAAAGTGGAAAAGGAGCATTCGGATGGGGGAGATGAAGTTGTGAATTTGTGACTGAAATTCCTCACTGCCAGGTTTTAGAACTTCATCAGGGATCCCGTCTGCCGAAGAGGCCTTGCTGTTTTAGCATCAGCAATATGGCTTTTTACAACCATTTGTCAGCCAGGGGTGGCAGCAAGGCTAGACCAGAAAGTTTCCTGAGGGATGAAGCCTGGGGCCCTGCAATATATTCTTCCTCCCATGTGCCATCAACTGCCCTTTGGTTCATTTTGCCACTTAGTGCACTAAATGGTAATTTATACCACCAGCATACCTTTGGGATGTGAGAGGAAACTGGAGCACTTGATGGAAACCCACAAGGAGAACATGCAAATTCCACATAGATAGCACCCAAGATTAGAAATGGAATTGGTTTATTATTGTTACATGTACCGAGATAGAACAAAAAGCTTTTGTTTGTGTACCACTCCATACACAAGTATATCAAGGTAGTAAAAGGGAAAACAGAATGCAGAATATAGTGTTACAGGTACAGAGAAAGTGCAGTGCATGTAGACAAGTAAAATGCAAGGGCCATGATGTGGTAGATTGGGAGATCAAGAGTTCAGCATTTAGTGTATGAGGGGTCCGTTCAAGAGCCTGATAACAGGATAGAAGCTGTTCTTGAGCCTGGTGGTATGTGTTCTCAAGCTTTTGTATTTTCTGCCCAATGGGAGGGGGAGAAGAGAGGATGACTGGGGTGGGAGGGGTCCTTGATTATGTTGGCTGCTTTCCCAAAGCGGTGGGAAGTGTGGACAGAGTCAATGGAGCAGAGGTGGGTTTGTGTGATGGACTGAGCTGTGTTCACAACTCTCTGCAATTTCTTGTGGTCTTGAGCAGAGCAGATGACATACCAAGTTGTGCTGCTTCCCTCTAGGATGCTTCCTATGGTGCATCCGTAAAATTGGTGAGAGTCATCGGGTACATGCTGAATTTCCTTAGCCTTTTGAGAAAGTAGAGGTGTTGGTGTGCTTTCTTGGCTCTAGCATCCATATGGCTGGACGAGGATAAATTGTTAGTGATATTTACACCTAGGAACTTGAAGCTCTCAACCATCTCCACCTCAGCACTGTGGATACAGCCAGGGGCGTGTACTCTGCCCTGCTTCCTGAAGTCAATGACCAGCTCTTTTGTTTTGCTGACATTGAGGGAAAGGTTGTTCTGTTGACACCATGCCACTAGGCTCTCTATCTCCTTCCTGTACTCCGTCTTGTCATTGTTTGAGATCCAGCCCACTCTGGTGGTATCATCTGTAAACTTGTCAGTGGAGTTAGAGCAGAATGTGGCCACACAGTCGTGCATGTATAGGGAGTATAGTAAGGGACTGAGGAGGCAGCCATGCGGGGCACCAATGTTGAGAATAATCGTACTGGAGGTTTGCTGCCTATCCTTACTAATTGCGGTTTGTTGGTCAGGAAGTCAAGGATCCAGTTGCAACAGAGGAGTGCAGAATCCTAGGTTGAGGAGATTAGGATCAAACCCAGACCTCTGGAGCTGTGAGGAGGCCCACCAAATGGTATGCCACTGTACTGCTCTGCATAGAGCAGTTTAAGTGACTTTTTACTTATAACAACACAGAAGGGGGATAATCAGCTCATCTTGCCAATACAGGAGCAACCCCATCAGTTGGAATCCCCTTCTCCTTTTTTCCCTGCCACCCATTAGCAATTGCAAAGCATCATTCATGATCTCAGGATGTCCCAAGTAACATCACAACCAATGACCTCTGAAATGTAGTCAAGTTGTTTCTTTATGAAATATGGCAGTAGCTTTCTGCACGGCAAGATCCCAAAACAGCAATGAGATAATAAAAGCTAAATTAGCTGGCCATTAAATGAGGATGGACGTTGGAATGAAAACTTATCTGCTCTTCTTCCATAGTATCTTATATATCCACAAGAGAGATTATTTCAGACCTCTGCTTAATATGTTATCCAAAAGTTGGCACAACCAATATTACAGTGCTCTCTCAGTGGAGTGTTATCTTGCACTTCTGAGCTCAAATCGCTGGAGCAGGACTTGGAGACCTTCTGACTCAGAAGACGGAGATAACTTCTGAGTCACAGCTGTGAGCAATTGTACTTCTCCTTCAAACTGGACAGTCAGAAATTTTAGACTATCAATTCAAATGTCCCATGGTAAGTTGTTCCCTGGTTTATGTATTGGGGAGGAAGGTTGGAGGTCAGTTTGAATTGAGAGACCGACTCTTTAAGTTGACCTTTTCAGAGACAATATATCGGCACTGGGGTGGTCTGTGAACTATGATGGAAGGATATATTCCAGATGATCAGGTCTTCTTGTAACTTTTTGTCTACCTTAATTTCTCTTCCTTGTCCTTTTATCTTCACAACAGAGGCAGGCTGTATATGGAAATGTCAAAAGTAAACCATGAAGTACTGGGAAGAAAAAGCAATCCCTCTTTGAAATTGCTGAAAGGTAGTTTTCAAAATCAAAGCATATGTGTCAAAGCTTGTGGATAGTCAAGCTAACTAAACTCAACCACTTTTTGGTTTGACATGCTAGGGAACTAATTGCTCCTCTTCTCTACAGGCTAAATTTAAATTCAGTACAGGAAGTCCCCGACTTATGAATGCCCAACTTACGAACACCCGTACATACGAACCAACCTTCATGGTCTTAACGACCTTCAGTTCATAAGCGGGCCTGGCCCCCGATCCTACCACGGCGGCGGTACACCTTCTTTGGCCCAACCCCGGGCCAAGTGCGCATGCGCGGCTGCGATCCCCGGGCCAAGTGCACATGCGCGGACACTGTTCCGAGTTACATTCAAAATCGGGTTACGAACAGTCTCAAAAACGGAACTCATTCATAAACCGGGGACTTCCTGTATATTCTGATGCAACATGTGGGAAAACAACTTTGGCAGTGTTGTGTCATTTGCCACTTCAGAACCTATTAATTCCACAAGAATTTAGCCTCTATTTTGATGTGCCTCAACTATTATTCTTTAATCTCTGAACTGCATCACATCTTGGAAAAAAAAACAATATTTCTGGGTCACTATTTCCACTTCCATTGTTACCTTGGGCTACTGTTGTCACCTTTTTGATTTTTGTGATTAAAAATGCCCATGAAGTGCATAAAGAATATCCACACAACCAACCAATCTTTGAACATTCTCAGATAATTTCTACCAGCCATTCTGACATGTAAGCCTCATTAAGAGTTAAATGAATCTGTGGTTTTACTGAATGCAAGGACAGAAGAACAATTAATGACACACAGATGCATAAAAGGTCATTTTACTTAAAACAAATGCCATTTAGAAATATTGGTATGGTCACAGCTTAAAAGCAGACATTGTCTTGGATCGATGGATATTCAACATGAAGATCTGGAGATTAATCTTTTTGGCCCTGCTTTTTCAAGAACTCCATAAAAGTGAAAGTGGACTCCCACTTGTTGAAACAGAGCTAAAGATCATTATGGTCCCTCTGGGTAATCACAAAGTTCAAGGCCTATAATACATATTAATTATCTTTTGATCTCCTAACTGAAGCTAATAACTAAATAAAATAGGTTATGCTTTACTAATATCTTTGACTCCTTTGTTAAAAAAAGTAAGTTCAGTAAATCAGTTTTAATTGTATTTCACTAATGCCATTATCATTTACAGATTTTGATTCACACTTCTGCCCCAGGCCCCTTTGGAACATTTGTATGTTTGTGTTGCACAAAACATGCCATATTGTCAGTTGTCAAACTGGATTAATTAGATTTTAAGTTTACTTTGTGTTTTACTATCTTGATAATAAAGCCATGATTGATGAGAACACTGTCATAACTAACTTTCCCACCAGATGTATCAGAAGGATAAAAAACAGAACTTCCCTGACATTTATCATCATGGAATCTGTTTCAACTTGTATTTTTTTGCTGCACAATTAAATGATACCAGAATACTTTCACAAGGTGTCATTCATTGAATTGAAACTATCACTCATTAGGTAATGCAATGCAAAAGGAAAACACTTTGGAGTCAAGTAGGACCTGAAATGACTGCTCTATTTAGAATGACTATGCTCTTCAGTTACAATTCCTACCTGCAGGCTGTAAAAGAAGCACAGCTGGTTCCATGAAAAGAACAGCCTTTATGTGAAAGTGCCGTTCATCTTCTAAATGTTTAAAGTCATTATGCCAGCTTATTTACTAAACCATCTTAAAGAAAAGCTTGACATTTGACCAAACCTTTTCCTCAACTATGTAAAATGCAGTTGTCACTATTTTAAAAGCCATGGTGGAATGTATGCAAACTCTATAGCAGCAATATTATCATATTGTATTTCCAAGCAACTTAAGTGAAGATGTTTTGTTCAAGTCAATAAAGTGTCTTGTCTATGTGTGCACTCCTCTGAAGAATTTGTATTTGTTTTTTTATATACACCAGATCAGTGGCTATAGTACGCCAACAACACTGAAATAGGGCAAAGTTGTAACTGTAAAATAGTTTTTCAGGCAAGGCAAAATGTTTAGTATTACTGGAGCCACTTTTGGGTTTCGCTTTGCAGTAACGTCTACCTTCAGGAAAACACCACACATATCTTGGGCTTTACGCAAACAATATTATTTAAAATCAACATTTAAAACATTAAATTAGAAATATGAGAAGTTCTCAAACAGTCTGCTAGATGAGCTTTATTCTTTAATGTTTGAAAAATTACTGATATTTGAAAGCTGCTTGCAGAAGCATTGTGTATTAATTTCAGGGTTTTTATTAATTATTTTTTTTCTGCGATCTGGGCATCACTGTCAAGGCCAGAAATTATTGCCCATCCCTAATTGTCTCAAGAAGGTGGTGGTAAGCAGCCTTCTTGAACAGTTGCAGTCTTTCTGGTGAAGTTACTCCCACACTGCTGTTGGTTAGTGAATTCCACGAATTAGACACAGCAATGATGAAAGACAGCCAATATATTTCCAAGTCAGAATAGTGTGCAATTCGGAGGGGAAGCTGAGAGTGGCAATGTTCCCCTGTGTCCACTGCCCGGCCCTTGCAGGTGGCAGAAGTTGTGGGTTTTGGAGGTTCTGTAACCTTGTAGATGGTGGAAAGGCTTTGGGGTCTTTCAGTAGGATACATGATCTCTAACTTGTTTTGTGGTCACAGTATGTATAATCTCAATGAGCTCAACAGCATCCAGTACAAAGCAACCCATTTGATTAGCATCCCATCCAATAGACCAAATATTCATTCTTACAGCATTGGCACAGTGGCCACAGTGTGTACCATGGTATCTAGTGCTCTCAGCCAGTTCTTGACACCAAGTGGGATGAATCAAATTGGCTGATGACTGGTTTCAGTGATGGTGGGTATTGCAGGAGGAAGCTGAGATGGATCATCAATTTGGCACTTCTGGATGAATATGATTGTAAATGCTTCAGCCTCACTCTAGCACTCACATGCCAGGACACAGCATCTTTGAGGATGGGGATGTCCTTGGAATCTTCTCCCCGAGTTAGCTGTTTAAATGTCCACCACCACTCATGACTAAATGTAGCAGTATATGGATACAGCAATCTTTTTTTCTGCATTTTGAGAGAATCTGCTATTTTAGACTTTAACCCTTTACATTAGCTACTACATGTGTAATTATCAAAAGCAAAATTTAAATTTAACATACTAAAAAGTTAACGTGGACAATGACATTATGCTTTTACCTATGGGGCACGGGTGAGACCACACCTGACCACTGCATAGAGTTTTGGTCTGCATACTTAAGGAAGGACTTGTGTTATTTGAGGCAGTGCAGAGGAGATTCGCTATGTTGATTCTTGAGGTGAAGATATTGACACATAAAGGAAGGTTCAGCAGGTTTGGCCTATACTCACTGGAGTTTATAAGAATGAGAGGTGACCTTATTGAGGGGGAACTGACAGGGTGGATGTTGAGAGAAAGTTTTCCTTAGTGGAGATTCCTAGAACAAGGGGGATAGTTTCATATTAAGGGCTCACCCATTTTAAACATATGTGAGGAGGAGTTTCTGCCCTTGGAAGATGGTGACTTTTTGGAATCGTCCACTCAGAGAGCTGTGGAGGTGGGATTATGAAGGAGGCTTCAGTGAGAAGGCTGAGCAATGATAAAATAAGACAAGGCAAATTCTTTTTTTTAAACCCAGTAGTAACTAGAGGGGTAGAAATGGCAGTCAGTGGAATGATATGCTCCTCCTGTGAAATGTGGGAGATAAGGGAGAAGTCAAGTTGCCCCTGATGACTACACTTACAGGAAGTGCATCCAGCAGCAGCTCCTCTCAGATTGCATGGATCGATTGAGGATGCATTTGGACTTACTGAGGAGCATATGGGAGGCAGAAAGTTTCGTAGATAGGAGCTTCAGGAAGGTGGTCACACTGCAGGTTCAGCTGGATAGTAGATTGTTGACTGCCAGGAAGGGCGGGCAGGCAGGCAGTACAGGAGTCCCCTGTGGCTATTCCCCTCTCTAACAGGTAAACCACTTTGGATACTGTTGGCCTCTCACAGGAAAGCAACAGCAGCCAGATCAGTGGTTCCACAACTAGCTCTGTTGTACAGCAGGGAAGGACGAAGTCTAGATGAGCGGTAGTGATGGGGGACTTGATAATCAGGGGGGCACATGGGCATTTCTGTGGACTCAAGCGAGGTTCCAGGACAGTGCGCTGCCTCCCTGGTGGTAGGGTCAATGTCGTTTCAGAGCAGATAGAGAACATTCTGAAACAGGAGGGTGAGCAGCCAGAGGTCATAATCCATGTTGCTACTAATTACATAGGTAAAGAAGAGAAATGTGGTCCTGCACATTTTAGTGAGTTAGGTAGGAAGTTGTAATCTCAGCCATCCGCTGATGAGTGTAGGAAATAGGAAGATAGGACAGGTGAATGCATGGCTAAAGAGCTGGTGCATGGGGGAGGGCTTCAGGTTTTTGGATCACTGCGATGTCTTCCGGGGGCAAAGGTAACCTGTACAAGGAGTACAGGGGGACCTATACCTTTGAAGGGAGGTCCTCCAATTGTGACACGGGAGGTTTTAAACTTGCAGGGCAGGGGAATGGGACCCAGAACAACAGTGCAGCAGGTGGGGAGGCTGACTCATATGTATAAAATAGAACAGGCAAATCCTATGGGCAGAGTAGACAGAGACAGGTGGGGGAGTGTGAGAGGGCTGGTAGACTTCACTGAATTTACTTTAATGCAAGGAGCCTCACAGGTAAGACAGATGAGCTGAGAGCATGGATCAGCACATTAGATTATGGCACTGTTTCATTCACGGAAACGTAGTAGGGGAAAGGTAAGCTCAGTGTTCTGGGGTATATATGTTTCAGATATGAAAGAGGGAGTACAGAAGGGGAGGAGGTGTTGCACCACTTAACAGGGTCTCAGAGAGGATATCCTGGAAGCATTGGCCACTAAGGCTATATAGATAGAACTTAGAAATAAGAAAGGGATGATCACTTTGACGGGATTAGACTGTAGGCCTCCCAATAATCAGCGAGATTAGAAGAACAGATATGTAAGCAAATTATAGTACCCATGGAAGATTTTAATTTCCCCAATATTGACTGGGATTGCCTTAGTGTAAGTGGCTTAGATGGGGTGGAATTCGTGAAATGAATTCAACAGGAGTTTTCAAAACAGTAAGTAGAGAGTCCTATGAGGGAAACGGCTGGCTGGACTCGACTTTACATTGAGGAATGAGGATGGGCAAGTGGTAGAAGTGTTTGTGGAGGAACCCTTCAGAAACAGCAACCATGGTTCAGTAAATTTCAAGGCTGTCATTGAAAAAGGTAAGGTTGGTCCTAGAGTTAAGGTCTTAAATTGGGAGAGGGCTGATTTTGACAACTTAAGGCAAGATCTAGCAAAAGTAGATTGGGAACAGGTGCTGGAGGGAAAAACTACATCCTATCAGTGGGGGACATTTAAAAGTGAAATAGTAAGTGTTCAGAGTCAGCATACCCCTGTAAAATGGTAAGATTATGGAACTTTAGAAATAAAAAGGAAGTGTATGTCAGGTACAGGCATTTACTATTGAGTGAGTGCTTTGAGGTTTATAGGGAATGTAGGAGAGAAGTTAGGGGGGCAAAAAGAAGCTATGAATTAGCCTGGGCAGACAGGATTGAGGAGAATCCCAAAAACTTTCATGAGTGTATTAGAAGCAAGAGGGGAACTAGGGAAAGAGTAGGTCCCCTCAGGAACAAAAGGGAAACCTGTGTGTGGAGCCATGGAATATGAGCAGGATCCTAAATGAATACTTCTCTTTGGTCTTCACCAGGGAGAAGTGTGTGGAGGATGCAGAGTTAGGGAAGGGGTACACTGATATTCTACAACATGTCTGTGTTAGTAAGGAGGAAGTGTTAAAAATATTGGTACACATTAAGGTGGATAAATCCCCAGGGCCTGGCAGGATCTATCCCAGGATGTTATGGGAAGCAAGGGAGTAGATTGCTGGGGCTCTAACAGAGACTTTTGAACCTTCATTAGCCTCAGGTGAGGTACCAGAAGACTGAAGGATTGCTGATGTTGTCCCCTTATTCAAGAAGGCAGTGGGGATAAGCCTGGAAGCTACAGGCTGGCAAGTCTTAAATCAATGGTAGGGAAATTATTGGAAAAAAAATCTAAGGGACAGGCTTTACGTTAACTTGTAAAGGCAGGGACTGATTGGTCAACATAGTTTTTTGCTGGGGATATCCTGTCTCACAAATCTGATCGAGATTTTTGACGAGGTAACTGAGAAAAGACATGGTTGACATGGACCTTCGCAAAGCTTTGGACAAAATCTCGCAGAAGATTAAGGCATATCGGATCCAACATTGACTTGGCAATAGGAGGCAGAGGGTAGTGGTTCAGGGACATTGTTCTGACTAGAAGTCTGTAACAGTGGTGTACTGCATGGATCAGTGCTGGAACATTGTTGTTTGTCATGTACATAAATGACTTGAATGAGATTGTAGGTGGACTGACTAGCAAGTTTGTTGATGACACAAAAATTGATGGATAGCAGATAGCGAAGGCGGTTTTGAAAGGGTACCTAGGGACCTAGATCAGTTGGGCAGAGTGGTGGCCGATGGAATTTATTTCAGACAAGTGTGAGATAATGCATTTTGGGATGTCAATTGTGAACAGGGCATGTACAGTAAAAGGCAGGGACCTGTACAGAAGGACCTTGGGGTCCAAGTTCATAGCTCCTTGAAAATGTTGACACAGATGGATAGGGTAGTGAAGATAGCATTTAGCATGCTTGTCTTCATAGGCTGAGGCATTGAGTATAGGAGTTGGGATGTCATGTCACAGCTGTACAAAACATTAGTTAGGCTGCACTTGGAGTATGGTGTACAATTCTAGTCATCTCGCTACAGGCAGGATGTGATGTCATTAGAAAAAGTGCAGAAGAGATTCACCCGGATGTTTCCTGGAATGGAGGGCTGTAGTTGTAGGGAGAGATTGGACAGGCTGGGTTTATTCTCAGTGGAATGTAGGAGGCTGAGAGGAGACCTTCTAGAGGTTTATACAATTATGAGGGCCATAGATAGGGTAGATAGACAGTCTTTTTCCAAGAGGGCACAGATTTAAGGTGAGGGGGAGAAATTTAAAGGAGATCTGCGGGGCAAGTTTTTCCACAGAGAGGCTAGTGGTTATATGGAAGTATCTGCCAGAGGGGTGGTAGAGGCAGATACAATTGCAGCATTTAAAAGGCATTTGGACTGGTACTTACATAGGAAAGGAGTAGAAGAATACAGGCCTAATGGGGCAAATGAGAATTAGTATATATAGGCATCACAGTTGGCGTGGATGAGTGGAGCCAAAGGGCCCATTTCTGTTCTGTACAACTCTATGACACTCAAGGCAGAGCCTGACAGATATCTAAACTACAAGGGAAAAAAGGGATGAAAAACACGATGATGTTGGAGGAGCAGGCCAGACAGCATCCATGGAGAAAAGCAAGCGGTCAATGTTTCTGTTTCAGGACCCTTCTTCAGGACTGAAGATAGGAAAAGAGGAAGCCTAATAAGGGGTCTGGGAGAGAACAGGAAAGTGGTGTTGAGGCCAAGACTGTATCAGCCATGATCTAACGGAATGGCAAAGCAACTCGAGGGGCTGACTGGGTGACTCCTTCTCCTCATTCTTGTGTTCTTTGTTTCATATTGCCTGCTAGATGCCTGGATGAAGGCCCCCCTCTCACCTCTCCTCCAGCATTCATCTCCTGCATCTATTCCTGGAGTAGGATTTCAATGAGGTCTGAGACCAATGATTTTCATTGTCAAGCCTAGATCAGAACAAAGTGTTTGTGAACAGGTATTGGTAATTGTCTTTGAATAGAATTCTTGAAATGATAGGTAATTGAATGTCAGGTATAGATGACTGAGAAAAGGCTAAAGTGACGGTAATTAACTGGGTTGGATTTGAAACAAAGACAAATGCTGGAAGAATTGGGTTGGATTGATCCGTTTCTTGTGGTTGCCATAAGTCTTCCACTTTGTGAGGAAAGTCTTAGCATTTTAGCAGTGTGACCACTGAGGCGTGTTCCTTTGGTGAGTCACTTCTGGATTTCTAGGTGTTCAGCGAATTTAGCTGCTTCCTCACAATATTTGGATTCAGTTCTGACATCAACGATGGTGAGCAGAATTTCATTGGAAATAAGCTGTATGTGCTATCACTCCCAAGTAAGGAAACATAAACATACAATGTGAAACACAATCTGTTTGAGTGGCAATGATTCTGCTCAGTTTAAATAAAATATTAAAATTATAAATCAGGAAATCATACATAATATAAACAACAGAAAAATTAAGGACACAGACTTTGGAAATTTGAATTTTCTGCAAATGGATTCGTAGACAATGAGTAAAACCAGATAAATTAAACTGTCTCTGATTACAGAGCTATCAAATTTTAAAGCACTTGCACTGTAAAAAAAACACACACAAATGTATAGTGCATCAAAAAATAACTGATGCACTGAATCTTTATAGATTTTTTTTTAACAGTAACTGTCAATGTAATTCCCTAAATCATATATATTTGTCCAATTTCTTTGATTTTCTAATGGCTGAGGAAGCAGCCCACATGATTTTCCGGCAAATTTAATGAATTCACTTTTTTTGTACTTTAATACAGATGATGGACACATTCAGATGCATTCCTTGGTGTTATGAGAGAGTGCCTATTAGGGACTTAGATGGTAGGTTTAGAGACCTCATGCCTGTGCACTGCTTTTGGATTTAGATTTACCCTTCCATTTTCAATTCAATCACCAGAGATGAGCAGGATTTTCCAATACCAAAAGCAAGATTATGACTAAATACGAGCTCAGGATCCATCCATAAAACTGATACTTGCTTGACACAATGATCATGGAGCCACTGATGAACTTCAAGGATCTGCCTCAAAAATTCGACCACTGCATACCAACAAAGGGCACAAGGAAAACCACAGTGCCAGGAAGGCAATTTCAACTACACATATGCTAATTCACACAATGTTACTTTTTGAATCAGCTGGTCACTGCTTTTGAAGATATGAAACAGATCTACATTATGTACTCCTTTAGAATCTCAGAAATAAAAATCATATTTCTTCTCTCTTCTTGGAAGAAAATGTGCAATATGTGTAACTGACCCACATGATCCAATCCCTCCACCACCTCAGCTATTGCAGTTGCTCATTTTTTATACTTTGCAATGGGGTACATTTTTTATTATTTGTGCAGAACACCATATTCTGCACAAATAATAAAATAATAATAATTTAAGTCACAAATAATCTGTCTTGTATCATAATAATCTGTGGAAGGGAATGCGGGCCATCGAGAAACTATTTGTGAAATTTGCAAAAAGAGTCAGATTTTCAATTGTGAGATACACAAAACAGCAACTGTTGTAATGTCACATTGAAACTGACATTATTGGCTCCAGCGTTGCATTCCATATTGTTTGTTGCAGATTCTTGCTATTATCAATAATTAGTCTAGCAGGTATGATCTTTACAACCACTTCATAAAGATATATTGTACAACACAAGAAACACTCTTCTAGCTGCAGGGGAGTGTTGCTACCAAATGAATGAATACTGCAATGATGTGAGTGGTGGAAGAGTGTTCCCAAAAGGTCAGAAGCACCTGGAAAAGCTGATAACCATGTCTCATGTGGTATGTTCTTTGTGCAAAGGAGCCCGGCTCTCCAACATGGTACATACAACGATATGACTACGGTCCAGCAAAGGGAAATGTCTGTTTCCTTTTTACCTGTTCCTATGGGCTGAAGGAGAAATAGATGAAGTCTCCTCTCCTGAGTATGAAGTTGAGTGATCTCCCTAAACTAACAAGCAGCAAACTGAGATTTGTGGCAAAGATCAGCAGCAGTAGTCTGGAATAATCCTGAGGATGGGACTTCGATCCCCAATCCTGACCTCCATGGAATACAGAGATGGTTGCAAGAAGTTACTGACATTAGTGAGATCAAAAAATCTAGCTTAAATTTAATAAATTATTAAAAACCTGTAGGTCACACATTCATGAATGAAAATTTACAAAAAAACTGCTGGAAATCTGGAATAAAAACAGGATATTCTGGAAATACTCAGCAGGTCAGGCAGCGTCTGTGGTAGGAGGAACAGTTAATATTTCAGGACTGATGAAAGGTCCTGGATTTGAAATATTAACCATTTCTTTTTCCACAGATGCTGTCTGACCTGCTGAACATTTCTATCATTCACTAAATTTGTTTTTATAAGTACTTTTCTCAATATCCATATTGCAATCAACATTTACAATGTAAATTTATCTGTCATGGTGTCACTATAGGTTCTGCCCACTAAATGGAAAAGCAGTGAGAATCAATGAACTTCATTTCTGTCTCCTTCTGCCATCTTTCCTCATTTTCTGCTGCAGATTAATTTTGATGAAGGTTTAAGATTAAAAAGGTGAATTGCAAATAATCACATTACTGAAAAAATCATGTTAATTATGATTTTAACCATACTGTTAAATAATAAGAAATGGCAATATTTTTGAACGTTTCAAAGGATTGTTTGTAATTTTGAATGGTCCAATGGAAAAAGCTTTGCCTTAATAACCTTAATAATCTGTTTAAAATTCTCATTGTGACCAAATCTCTGAGGGCCTGTCTCTATCACTGTAACCTCCTCCTGTTCTTCAGAAATCCACTGTTTTTCCCCCCCCATTCCTTCTATTCCAGCTTCTTGCACACCCCTGGTTTTGTTCACCCCACTATTGACCATTATATGGCTCATTATCATGCTCACAGCACAATAGTTTTTTTTATTTGCATGAGATACTACAAGGGGAGAGGAGTGAAGAGTCAGGTAAGGATGTTTGGAACCAGTCTGCATTTGAATGTCCCCTTGCCCCTCCAGTTGCTCTGGTTATTCACAACCAGGCTTAATTGCCACCAATTAGCGTCTGCTGCAGAGAGGGTGAGAGAAAGGGACATGGAAGGGTGTAGGTAGAAAGGTCAAATAGGGCAAGAAGGGGGAAGGACAAAAGAGGAGAGTGACAGGGAATGATATGAAAGACAAAGGGAGGAAGCTGAGTGAGAAGAGAAGAAAGAGTAGGAAAAGAAAGGGGATGTTGTACAAGAATGCACCTTCAAGAAGTTCTGCATGCCATGTCGTATGGCTTCTGATACATTGTTGTACTAGACATTGTTATTAGTTGAATCAAAATCAAAAAAATGCAGAAAATGATGGAAACACTCAGTAGGTCAGACAGCATCCATGGAAAGGGAAAATAGAGTGAATGTTTCAAATCAAAAACCCTTCATCTGAATTGAGCCTTGATCTTATCCCAGTTCAACTGAAGGCTCTTTGACCTGAAACATTAACTGTTTGTTTCTTTCTTTATGAATGCTGTCTAACCTGCTGAGCATTTCCAGAATTTTCTGTTGTTGCTAGTTGAGCGTTGACTTTCTTCAACAAAATATGAGTTGGTATAACTCTATTTTAGTTACTTGTATCAGTGACCTTACCGTATAAGAAAGAGAGAGTAAGAAAGATTGGGGTGTAGCGGTTGCTACCGCGGAATAAAACAAGACTCACTCGGAGGATTGCCAAACAGAACTGGTTTATTTTCCCGCCTTGCGCGGGCCCTTTAAGGGAGAAAACTCCCACCCAAAAAACCGGCAATGACTTAAGTCCTACGTCATCAGGACTTCCCGCGCGCGGGTTCTCCCCGTCGCTCGGAAAGACGAGGCCCGCCGCCATCTTGGGCCTCGTCGCTCCGACACCGCGCGACCCGACTGCCGAGCCGGTTCGCCCGACTAGACGGTGAGTCGCCACACAACCCCCCCCAGAACCGGCGAGACAGTCCCCAAGGTCCGTGGGCTGTGCCAGCTGCCGCTTAGGGGGGCGGCCTCTGCGTCGCGGCGTGGCAACCTCGACAGGCTGTTGCAGATCCAAATGGGCCAGTTTGAGGCGGTCCGCCGTGAAAACCTGTTCCCTGCCTCCAATGTCCAAAATAAAAGTGGATCCGTTATTCCGTATGACTCGGAACGGTCCCTCATATGGTCGTTGCAATGGCGCCCGAGGTGTGCCCCTGCGAACGAAAACAAACTTACAGTCCCGTAGTTCCTTGGGCTGGCAGGATGGGGCTTGACCGTGCCATGAGGTGGGAATCGGGGCCAAGGCGCCAAGCTTCTCGTGCAGTCTTTGTAGGACTGCTGGGGGTTGTTCCCCTTGGTCCCAAAGGGCAGGTATGAAATCCCCGGGGACAACTAGTGGCACCCCGTATACAAGCTCAGCTGACGAAGTGCGGAGGTCTTCTTTGGGGGCAGTGCGTATGCCGAGCAGGACCCAAGGCAGCTCGTCAACCCAGTTAGGACCCTTCAGGCGGGCCATCAAGGCCGATTTTAGATGGCGGTGAAAACGTTCCACCAACCCGTTTGATTGAGGATGGTAGGCCGTGGTGGTGTGCAGCTGCGTCCCTAGCAGGTTCGCTAATGCAGCCCAGAGACTGGAAGTGAATTGGGTGCCTCTGTCTGAAGTGATGTGGGCCGGAACACCAAAACGTGAGACCCAAGTTGTGAGCAGCGCTCGGGCGCAGGAATCAGTTGTGATGTCAGTCAGGGGGGTTGCCTCAGGCCACCTCGTGAATCGGTCCACGATAGTAAGGAGGTACCGGGCTCCTCTTGAAACTGGCAGAGGGCCCACGAGGTCGACATGTATGTGGTCGAACCTCCTATGGGTAGGCTCGAACTGCTGTGGTGGGACCTTGGTGTGTCGCTGGATTTTTGACGTCTGGCAGTGCGGACAAGTCCTGGCCCACTCACTGACCTGTTTGCGCAGGCCATGCCAGACAAACTTGCTGGCGACCAGTCGGACAGTAGACCTGATGGACGGGTGAGCCAACCCATGTACCGAGTCAAAAACACGTCTCCGCCAGGCTGCAGGGACTATAGGGCGGGGCTGACCAGTCGCAACGTCACAAAGTAGGGTCCGCTGACCTGGACCAACCAAGAAATCTCGGAGCTGTAGGCCCGAGACTGCAGTTCTGTAGCTGGGCAGTTTGTCGTCGGCTTGCTGTGCGTCAGCCAGGGCCGTGTAGTCGACACCCAAGGATAGGTTGAGGATGGTTGGTCTGGAAAGTGCATCAGCAACAACATTATCCTTTCCGGAGACATGTTGGATGTCAGTTGTGAACTCAGAAATGTAGGATAGCGGTCCGGGGTGGTGGCGTCATTCAGCCTGCAGTCATCGCCGCAGGGCCTCCACCCTCTGGTGGCTTTGGGGACCATGTGCGGGGGGAGGCCCAGGGGCTGTCTGACCTGCAAACAATCCCCAGCTCCTCCATGTGACGGAACTCTTCCTTTGCCAGGCGGAGCTTGTCTGGAGGTAATCGCCGTGCTCGGGCATGAAGGGGTGGCCCTGTGGTAATGATGTGGTGTCGTACCCCATGTGTGGGCCTAGAATTTGTAAACGAAGGTGCCAAAATCGATGGGAATTCGGCTAGGAGCTTGGCAAAATCGTCGCCAGAAAGGGAAATGGAGTCCAGGTGCGGGGCTGGTGGGCTGATTTCTCCCAGGGGATAGGTCCGGAGAGTGCTAGAGTGAACTAACCGCTTCCTTCGCAGGTCGACTAACAGGTTGTGGGCCTGAAGGAAATCGGCTCCTAGGAGTGGTCGGGCGACGGTGGCAAGGGTAAAGGTCCAGGTAAAACGGCTGCCGCCAAAGTGTAATTGAAGGGTACGGGTGCCAAAAGACCATATCGTTGTACCGTTGGCGGCATTGAGTAGAGGACCTGGTGGCCTGTCACGAGTGTCGCGGCCTGTCGGGGGCAAAATACTGACCTCCGCTCCAGTATCAACGAGGAACCGCCGTCCAGATTTCTTGTCCTGAACGAAGAGGAGGCTCTGTCGGCGGCCAGCTGCCGTAGCCATCAGCGGCGGCTGGCCCTGGCGTTTCCCTGAAACTTGCAGGGTGGGCGGCATCAACGGGCCTCCGCACCCCACCTCTGATGGTAGAAGCACAGCTGGTCACCCGTGTCGTCGTCTGCGTTCCTGGGGCGTGGCTGCTCGGTTGCTGGGGCCGGGCGAGGCGGGCGTTGGGCTCGCGGCCTGGTGATTTGACTGACGGACGAACCGCTCTCGCGCTTGGCCCTCCACAGGACATCTGCCCGGGCGGCCACCTCACGGGGGTTGCTGAAGTCGGCGTCAGCTAACAACAAGTGGATGTCATCGGGGAGCTGTTCAAGGAAGGCCTGTTCGAACATCAGGCATGGCTTGTGTCCCTCGGCCAATGCCAGCATCTCATTCATTAGGGCGGATGGGGATCTGTCCCCCAGGCCATCCAGATGAAGCAGGTGGGCGGCGCGCTTACGACGGGAGAGGCCGAAGGTCCGGATCAAAAGGTCTTTGAAAGCCGGGTACTTATCTTCCTCCGGAGGTGACTGGATGAAGTCTCCAACCTGGGCGGCTGTCTCCTGGTCCAGAGAACTAACCACATGGTAGTACTTCGTGGAGTCGGAGGTGATCTGCCGAAGGTGGAATTGCGCTTCGGCCTGGTCAAACCAGACGCTGGGCCGAAGTGTCCAAAAGGTGGGCAGCTTGAGGGCCACTGCGTTGGCTGCTGCGCTGTCGTCCATTTCGCGGGTCCAAAAGCCGTTTGGACCGTCGGGGTCACCAATGTAGCGGTTGCTACCGCGGAATAAAACAAGACTCACTCGGAGGATTGCCAAACAGATCTGGTTTATTTTCCCGCCTTGCGCGGGCCCTTTAAGGGAGAAAACTCCCGCCCAAAAAACCGGCAATGACGTAAGTCCTACGTCATCAGGACTTTCCCGCGCGCAGGTTCTCCCCGTCGCTCGGAAAGACGAGGCCCGCCGCCATCTTGGGCCTCGTCGCTCCGACACCGCGCGACCCGACTGCCGAGCCGGTTCGCCCGACTAGACGGTGAGTCGCCACAGGGGAAAGAAAACTGGCAGTGAGAGAGTATTTTAAGAAAAAGAGATGGAAGTTGAGAGAGAAAGATAGATTTTTATCAGTCTTAGTACTGAGGCTCTCTCACTCATGTTCTCCACCTCACACCACTCCCTTCTTTCACATGATCTCTTTTTTTCTCTTTCAAATCCCATGGCATTGGGTCAGAGCAGAACATTTTACTTCTGTGCCTCGAAGCAGAAGGTAAAGGTGTCTTGGTGCAACATTGTGGTTATGGCGATGGTGTGTGATCCAACAACATGGTGGAGGAGGAGGAGTAGGGGATCATGTGGGCAGACATCATGGTGGAAACACAAAGGGAGTCCTTAATTTGACATTGTGTTGAGGGCCCGCCTCTCCCTACCTACTGTATGTCTGGGAGCCAGTATTACCAGCTACTGAAATGCCCAACAGTTTATATTTTGCATGCACATTTATCACGCTAAAGAAAAAAAATTAATGGTCAGTTTGCAATCGTGTTAATTGTTGGTATTTAAAGCATATTAAATGACAGCTCTACCTATCTCACTTTTTTAAAAAAAAGCTAATCATGTTATTTATAGCCATCCCCAATAAATTTACTTGGACATATCTCCAGTTTCATTTTTTTAAATTTTCCACCAGGCCTTGCTCAGAATCAAAATAAATACATAAGAATTTAAGTATATTGTGGGCTCATTCAACTGCAAAATCTTCTTTGCTCAGCCCTTTTCTTGCTACTGCTGACCCCAGCCTTATTTATCAGAGCTTGCAGAAATGCTCCGATTCCAGTTCCTAATTTATTTTTAAAAACTCATTAGTCACCTTCTCATGCCCCATTCCCAACTTCGTCTATGCAACAGATTCAATAATGCCCTTTGTCTTTATATCAAATATATATTTTGTAGAATTAAAATAGGTGCAATGGGCTGGGAGATCCACCTTACTGAATGCATAAATCAACACAAGGTGGTAAGTGATGCTTTCCATTAGTGATTCTGGGTGTAGATATTAACATGTAACTGGCTCAACTATAAAGGTGTACACCTGACAGGATGGAGCGAATGTATCCTCAGCAGTAAGCTTATCCTGACTAAGTAGCAATAAGTGCTCAATATAGTAGTGACTGGTTCTTAGATGAATATTTATCTCATAAATGCAGATAAAATAAAAATATCCTAATTACTATCTATCCTGAAATCACAGGTGACATTTACAGAATTTAACCCATTTGTGTTAATGGAAAAACTCTAAAATGAGGAAAAACAATGTGAGTGTGCCTGACAGCTGTTAGTAATTATAATGTTTTCATTTTCTAACAAAAGTAGGCTGGTAATCATTATAATTAGTTCCTGTTCTAACAACATAACATGGGTGATATTACAAAGCTCTATGGTTCAAAATTTAAATAATTTTGGGAAATGAACTTAAATTATGAAGAGGAAAGGGACTCCGCAGCCTTGTCTTTTGCACTGTGCTCAATGGAAATATGGCAGGAGGGTCTTTAAAGTTAAGCTCTATTACTATTGTAATTGTATTGACCACCATTATAACCACGTTCCACATTCAAACTCTTCAGGCCTACCATTAGCAAAAAAAAAGCCATGTCATAAAGCCATGTAACTGATCTAAATATGACCCCCAATATAATTTTAATAGGGAAGTCAGAAAATCCACTTAGGAGTCAACCAAATAAATAAAATCTCACCAGATTGGCTGCAAGGACCGACTGACTGAAAACTCAGAAAAAAGACAATAAATTGCAATCATCAGATCATGGTGATCTGCACCCTATTGTGTTTTGTGGATCTGATCTGATAGCATGCACCTACTCATCCTGACAAAACTCAAAGTGCTGATCATGAGTGCTGCTTCTGTCTTGCAGAGAGGTAATGTTGAAGGAAAGGAACAGCTATAGCATTTGCTTCAATAACATTATGAGCTGCTGGCAGGTTTGTTAAAAGATACCATCTTATTGAATGTCTTACCCAAGTCAAGGCTCAAGTATGTGATTGACAAATATTGTGTCATCAAGTATACATTCAGCAACAGAATATACCCTTTCCTCGCACCATTTAAAGCGATTAATTAATTATACGTCGGTTGCTGGTTGATATCTTGTGGCTATTGCTATTATTCTACAAGTATTTGGTGCTTCTGGCGGTTGTTTCCAGTAGCAAGTGTCTACAGGGAGGGTTGTGGCAGGTACTGAAGAGCCTCAATTCAAAACTTTCTGCATAAACTAGCTTTCAGGAGAAGTGGTGCCACCGCAAGCAATTCCATTATGATATAGAATGAGTGCATTAATAAGCATTCATGTTCTGGGAGAAGGGACAGTAGAAGTAGAAGGAAGTGCACTCACTCTGGTTCATATCCATGCAGAGTGTTGAGTGAGCATTTCTCTTACCCGTACTTCTGTGAGGAGCAACATGTGAAACGTCTGCATTCTGCTCCACGCTTTGTGAAAAGTTAGTACCAGAATAGTGTGTGCTCTTGACAATGAACTCTTGCTTTCTGCCAATTTTACAAATTCACCAAACATTTTCGTTATGTAGTCTCAGCAGTGTTCTTCTGCAGTATTCCCCAGTCCTTCCTCTGATGAACTGGTACCTGCAACATCCTTACCCCTGTCCAAACTGGGGTTGCTCCATCTATTGTCTCACAATGTGCAGATCTCATCTCTACATTACACTCTCCATCAAGCAAGGTGTTGTCATCCAGGCTGGTGACAATAAGGATGAAGTCAAGTGATGGTATGTCTCTATCATTACAATCCCTGTCCAGACTATACTAATTGGTTTCTGAAAGGAGAAAGGCACGACACTTTGTTTATGATGACAGAAGGGAGGGAAAGTTATGCTTTCATTACCTTATACTTACAGGTTAGAAGAGTTTCTTCCCCCCACATTTTATCAGGATGCTTCTGTCGTGGGCAAGGGCAGCATTCATTGCCCATCCCGAACTGCTCGAGAAAGTGTGGCAAGTTGCTTTCTTGAAACCGCTGCAGGTCTTCTGGTGAAGGTACCCCTACAGGACTGTTGGATAGCGATTTCCAAGATTTAGACCCAGCAATAATGAAGGAATGGTGATGTATTTCCAGATCAGGAAGGTGTGTGACTTGGAGGGAAATCTTGGATGGTGATGTTCTCCCTGCAACTGCTGAGCTTGTCCTTCTTAGTGGAGTTCACAGGTTTGGGAGGTACTGTCAGTGTAGGTGAGTAACTGCAATGTGTTTTGTAGATGGTAACTATGTTGTGAAGATTAGAGTGCCAATCAAGCACAATGCCTTGTCCAAACTTCTTGAATGTAATTTTAGTGGTATTCACTCACTGCTTATCTGAGAATATGTCATTACACTCCTGATTAGTGCCTAGTGGAAAGAGTTTGTGACATCAGATGAATCGCTCGCAACAAGACGTCCAGCCTCTGGCCTGCTCCTGCAGTGACACTATTTGTGGCTGGTCCAGTCCAAGGTGACCCACAAGGTGTTTGTTGATCATGGGGGCACAGCAATCCCCATTGAATGTCAAAGGCTGGTAATTAGATTCTCACATGTTGGAAATAGTCATTTCCTGGCACGTTTAAGAGTGCAAATAGTACTTGACATTTATCAAGCTATTGTGGAATGAGGGTGAAGGGAGATGTCAAGAGGTGGAGTAATATTGGGACACAGTCAATTTCAACTGATTCAGCCCATTACTGTCTGCAGGCTGACAACTCCCATTCCAAAGGTAGCCACCACCTTCTCCTTCACAGAGGTAATGATGCACACGTCTCCCTCTGGGTTGGCTCCGACTGCCTTTGGTTGTCTTGTCCTGCAAGATGGAAACATGCATGTCTCATGCAATTTGTCTGGATAAATTAGCAGTCATGGTTGAACAGTTTAGAAGACTAAGGTGTAAAGTTTGTGGCTGAGCTAAACATGCAAGAATGCAATAGAACATATGAAGGTCTGAGACCCGATGGATAGACATTGTTGGCAGGCAAGTGATGAGAGTGTGGTTAGCTGAGCAATGTCTGAGGCTACTGGTGTGATATGGCATTTGATGCTTGATTCATTGAGATCAAGCAATTCTGTCAGGTCACAGAATCTCTTGCAGCCTTACATCCAAGTCATTGCGATTGGATTCCTGGCATTGCTCTCCATGGCTGCTGGCTCCCACTCTCTTCAGATTGCTTGATTGAGTTAGCTACAATCCCCTGTGCAGACAGAGGACATCTCTCCTCCTTTCCACCTTATCACCCAAGGCCACTTGTCAAGTTTTCGGAAAGCTTGGAGCACACTTTCTCCCATGGTTCCAGTCTTCACCATTTCCTTGGTCATTCTCACTTCCTGCATGATAACAAGTTACAGCCACAATACAACATTCATTGTGGAGCTATAGCAGCAGTAGTTAGTATTAACTGGTGCGGACCACCTCTGATATTAGCCCCTGCTGATGGATTCAATAATGAATAGCAGTCTGGTAAGCAATGGGTGGACAGAGATGTCACTCAGATCAGCAGACAGTGCGAAGTCGGCATGCTGTTTGCATCACAATTAATGGCCCAGGGTTAATCACATATCACAACACTGTGCTTATTTGAAGGTGGGGGGAGGGGTATCAAATTTAGCCTCATTGTTTTTCCTTCTTCCATCATCCATACATTCCTTCCCTTATTTCTGAGGAAGGGGGAAAGATTTTTAAAATTCTTTTTAAAATAAGTACTTTGTGCGACACTGCAAGTGAGAGTAGAAAGATGATGAAAAGTCAAGATGAAAACGCAGCAGGTGCACAGGCAGTTAAAAAAAATGGCTTGACAGAGTGTGACTCCAACTATTCTTTTTAATTCCCTCCTTAGGTTCACCTTTCCATCACTCCATAACCTCCTCCAGCCCTATAGCTCACTGAGATCACTACACATCTTCCAATCTCTTTCAATTCTGGCTTTGTGAAGCACTGATATTCTTTACTTAACCATCGGTAGCCATGCCTTCAGCTGCCTGAGCCCCAAGCTGAGGGTTTCCCTCCATAAATCTCTCCACTTCTTTCAGTCTGTCTCTTCCTTCAAGGCATTCCTTAAAATGTCCTTCTTTGAACAAGTCTCCATCACTTGTCTCGCTATTCTTTAATGTGACTTGTTTCAATTTTTGTTTGATAATCACTCCTGTGAAGCATTTTGGGCCATTTTTACTGTGTTATATAAATGCTATATAATTTCAAATTTTTATTATTGTTCTGGCACATTTAAGATCCTGTTTTTTTCATTAGCTAAAACCATAGTAACCAGCATAGACACCAGCATGGATACATCCAGCATCTGCAGAACTTCTCGTGCCTATGGACACTAATTAACCATTTCATTGTTTAACTCCCTTACTAATAGGTGCTATTTGCAACTGAGTGGGCCAAAATCCAGCCCCAGTGATATATCTCAATCAGAATGCCAGTCAGTCACCAATACTGCCGTGGAGCATTCCAGATCTCTCCAACTCAGGTTTCATCTAACAAAAATCTGGCAAGGATATTCATGTTAGCACCATCGTCAGGTGTGATATGTTGGTACCGAACAAATCCCACATAGTCACCTCCCATGGAAAATAGTTAAAAGTGAAAAGAGAAATATGGGTTTAAACCTTATGAGATAACAGTAATGACGTCAGGAATACTTCCTGTGTAGCACAACTCACCATAAAATGACCATACCAAGGAAACTGGATGATATTCCCACAAGTTTACTTCTGCGCAACCCATTTACGGTCAGGATAATACCAAAAATAACAGAACAAAAGAACAAAACAGTCTAAATATGAGATAACTCACAGAAAAACATTTAAGAAATAATGTTTCAGTAAGTTAAGACATAAATAGTAATATCTAAGTAGAGCTGTCAAGCATCAGGTGACACACACTAAAAATGTTTATTTTCAAATGAAAAACAGTTAATTAATCTTGTCTAAATTGACATATTTTATTTAGAAACATGCTTTATATTACATATATTTGAATTATAGAGCATATTTAATAGATTTATATTTATTTTTAACAAGCCAATAGAAATTAGTTTTGAGCCCCTGACTGTTATGTATCATGTAGAATTACAGTTATTTACACCTTAATAATATAGAGCACCTGAGTAATGTGACATGTATAGAAGAAACCTAATTTCATGGAATAATACTCCCTCAAGCATTTTTTTGTCTGTTTGCCAGTTCTACTGTAATGAAGAACACAATAGTTCACGTGTAATTTTAAGAAAGCGTGGGAAACCTAAAGTTTTAATTGGTTATTATCAGCTGTGCTACGTAAAGTGTGGTTTCACCCTATGAATACTAGATCTATAATTCTTATACCTTCACAAATATAGAACAAAGAAGTAAACAATATTTGGTTTCAAGGTTAAAAACAAACCTTTAAAAATATACTGTGTTCTCATGTAAATTAAAACAGCGATTAATTCATTCTTCTACCAGAACTGTCAAGTTACTCAATATAGTTTAAATAAACCTTAAAATAGTTGCGTTCAGCTGTAAGTTCAAACCCTGCCATGGGTGAAACAAAATATATCAGAAACTTGAAATATTGTAAACAATTGAAGGAAAATATCTCCAAATGTATTTTGGATCTCTATTTGCATACAGTGTTGCAATAAAGTGGACTAGACATTAAATGCACTTGTGTACTTTAAGGAAAGTATAATTAAAATGCTGTATTGTGATGTGATGTCCAGAGACTTTTTTAAAACATATATGAATGTAAACATGGTACAGGGATTGTGATGTGTGAATAACCTATGTAAGATTGACCTAGTGAAGATCATGCACAAAATTTATGGTGGCTGCAGATTTTCGTGACTTCAGGTCCAGCAAGAGCTAAGCCTGTTGATTACTTTATCACGTCAGCAGGGGTTAATTTTCAGTAGACATCACCAGTTCAAGTTAGATTACTTTCCTTAACAAAAATATAAACCTTCAGTTGTTAGAAAGGAGCGGCAATGTGGCTGCAACAAGTAATGGAAGTCATTCTGGATGGGATTGCAACTTGCTGCAGGAAGTGGTTGAGAGATGGCCTCGCAGCTTTCTATTGGAGCACTGGAGGAGATGCAATGGAACCAAGAATTCCTCTCTCCACGGGGGCCAGGACCCCCTTCGGCCACCTGATGAAAAGGCATATAGATATGAAAGTAAAGAATGCAATCTCAAGGAAAGACAGCAGAAGTCACCAAACATTAATGACATTGACACATGGTTTAAGTCAGTGAATATTCTTTAAAATACCTTGCCAATACCACCAAAATGAATTGGGCAGAATCAAGCTGACTAATAGCCAGCTGTACGCAGGGAATATGATTCAATTTGCTTTGGGCTCCCATGCAGCTTGCCCAGACATGGAAGTCCACACAAATCAGAGGTTAGATATGCATTGAATTCAATGGTGGAGCATAACTTGCTGGATAGAGGGGCTGGCTAGCATACAAACAGCAACCCTATTCACTAGCCAATCCCATGTTAAAAGTAAAAGACAGGGAAGTCTTTGGATTATTATACTTTATTTTAGCATTTTAATAATTTGTTAGTACTCTACAACATTTTAATTAGCTTTTTTAAAATGTTTTATTCTCTTTACTGTTTGTCTTTTGAACAGTTTTTAAACACCTCGGACTTTCAGCAATATTTCAAATGTATCCAAAAATCTTTAATGCTCACATCAAAGATACTGTGCCTGAAGCTTACTCACCTCCTAGAGTCCACTCCGTCTCACAGGGCACCTTTTGGGTATGGAGGGCAAGCTTGTTCAGCCCCACCCTACCTCTGGAAAAACTAAGTATGGGCAGGTGGGCACTGCAACCAGCAAATCCTGGCAATGGGTTGGATCTGGCTCAACTTGACCCATTATCTTATAATTTTTCTCAATAATGTTTGTGGGGGCTTGCAAATCATGTTTCTGTCATCACAAGCGATAACTCTTCAAAAAATACTTCACTGATAATAAAACACTCCAGAATATACATGAATGTTCTTTCTTCAGATGTTGTTACTTGAATGACAAACTGTCACTGCAATGCTGAAGTAAGTTATTAAAATGTGAGGCAAATCTCATCATATTTAATTACTTGCACATTCACAATAATGATCAAGGATTACTCTGCATGGTATTCCAATGTTATTAATAACTTACTGCATACAACCATGCTGCAGAAGATCTCTTATTGTTCAAGTGGAAACATACAAATATTGAAAGGCACCAATATTGACTGTTATGGGCAATTAAATTAAAACACTGGTTGAAGGGAAATAGTTCCTGAGGGGTACCTTATATATGGCCATGTCACTTACTTGACCACTGCCATTCCCAAGAAACCAACAATTGGCTCATGTGTGTAATGATGATGTATGCACTAAAAGAGCTGTAATCTACATATTAGCTAAAGCATGGTAACAAATGCGACGTCCTATATTGACACATTGTGTGAAACGCACTGGCTGCAGTGGCTGTGGGGGCAGATACATTAGGGACATTTAAGAGACTCTTAGATAGCCACCGATTTTTCTATCATTCATGTGTCTATGTGGGAGCAAAGGGTTCGATAGATCTTAGAGCAAGATAAAATGTCGGCACAACATTGTGGGCCAAAGGGCCTGTCCTGTGCTGTAGTGTTCTATGTTCTAAAATTGAGTTGGGAATAAAAGACGAAAATTGTGATGATTATACTTCACAGAACCAAAGATTTCCACTAGTACAAGAAAAAAATGTAAATATGCTCTCCGTGGGATGTGATGAATACTATTGCACAGCAGTGAACATATGTATTGAATGACAACTCAAAAACTACTTCAATTCAAAAGGGTACAGTTTCTCTTGAGTTAATACATCCAGATCTTTCATGATTTTGAACTCTTTTATCAAATCTTCTCTCAACCTTCTTCACTCTATAGACAACAAGCTCAGCTTCTCCCATCTGTCCTTCCCTAAAATGATTCTAGTAGATCTTGTCTTTCCAAGGTCACCACAATCATCCTGAAGTGCAGTAGCCAGAACTGGACAAAAGTACTCTGCAAGACCACAACACTTTTTAAATATAGGCATTCAATCTCTCCTGTTTTCCACCCATCACAGACCCTCCCTTTTTTTCCCTTTCCATCCCTCACCACTTCCTCTGCAAATTAAAACTCGTTTTACTTCTAACTTTTCCAACTCTGATGAAAAGTAATTGAGCTGAAACATTAACTCCATTTCTCTTTCCATAGATGCCGCCTCACCTTTAAGTATTTCAACATAATATCCTTGCATTAGTTTTCCATAAATTTCTGAAGCTGAGGATTTCATATGTTTTATTCAGTATCTTTTATGATCTCACATGACCCCCATTTGATTTTTCAGGTAAATATTAACAAAGGAATTCTTAACATTCACTCATTAATATAGGAAGTCTTACCAAACCCTGCCTGTTCATCTCTGAACCAGAAAACACCTCAGAAATAATAATTAAGTTTGAAGAACAATTCCTCAGTTCAGTACAAATTAAGTTTGTGTGTTAATTCTGACTAGCTTTTTTGATATTGGCCAGATTTCCTAGTTTCTGCAGACTTAGTGTGAATTACCAATTTCCTATCTTTCCCCAACCTATCTCCTAACCCTCATTAAAATAAACATCTGTGCAAGATGACTTTCACTGTGTTTCAGAACATTATTTTTTCCATAAAAGTTTTGATAAGTTGGATTCTGTTTTACAATTTACAACAGTTACAATTTTTTTCTAATTTGAGACATCTAAATCTTTTTGCACTTGCAGAGCACCAAAACACTGAACTAAGAAACACTAATCTGCACAGAGATGCAGACTAAGACATGTAGTAAGATAGCACATTATCTTATAGACAAGCAGTAATCTTCAACGATGAACTCTGCAATTGCTTCAAGAGGTAAAACACACTGACTCAATTTTCAGTCTGAAGCGTGTGGATGAGCAATAAGCTTTGATCCCTGGTCTGAGCCAAATTAGCTCTTAGGAACAAGAGCAAGGATGCAACAACAGATTTCAGGTTTAAGACAACAATTATCCAGGGTTACTGTGCTGAAAATAATCCAGAAGTGGCTGAACGAGAGGAGGGATGGTGCACTGCCTTCAAATGTAAAGTTGCCTGCCAGTCATTAAGGCTTATGCATGAACTTTGACTATTTAAGATGGGGCAATGAACAATGCATGTATTTTTAGAAAATCCTCAGTATCCTGAGAAAACTACTCCACGAAATTCTGGAAAGGACAATACTAAGGGATGCACAGCCCTTCTCCACACTCTTACCTAGCTATGTGATGAAATCTTAAATCATTCCAATGAAACCATCAAGAGTAGTTTTCACTCACCACACCCAAGTCTTTTTTGCAATGTGGATCTCTAGCCAAAATAAGACAAAACAAAATCAGAAGCTTTTTGCTTTCTAAATTCTTGTTGACGAGCAATTAATCTCCCAATCCCTACAAGTAGATGTTTGGCAGGGATTGCCAGATGATTGACTCAAAGGTTTGCTGTGCTTGTATTTCAATGAAGAGGCAATCCCAGTGGTGTCAGATGAAAAGTATACTTAGAATTTAGGAAATTCCAAAGGGATAATCCTTCTCCATTCCCTTTCACCACCATGAGAGAACATGAAGAATTCTGTTTTCCTTTTAAAATATATCCCCTTTCATGGTAGTGTAGTGGTTAGTGTAATGCTATTACAGCGCCAGTGACCCAGGTTCAATTCCGGCCACTGTCTGTAAGGAGTTTGTACGTTCTCCCCGTGTCTGCGTGGGTTTCTTCCAGGTGCTCTGGTTTCCTCCCACATTCCAAAGACGTACTGATTAGGAGCTGTGGGCATACTATGTTGGCACCGGAAGCGCGACGACACTTGCAGGCTGCCCTCAGAATACTCTATGCAAAGGATGTATTTCACTGTGTGTTTTGATGTATATGTGACTAATAAAGATATCTTATCTTAAATAGGTCTGCAATTAGGTTAGAACTGCAGGGAGAACCCCCACAACTGCTCTATTCTGTCACACATATGGATTTATCCCATTAAATGAGTGTCTCCTACAACTTTTTTTCCATGTGGCTCAACTGCAAGGTCACTCATCCAGCAACTAAATCACAACCTTGATGGAATGCAATTCATAGCAGCAACACTGCATCAGGGTCTAGATGCTGTTGGACCTAGCAGGTCAAATCCTATTTGGCAAGGACTGAAATTATTCGATTATCAGCTTGATCCTATAACATAGCAAGCATGGCATCACAGCTATCTTAGGGGCAGACAACTGTAGGACCCTTAAACATATCTTCTGATGGTTTACTAAAAAACATGACAGACACATACATCATCATCTATAACTACTGTAAACCATGTTTATGCACCATCATGCAAGACCACCACGTAAGCATACAAGAGATAGCATTGCTGACTTAAGGCACTTCATTGGTACTTGTCTAAGAACAGAAGTCCACAGTAATGTTCTTTGTCTCAGTGGTTGTGGCCAAGCAGGTCTAAGGCACCACACTCACTTGCCTCAGCTTAGCTGCACTTCAGAGCTGCAAAGACTAAAGAGATTTCTGCTCATTATGGAGGGAAAACCTTCATAAATTTGTTGGAAATTGTAAGCTTTAGCACTGGTTCCATTTGCCATCCAGCATTACCAGTTTAGAAGATAGCTTAAAAGGCAAGGCCAAGCTGTCAAGAGGCTGAGGAGAAGAAGGAAGATGACCTCCCAACCCACAAGGCAAGGCCAAGCTGTCAAGAGGCTGAGGAGAAGAAGGAAGATGACCTCCCAACCCACAAGGCAAGGCCAAGCTGTCAAGAGGCTGAGGAGAAGAAGGAAGATGACCTCCCAACCCACAAGGCAAGGCCAAGCTGTCAAGAGGCTGAGGAGAAGAAGGAAGATGACCTCCCAACCCACAAGGCAAGGCCAAGCTGTCAAGAGGCTGAGGAGAAGAAGGAAGATGACCTCCCAACCCACACATTTTTGGGATGTGGGAGGAAACCAGAGCACAGAGAGGAAACCTGTGCAATCACAGGAAGAATATGGAAACTCTGCACAGACAGCACTGCAGGTCAGAATTCAAGCCAAGTCACTGGAGCTGTGAGGCAGCGGCTCTACCAGCTGCTCCACAGTGTCTCCCCCCTTTGGCCAGGAAGGCCAATGCCTCAAGAATGTTCAGCATGCAATGGTCCTATCTCTATCTGTCCAAGAAGGAATGCACCAATAGGCAAAGGTTTTCAAAGAATGTGGTCACTGTCTCCTATAGCAGAGAGAGTTTCAGCCATGAATGGACACCTCGGGGTGGGTGTTGGGAGTAAAAGGATCAGAGTGGCTCTAAGTTTCTTAGCCACTATGTGACTCTGGATTGGCAGTTGATATCTGGAGAGTTTGCAATTTGTAGCATAACCTTGTATTTAGAATATGACAAAAGCGCAATAATATCTCTCCTTGCATTGATACTAGATGGCAGCACAAATAGATAGATTTGCCTGGATAACAGGGTACCAAAAGTTCTGGGTAAATGACTTCACAGGTCCGGTGAAGGATTCCCCATGTGAACCCTGGCCTCTTCATCAACCAAAAAGGTTATCACTCTTAAAGTACAAATAATGAAGATCTCCATGAACAGGTCTCACCATATTCCCTTGAACATAAATAGCATTACCATTGCCTTTACCATGATCCTCAACATCCTGGAGATCACTGCTGGAAGATATCTTGGCCCAGGCACCTAAGTAACGTCACCATATTTGCACCTCAGACTGTGAATGCTACAGAAAAGGGCTCAACTCATGACAACAGAAGAAGAAAGTCTGCTGTCCTGAAACCACTGGTCAAGGACAAAAAAAACCCTCCTGCTCGCCACTGTGGGTGTAGTACCAAAGATATTAAAGAAGTATGAATTAATTTGGGACAAAGCCACATGCTTGAGTGCCAAATCTATTCATTGCAATCAACATTACGGGATGAATTACCAAATGGATGTCAATAATTCATAGAGGCTTCCTCCACAGCACAAGAAGACTCCCTACCACCTAGAAGGATGTGGGAAGCACCTGCCTTCAGGTCATACAACATATTGACCTGGGACCATAACATAGTGAAACATACTGTTGTTTCACTAAGGATCACATTCACACCGATTGTTGATTGATCTGTCACAAAACCTCTTTCCATAATAATGACCCACCTCCATCTGCAGCTTTCTTGCTCTGAAAACAATATTTTATTACGTCACAGGCAATCTTCTATAATGATTTGCCTGTTCACTTTTCTGCACTAAGGCCGGCATCAAAATTATGTCTGTCTCTGTGCAGGATCTCTTCTAATTTTCTATTCCTTAAAAGACCAACTTTAAATAATCAGGTCCTCACTTTCAAGTCTGTCATGGCTTCTGTCCTTCATTCTTCTGATATTTCTGAAAACCTTTTACTTACCCTGACATCTCCAATATTAGTCAAACTCTTCACTGCTGCTACTTCAAAGTGGACTGTTGCTTCTTCAGTCACCTAGCCCCAATTCACTGGAACACCACACTTCCTCAGCTTTTTCACTTTCAACACCTCCTTGCATTTTCATTTTCCAACTGCTCTGCTATCTCAACCTTAAACTTGTTTCCTTCCTCATCCAGTATCTTCTGAAAACTTTGACATATTTTGTACATAATAGTTATTTTAATATCAACTAGTTTTGCAAAACAAAACTAGTGTGCAGATACAATTTCAACAAATGATGCAGTAGTTCCATTAAAGACATGTCACAAGTATGTTTTAAGAAGAGCAAAGAAAATAATACTTCCATCCTGTACTTTTAATAGTTTTACCAGATTGTCATCTACATTTGTGAGGGGACTTGTACCACCTCATAGGTTCAGTAAGGATAGTCTATTCTAATTCAAAAACATAAATAGGAGAATATGGCCTGAATGTCACTCAAGCCTACTCACCATTGAAGATTGTGGCTAATCATGTGCCTTGGTCACTTTCCCACACAATACTCATAGCTTCTTATTTCCTTAAGATCCAAAAATACATTAAGCTTGGCACTGAATATGTTCGGTGACTAATCAACCGCATCTGGAGAATTCCAAAGATTACAATCCTCTGTAGCAATCAATGTTTCTATTTATTCATTTTTGGGGGATCTGGGTGTTGCTGACAAGGCCAGCATCTATTGGCCATCCCGAACTGCCTGAGAAAGTGATGGAGAGCTGTCTTCTTGAATTGCTGCTATCCTTCTGGTGGAGGTACTCCCACAATGTGTTGGGTAGGGAGTGCCAGGGTTTAGATCCAGCAACAATGAAGGACCAGCAATATAGTTCCAAGTCAGGATGATGTGTGGCCCAGAGGGGAACTGCAGGCGGTGGTACTCCCATGTGCCCCATGGCAGAGGTCACATGTTTGAGAGTAGTAGCAGTTATTTACAAACCTTGGTGAGTAATCGCAGTGCATTTTGTAGGTAACATTCACAGCAGCTACTACACCTTGGTGAAAAAATGTTTAGGGAGATGGACTGGAAGAAACCATTCACACAGGCTGCATTGTTCTGAATGCTGTCAAGCTCGTTGAGTGTTATTCGAGCTGCACTCATTCAGGTAAGTGGAGAGGATTCCATCACAGTCCTGAATTGTACAGTGTAGATGGTGGAAAGGACTTGGATATCAGGAGGCAAGTTACTCACTGTGGGATACCCAGCCTCTGACCTACTCTTGTAACCATGGTATTTATGTGGCTGAAATAAAAACAGAAAATGCTGGAAACACTAGGCAGGTCAGACAGTACGTGTGGAAAGAGAACAGTTAACATTTTGGGTTTGGAACCCTTTGTCAGATCATTTGGCTGGTCCATTTGAGTTTCAATGGTGCATTAGGATTAGGGTTAAGGGTTGTGTGGGATTGAATGATGGTAATGTCATAGAATGTCAAGGAAATGGTTAAGACTCTCTTGCTGCAGATGGTCATGGCTTGGCACTTTGGTGACATAAATGTTACTTGCCACTTGACAGCATTGCCCCAACTTTGTCTAAGTGTTACTACATGCAGGTATGGACTGCAAAAATCTTGAGGAGTTCTGGATGAAATTGGTGCAGTTATCAGCAAATATGTCCATTTCTAACCTGATGTTAGAAGGAAGGTCATCGATGAAGCAACTGAAGATGTTTGGGCCTAGCACACTGCCAAGGAACTCCTGCAATGATGTTCTGGGGGTGAGATGATTGATCTCCAACAACTAAAGCATTTTCTTTTATATGAGGTACAACTTCAATTACGAGAGCTTTTTGTTCCAATTAATGACCACCAGTTTTAACAGAGCTCTTTGATGTCACACTTAAATTCTGCGTTAATGTGAAGAGCAGTCATTCTCACTTCACCACTAGAAATCAGCCCTTTGTGCCTAGTTTGAACCAAGACTGTGACGAATTCTAGAATCAAGTGGTCTGGTGAGACCCAAAATGGGTACCAGTGAGTCGGTTACTTGTAAAAAATGCCATATGCCAAATGCATTGTTGATCATAGTTCTAATTGCTTTTGCTGATGATTGAAAGCAGGCCAAGTGGCCAGTGATTAACCAGATTGGATTTGTCCTACTTTTTGTGAACAGGACATACCTTGGGAATTTTCCACATTGTCAGTTAGATGCCGGTGTTCTAACTATACTGGAACAGCTTGGCTAGAAGCACGGCCAGTTCTGTAGCACAAGCCTTCAGTACAACAGCTAGGATATTGTTTGGTCCCATAGACTTGATTCCATCCATTTTTTCCATGTTCTATGAAGTGAAAAGAATTGGCCGAGGACTGATTTCTATGCTGGTGTGAATTTTAGGAGGAAGCCAGTATAGATCAGGTATTCAGCACTTCTGGCTGAACATGGTTGCAAATGCTTCAGCCTTGTCTTTAGCACTCACATACCAGGCCCTCCCATCAATGAGGATAGGGGTGTCCTTGGCGTCTCTTGCTCCCATCAGCTGTTTAATTGTCCTCCACCATTCACAACTGGACGTGATAGGAATGCACAGGTTCAATATGACCCATTGGTTGTGTGATCACTTAGCTCCATTTATTGCATGCTGTTTAGCACACGTATCCCTGAGTTGCATCCTCATCATTTTTAGGAGTGCCTGGTGCTGTTCCCAGTGTGCCCTTCTGCACTCATCATTTAATCAGAGTTGATCACTGCCTTGACAGTAATGGTAGAGTGAGGAATATGCTGACTCATGAGGTTACAGATTGTGGTACTGTATATTTCTGCTGCTACTGATAGTCCACAGTGCCTCATGGATGCCTAGTTTTGAGCTGCCAAATCTGTCCCGGGTCTATTTCGCAAAACATGATGGAGGGTGGTGTTGTGTGAAAACAGTACCTAGTCTCCATAAGGATTGCAGGGTGGTCATTTCCCCACAGTGTTTCCAAAGGTAGATTGGTGAGGATGAGATCAAGAATGCCACGTGTTGGCTCACTCAGGATCTACCTCAGACCCAGTCTGGCAGCTACATCCTTCAGGATTCGACCCACTTGGTCTGGGGTGGTGTTACCAAGCCACTCCGTGTGGTGGACATTGCGAGTCCCTGACCCAGAGTACATTAGGTGCCTTTGCTACTTCCAAAGCTTTTTCCAAGTGCTGTTCAACACAGAGGAGCATAGATTCATCAGCTGAAGGAGGACAGTAGGGGGTAATCAGTAGGTTTCCTTGGCCAGATTTGACTTGATGCCATGGGATCATGCAGTCTGCAGTCAAGATTGAGTATCCAAGGGCCATAATAAGTATTGGATGTAATATTACTCCATTATTATTCATTCAGAGGACTAAGTATAAGCTATGTATAATAATCCATCAGTGAGGCAAATGACTGTTAAACAGTGTTATATATTAGTTAAGAAAAAGAGAAGTGGTAGTTCTAGATAACCAACTTTAAAAATGTGTATTTTCTGAATTTGTTGCCACTCCTGTACTTGATACCTCTATATCCTAGGAACTGCTGCCATAAGACAATGCTCCAAACATCTGTGTAGATATATCTATGTTGAAGACTATTTGATGTAATTACAGACCATCAAATGTCAAGTAATCCTATATCAAGCATATTATTGGAAAACCTCATGCACATACTCATTCAGAATTCTGACAAATGAATAAGATGCACAGCAGAATTAAGACTCATTGATATCCATCAGGTATCAAAACTACCTTATTTATAACCTGTGGCAATAGACACATACTGAGAATTTGATCCTGAACCTTGTTGTGGCTATTGTTTCATTACCTCAACAAAGAAAGTTGACAAACCCTATTTCAACTTCTCGGATACAATGTAAACAAATGACTGATGGGCTGTAATAACGTATGTAAGGAACTATTGTTCTTTATGAGCTGTTTGAGCTCTATGCATCATGTTAAATTTTCAATGGTAACCCCCGGGCAAGCTACCTAATGCTAGTCTCACCTTTCAAAAAACATCAAAGAGGACCATTACTCTGAAGTCACAATAAAACACACATAATCACCTATAAAGTAGCTTTTGTGTACACTTTAAAATCGGATAATATATTGACTTTGTAAGGGTTTAAAAGCCAATAGGCTGCCATGTTGACCTTTAAATTCTCCACCCATGAAAACTGAACTTCATCCAACAGATTTTGACAAAACACCCTTCCTCTACATTACAAGTGTCATTTATTGACAGCTTGATGAAAGATATAGAAGGAAGTATTACCGTTGTCAAAATGTACAAAGAAATTTACAGTATATCATTGGTGATCATATTTCTCTTAGCACAGCAATTCACTGTAACCAAATGTTTGAAAGAAATTCCAGTGAATGTATTTAATTTCATAAAGTTCCTTTAGCCAGTAAAAGTAAATTGACACTGTTGGGCTTGTTTTAACAAATACATTCTAAGGTTTAAAAATAATGCTCCAAAGGAAGACTCAGGTCATTCCAATGTATATTCTTACATAAAATGTTAAATTTAGATTTCCTTTAATATTGATTTTTCTTCTCTACAGCACACCTGTATTCAATTTTCTGAATTGAAAAAGAGGAGTAACTATACTTATAACTCACAATGCTACTTCATATCTACTCACCAGCACATATGGCTACTGATTAGATTCACTGTTTATTTTTTTAAAACACCAATGAGGAAATATTGCACTAAAAATAAGGGATGGGAGACAAAATTGGTAAAGCAGCCAATTTGCATTTGGCTTAAATTAGAGACAACAAACATACCACTTCCCAGTGAAGTGCAGATAAAATGATCTTTTCCTTTAGATGCATGCGTTGCAAGGGCTTCTAAACCCTCCCTTCCTTTGCCACCATTATGCAACAACTGCAGTCCTTGCATAGCAACTTCATGCTCTTACTCCCCATCCTCTTGTTCCAAAGGCAGGTCGACTCAACAGCTTATCTGTTTTGGCAGACTGCAAGGCTTTGCAGAATTTCCCGCACAGTGATGGTCTCTTTTTGTGTCATTTATGACAATAGCTTTTCAAAACAAAGCTGACAGTTTTCCAAATTCCCCGATGTGTCTGCTCACTGAGGATATTCTGGTCCTTCTGGAAACCAACAATTCCCTGTTCCTCACCACTTAAAAACCCACTTTTCTATTTTTCTTCTCGAAGTAGCTAAGTTCACATTTCTCCACAACACTCCCATCTGCCACTGACATTCCCCTTTCTACATTGCTTCACAGCCTTTTATGACCTCCTCACAACTCGCATTTCTGCCCAGCTGTGTATTGTTAGCAAACTTGCACACATTGCACTCAGCTCCATTATCCAAATTATTCATACTGATCTTAAACAGCTGAACCTCAGCAATGGACTTCATTGTACTCCACTGATTACAGCTGTCAATTCAAAAATGGCCAAATTTCTGTTGTGTGTGTGCTGTCCATTAACCAATAACCCAAATAATTGAACTCTAGCTTTCTGAAGCAACCTCTTGTGGGCATCTCATTGAATTCTTCTTTAAAAATCCAAATACACAATATCCACTGTTTCCCCTTTAAGTATCCTGCCAGCTACAATCTGAAAAAACATGAGTTCCTTTTCAAAAACTCATGGATTCTATCCATGTTTTATTTACCATGTCTTTCATAATAGATTTTGGATGTCTCCACCTAAATATAGCTGGTAATCACCAACCTAAATAGCATTAATGTGCTATTAATGACTTAACACTGAATTCTAGTCCAGTTTGATTTTAGGCATCCAGACAAAATATACTTCTGAATTACAATAGCCTCTGATATTTCATATATCACAAAACTACTTTAATCATTTAGGACCTGGGGTAATGCAAAAGAGATAAAATTAACTTCAGTAATTCTGTAAAGAATAGAAGCCATAAATGATACTAGGATCAGTATTAAAACCTACATCCAAAATAAAAACCATTGACAGGAAAATAGGATTGTATTTTTATGTTTAACATTGCATAATATGTAAAAATTTCCAATGCTGCAACAATGGAAGTAGTAATAGGAAAACATAGCAGCCCAGCATTGCAGTAAAAGTAAGAGAGCTTCAGCACTTTCTCATATGAAGGAGTAGAACAGGTAACACAAAAAGATACAGTTAAACATAAAAATTAGGATGCTTTTCCATACTGACCTGCTCCTTGAGAAGCTGTGATGCACTTTTTGTTGCTGAGACCTGCCATTTAAATGCACAACATTGCAACACTTACACAGCAGAAGTCAATACCTAGAAAGTGAACTGCTCCTGGACAACAGTATTATACCTGGGCTGTGTGGTTAAATTGCAATTCTTTACACTCGTGCAGCTTGGATTTACATCTGACTGTGATCCTTTTGAAAATGTTCTGGTACATCCAGAGTGACAAACATTATGTTTAATCATTCCACTCAGGTCCCATAGATTACTACTTGAATTTGGCACACGATCTGAACCCTTCCTGTGTGTCAGGGCTTCAGCATTTAAAGGGCACTGTTCAACCAGCTGGATGGTGTGTGTGTGTGTGTGTGTGTGTGTGTGTGTGTGTGTGTGTGTGTGTGTGTGTGTGTGTGTGTGTGTGTGTGTGTGTGTTCGTGTTCCCCCACCCTCCACCCAACCATAACTCTGGGTCAACAAATAATGACTTCAACAGCCTCCTGGAAGAGATGGAAAACAGGAAACAGCTCCTCTGGGCCTTGAGGACCAGTGGTCCACCCATAGCTGATATGAAGAGGAGCTGGAAGAGGTGGCCATTGAGGTACCCTCCAGTGGTGATTCATCATGCAGCTGGGAGTAACACCAGAAAGAATTTCATGACACAACTAGGCGAGTGTTCTAACACGTGCTGCCTTCAAACATTTCCAGAAACTGACTCCCTTCAGACGTCAATTAGCAGATATCTATCTCACTGCTTCTCCAGTTGCCCTTTAAAAACCAAGAACCTTGCTTCTTCTTAGCAAGACACACATACACACAGCATACATGCTATCTTCTCCTCCAGAGGGCATTAGGTGAAAGCAGGATTGTCTTGATGGTAAGTTTGTGCTGGAGATAGCAGACAGTGACAAAGTAAAGAACCCACCCCTGAGAGGACTACAGGGTTCCCCAGGGTGGTGCAGACGCAGCAGTCACATCAAGGATCAAGGTGCAATATTCCACAAGGCTACTGGTAGTCATTTGACGATAGTTTTAACAACACTCAGCTGTGCACAGTGGAGCACAGACAGAAATCAGAAGCCAAGGAGAAAAGAAGCAGCCATTATCCCCCAATGTCCAAGGTTCTGGCAGTGTAATGCCTGAAGTATGGAAGAAAGCCTAAAGAACGAGTCATGTGTACACCCACCTCCACCCATGGTATTTATCATAAAGAAACATAGGCTCATAGTTCACTGTGAATTCTACATTTAAGGAGTAATAGCCTTGAGATTGAAGAATTCTAGATTCTAAGCCTGAAGTGAACTAGAGTGAAGATCATAAAACCATGAATCTTCACAGATTCTACAACACTCCCAAAATCAGAATGCACTTACAGGCTGATTGTTTCTGCTCAAGGGGAAGTAATTGTCCTTTTTCCCTGAGTAGAGAACTCCAATTACCTTCTAGTTGTTGTGTTGTGCAGCAGACCGTGAAACATAGCACAGAACCAGCCTTTACTGTCTGGAATGATCTGGAAGTTAAGACGCTCTGGTTCTGCCACAAAGGCTGCAGATCTCTGCCACCACTGTCATGGATAAACTTGGCCTCCAGATACACTGTTCTTGAAGAAGCATAGTTCCCTGGGCACTCTTGGAGTGGGGTAGAGTTAGAAGCTGTGGATGCTTTTTCCCCTATTTCTTCGGGGTCTCCAGTCATGTCTGCCCTCTCTCCGATATCTGTCAAGTAGCTGAAAAGTAACAGGAAACTACAGATGCTGGAAATCTGAACTAAAAACAGGAAATACTAGAAATACTCAGCAGTTTAGGCAGCATTTGTGGAGAGAGAGATAATGTTTCAGATCGATGATCTATCATTATTTGTCTTTCTCCACAGATGCTGCCTGATGTTCTGCGTATTTCCAGCAATTTCTGTTTTACTTCCTGTCCTGCAGCTGCAGCTCATGCAACACACCTAGCGGCATCACCACTGCTGCACCTAAACAAGGAGGTAATCAGTGCAGCAGTGCAGTGCACCTCGATCAAGCTCACTGTGGTAAACAGCAGAACCTCGCGAGATGAATAGGCAGACTCCAGGGTATAATGCAGCAAAGGCGAGTGTCAATTGTGTCAATGACCTCTAAATCTCACAGCTGCAGACCAACTTCAGAGAGCAGCCAGCTATTTGTCTGAAGTAAAACAAAAGATGTAATTTGTGCTCTAAATGTGCTTTGCACTAGGAACGACATCACTCCATTGCCATTCTATGCATCAGATGTACACTGTGTGGACTCATCGTGACAGGAAGTGTGAAGTCCAATTAGACAAACAACGCAACTCTCATATAATGTTTGGGTATTCAAGATTTGCATGAAAATGTCAGCTTTCAATTATGTAGTGCTTAAAAAGACGGTACTATACAATCAAATATCTAGGCAAAAGTAAACATGCTCAAAAAACTAGTTTGCCCATTCAAGCATAAGTGAATTCTTAAAGGATGAATACCTTGGAATTACATTGCACCCATATTTGATGTGTAAAACATAGCACAAACCTCAATGTGGTTTCCCCCCAACACAAAAAAAGAAATTGGAATATTGGCCAAGATAGAGTTTGAAACAGCATTAGCAAACCAACTGCTAAAACCAAGCTATGGTTTTAAGTAACTGAGCTGTCTTTCCTTATGGTACCTCATCCAATTCCACACATCTCATGACACTGTGTTGTGGAGCATTCAGAGGATGATATCAGCCCTAAAGACACTCTGCATGGAGCAATCACATTCCCTGGTGACAGAAGGAAAAAAAAACTGCAGTCAACTCAAAGATTCAGCATCATGAACGATTTTATGGCCTAATTAGATCAATAAAGGTAAGCACAGTCACATGTTCACCAACACCCACTTGTGAATATAAACTCAGTTGGTCCTCTCCTCAGTCCTCACACCTACTCTCCTTGCAGGTACACCCATCATTTCTCATTGATGCACCATCTATTTACAGCAGCTACCATTGAGATTCAGCCTCATCTTTACACAGAATTTCCTCAACAATTATTTTCCATCCATTCACACCCAGCTAATTCCAGGATTTATACCCAGTGAGAATGAAGGAATGGTCATATATTTTTGAGTTACCATGCTGTTTGCAGCTTGGAAGGAAACTTGTAGGTGATGGCATTCCCTGCTCTTGCAGGTGGCAGAAGTTGTGGTGTTTGGGGTGCTGTCAAAGAAACCTTACGGAGTTGCTGTAGTGGATTTTGTAAATAATATGTACTGCAGCCACTTTGTTTACTATGTTTACTCTGCAAGCTTCATGCAAGCAAGGAATTTCACTGCATCCTGGTGCATATGACAATACACTAATCTGAATCTAGCATTCAATAATGGCAAGCATACCACATGGACCCTTTGCAAAGCACTTGCTGTTAAACATTCCTCTGCTTTGCAGCAGCCAGGGAGTAACTGACAAATGCAGTTGCAGACTGGGTGTCCTAGAGTACCCATTAGTCCTGTAGGATTTAGGCAAGTGTTCTGGTGATCATGAGTATGCTGCCTACCACTCCTGCAACAGACTGAAAATCAGTGAAGATGACAACCTGTAAATGTGTCTTTTGCAAAGAATGCGAGCTTGATCATCAAGTTACTGAATCAGAATCATTATCACTGACATATGTCATGAAATGTTGTTTTGTGGCAGCAGTACAGTGCAAGGCAAAGACATGAAAATTACCATAAGTCACTTAAATAAATAAATAGATAGATAGTGCGAAAGAGGAATAACGAGGTGCATGGGTTCATGGACCGTTCAGAAATCTGATGGCAGAGGGGAAGAAGCTGTTCCTGAAATGTTGAGTGTGGGCCTTCAGGCACCTGTACCTCCTCCCTGATGGTAGTAACGTGAAGAGGGCATATCTTGGGTGGTGAGGGTCCTTAATGATGGATGCCGCCTTCTTGAGGCACCACCTCTTGAAGATGTCCTCAATGGCAGCAAGGGTTGTGTCCGTGATGGAGCTGGCTGAGACTACAACCCTCAACAACCTCTTTCAATCCTGCACATTGGAGCCTCCATACCAGGCGGTGATGCAACCAGTCCGAATACTGTCCACTGTACATCTGTAGAAATTGGCAAGAGTCTTTGGTGACATACTAAATCTCCTCAAACTCCTAATGAAGTAGAGTCACTGGTGTGCCTTCTTCATGACTGCATCAATGTGTTGGGCCCAGGATATATCCTCTGAGATGTTGACGCTCAGGAACTTGAAGGTGCTCACCCTTTCCCCCCCGCCGACCTCTCAATGAAGACTAGTGTATGTTCTCCCAACTTCCCTTTCCTGAAGTCCACAATCAATTCTTTGGTCTTGCTGATGTTGAGTGCGAGGTTGTTGCTGTGACTCCTGTACACCTCCTCATCGCCATCTGAGATTCTGCCAACAACAGTGGTGTCATCAGTGAATTTATAAGTGGTACTTGAGCTGTGCCTAGCCATACAGTCATGAGCGTAGAGAGAGTAGAGCAGTGGGCTAAGCACGTATCCTTGAGGTGCACCTGTGCTGATTGTCAGTGAGGAGGAGATGTCATTCCCGATCCACACTGACTGTGGTCTCCCGACAAGGAAGTCAAGGATCCAGTTGCAGAGGGTACAGAGGCCCAGGTTTTGGAGTTTGTTGATTAATACTGAGGTGATGACGGTGTTGAATGCTGAGCTGTAATAGTTAAACAGCAGCCGATCTTGTAAATGGACAAAGGAGTTACTTAAAATAAGTTACTTAAATTCTGACAAAAAAACTGCACTTCTTTTGAGTAGGTTTTTGCTCACACCAAATGCATCAAAATGTTTTCTACTGAGTCTGTGAAATGTTCTTTTCTTGTTTTAATTAGGGATAGATTTAGGATTTGAGTAACTTTATGCAAAGTCTGGAGAAACAGGCTTGAAACCTCCAGTTCCTCATTCAGTTATGAATATTTAAGCTGATAACAAATCATCTCAGTCTGTTTCTCCCGAGTATAGGCTGTGTCACTTGCCTCAGTTCACATTAATTTGGAGCAAGTTCCTCAAGCAGGCATTAAGCTCTGTTTCAGGTTCAGGCACCACTCAGCAACATTTTGTTTTTTCCCCTATGTCACAGGTGCAGTGTGGGCTGAAACCATGAGCATCGTTGCCCTTTCTGTATTACACCCTTAGCATGCCATTTCAGGTTGATAGATATTCAAAACCCATGAAAATATAAATCACCAGATATTCTTTTCAGCTAAACCCATTACCTTCTGATTCAAAAGGTGTCCACTGAGCTAAGGCTGATATGACCCAAATACAGTTCACTTTCTGACAATTGATCAAACAGTTTATAAATCCAATCAAACCCAAGATCTAGTTGAGAATCCCATTGAGTTTAATTGTTATATGCTAAAGTTTCATTGCCATCCTAACAGATCTAGAGCAGAAGGGGGAACTTTTGGAAGAATAAGGTTACTAAACTACTTTTCAGTATGATTCATGCCATTGATCTCAAACAGACATATAAATGGTAAATTTAAATTCTTAATATTGCTATTCTCCAGTTCATACTTCTTTCAACTTGAATAAATATTTGAAGTACGTAAAACAAATATTGATGAAGATCTTTAAAATTTATGGTTTTTGTTAAAGAATGAGTTGCTCCACAAACTTGATATAAGAAAGACTGGGATTAACATAAGAGTTTATATTTACATCATTAACAGCCCTGCATATTTGGTATGATCATAATGAACATGTTCTTTAAAAACAAACGTTTAAGGACACTCATTGCCTTATATGTATGTGTTGTGTTTGTAATGAGGGAACACAGCTGATTATTCCATCAATTATCTGCAATCATTAGAAATTTTACCAACATTCCCTGTATAGTAATAATTCTAGAGAACCTGCACAGTTTATCTCTAGAATCTCAGTCAAGACAGTAGATGGTCACTGATTATAGAAACACTCTCATACTACAAGGCAGCTTTGAGTGAGGGTGTGATTCTGTAAGTCTCGACAAAAACATAATAAAAACATTGCTGCCAAATTCTAAACTTGTAAGCTAAAGTTACAGTTTAGCTTATAAGTATCTTACAAGGGCAGCACGGTAGCATAGCGGTTAGCACGACGCTATTACAGCGCCAACGATTGGGGTTTGATTCCCGTCGCTGTCTGTAAGGAGTTTGTACGTTCTCCCGTGTCTGCATGGGTTTCCTCTGGGTGCTCCGGTTTCCTCCCACATTGCAAAGATGTACGGGTAGGTTAATTTGGGTTTAAAATGGGCGGTGCGGACTCGTTGGGCCGGAAGGGCCTGTTACCACGCTGTAAATAAAATTTTCAAAAAAACTTATATTCTATTCCCTTAACATTATTTTTAAACATTAGGCCTCCAGCATAATGCATCAAATGCTGTATACCAATCCGTTTAGACTTTATGATAGTAGGTATACAGCTGTAGATCAAGCGTTCTTAGACTTTAAGGCTCATCATTTTTATTTGAACTGTAGAACATTTCAAAAAGTGGTGTGAAAAGAAATCTCTTTTGCAAGTTATGCATTATTGTACATAATATTTGGCATCATTATTGCTATCTATTTATCCAAAGCATTCACCAGTGAGTTTACCACTGACACTATAGTGTTATTATGTCCATTTCTGCCTGTAGCTAGGGAGTTAATCTGTGTAAATTCTCTGCTGCTTTCTGTCTTTCTGTATCAACAGAAAGACAAGTGACAAGGCTGAGGTAAACTAGCGCGTTCAGCATTTCCTCTGAGATTTTACAGATTAAAAAGTGTATTTTTTAATATATCAAAACAAAATTACAAAATGGAATGTGTCTACAGTTGTATGGCATTTTACAAAGCAGACAATATAAACACTACCGTAGAAAAATGAAATTGTAATTTTCTGGAACAGGTTGTTCTTTTCTTATAATCTCAATATCTTCACCACTTTTAATAATAATCTCAGGTTTAAAAAAAAATTCACAGTAACGAGTGAACTGCTTTCTTCTAAATGGTGAACCCAGTATTGCACAGCCACCAAAGTTTTTTTTCCCATCAGTTCCCTATTACTTTAAGGACAGGTGATGTGTTCAAAGTAATACTGCGGGCAATAACGCACCTTATAGCAAACTGACATTTGACATCACTGCAGAAGTCATGCCTGATTTGGATAATGACCAGAAAAAATATCAGATAACCAGTTAAATTATCAAATTAGCAAGTAGGTTGAAATATAAATATTAAAATGATCAATTTACAAATCAATATTAAATTTAATTTTATGAAGGTGAATTTTGATGACATTTTTGAAACATATCCTCTATAAACTACTCTTCTTGCAGTTTATGTGCTATTAAAAGATTCTATAATTAAAACAAGATCACAAGAGGGACTGTAATTATGACTTTGGTGATATTCAAAGCATGCCCTCTTCCTATCTGTTATGAGTTCAAACTGAAGATTATTTGACCAGGAATGTTTTTCTGAAATTTCTTCCATAGCACAAAAGGCCCTTTTAGAAGGCCTAAAATAAACATAGATGGACATAGATTCAACATCCAGAGGATGAGGTTCTGAAAGTTTATGTAAAATCCAACTAACATGGGAAGTACAGAAAAATTCAAGGAATCCTTCCATGGACAATATCCCACAAGACCAGCAAAAATGCAGGTGCTCAAGAAGCAGACAGAATTCTAGGCTCCCTACCACTATACCCACTGTGCTCGGTGCACCATTCTGGATAATACTTTGAGAAGTGAGTTTTTGCCTCAGTATCCTTCTGCTTTAGATGCCAGTGGTGGTTCACTTTTTCCACTTTCTTCTCTTTCAGAGTGTGCTGTCCAAAGAGGCATCCGTCTATTGATTTTCTGCAAACATCTGCAGCCTCGGTGAGAGCTTATTAATTTATGGGTTATTTGTTTAAAAATGGCCTTAAATATTTTACAAGAAAATTCTCTTAAAGCCTCCAAGGACTTAAGTTAGAACTTTATGATGTTTAAAAATATTTGGAAGTGCTACTGAATCTTTCATCCGTCCCGAAGACTTCCAGGTGGGTAGATTAATGAACAACCATAAATTGCCTCCAGTGTGCAGGCGAGTGATAAAATCTGGGGCAAGTTGATGGGAATATGGGGAGAATAAAGCAGGGTTAGTGTAGATGGGTGCTTAATGGTCACCATGGATTCAGTGGGCTGAAGGGCCCAATTCCATGTTCTATGACTCTATGCGTTTGACAAGGTTCCGCATGGTAGGCTTCTTCAGAAGGTCAGAGGCCAAGGGATCCAGGGAGGCTTGGCCGTGTGGATTCAGAACTGGTTTGACTGTAGAAAGCAGAGGGTTGTGGTGGAGGAAGTGCATTCGGATTGGAGGGCTGTGACTAGTGGTGTCCCACAGGGATCGGTTCTGGGACCTCTACTTTTTGTGATATTTATTAATGATTTAGATGAGGGGGTGGAAGGCTGGATTAGCAAGTTTGCAGATGACACAAAGATCGGTGGTGCTGTGGATAGTGTGGAGGGTTGTCGAAGCTTACAAAGGGATATTGATAGGATGCAGAGCTGGGCTGACAAGTGGCAGATGGATTTCAATCCAGAGAAGTGTGAGGTTGTACACTTTGGAAGGACAAACTCCAAGGCGGAGTACAAGGTAAATGGCAGGATTCTGGGCAGTGTAGAGGAGCAGAGGGAACTGGGGGTTCATATTCACAGATCACTGAAAGTTGCCACACAGGTGGATAGGGTAGTTAAGAAAGCTTATGGGATGCTAGTTTTCATAAGTCGTGGGATCGAGTTTAAGAGCCGCGAAGTAATGATGCAGATTTACAAAACTCTGGTTAGACCACACTTAGAGTACTGTGTTCAGTTCTGGTTGCCTCATTATAGGAAGGATGTGGAGGTGTTGGAAAGGGTGCAGAGGAGATTTACCAGGATGCTGCCTGGATTAGAGAGTACGGATTATGAGGAGAGACTAAAGGAGCTAGGGCTTTACTCATTGGAGAGAAGGAGGATGAGGGGAGACATGATAGAGGTATGCAAAATATTAAGAGGAATAGATAGAGTGGACAGCCAGCGCCTCTTTCCCAGGGCACCAATGCTCAATACAAGAGGGTATGGTTTTAAGATAATGGGTGGGAAGTTCAAGGGAGACATCAAAGGGAGTTTTTTCACCCAGAGAGTAGTTGGTGCATGGAATGCACAGCCTGGGGTGGTGGTGGAGGCTGATATGTTGGGCAAGTTCAAGAGATTGTTAGATAAGCATATGGAGGAATTTAAGATAGAGGGATATATGGGAGGAAGGGGTTAGATAGTCTTAGGAGTGGTTTGAAGGTCAGCACAACATGGTGGGCCAAAGGGCCTGAATTGTTCTATGGTTCTATGACTAAAATTGTCAGCTGTTTTCAAGCATCTTCATGCTTTCATCCTTTTCAATTTATGTAATCTCCTCTGACCCTACAATTGGTGGAGATATCTGCACTCCTTCAATGCTTGAACTGAATCTCTCTTCTACATGTGGTTGTCTTCAGCTTCCAAGGCCCAAAGCACAAGTAAATCTTTCCTAATCATGCCACTCTATGCTTCTTTAAAGTTGCACCTTCAATTTCTTTACCTGATATGATTGCAATCTTAGTTAATAACTTTTCTGTGAAATGTCTTAATGTGCACATAATTTTACCACATTAAGTGGAATATAGAAATATCAAGGGTAATAAGTGAAACTTTGCTGAATGCTATCAAGTTAAGTGGCAGTGTGGATTGTGAAGCTGATGCAGGAACTTCAGGGGGAAATCGACAAGAAATGGGTAAGGGCATGGCAGAAAGAAAACAATGTGATAACATGCAAGGTCCTCTACATGGTCAGAGTCATACAGCACAAAAACAGGCCCTTCAGCACCATTTTACGGATTCCATTTTATTTTCTCCACATTCCCATCAACTCCTCCCAAATTATACCACTACCTACACAGTCAGGGCAACATTACAGTAGCAAATTAACCTACCAAACCTTCACGTCTTAAGGGTATGAAGGCAACCAAAGGACCAGGAGAACACCCACCCAGTTGCAGTGAGAATGTGCAAACTCCACACAAACAGCACTGGAGGTCAGGATTGAACCCTGATCACTGGAGCTGTGAGCTAGCAATGCAACAAGCTACACCACTGTTCTGCCACTTTGCCAGAAAAAATAGAACGTCTGTGTGCAATATCTGAGGTGAAATGAATATTGCTTAACTCCGTCCCATGCTTTGGCACAACAGTTCAGAGTGGTACTTTGAAGTGTTTTCAGTAATGAGAATGGCATAATTCAAAAGTGATCAATTTCTTTCAGGTTTTTGCGCAGGTCTTTGATGGGAAAATGCAATCATATTTGCAATTGGCCTTTAAACTAGATGAATTTGTTTTTATAAGGTATTTGAATGGCGACAGGTTGAAAGGCATTACATTCAGAGGACTTGAGTGGTCCTGTACATAAATCACAGGAAGTTAATATGCAGATGCAGCAAGCAATTAGGAAGGCAAATAGCGCATTGATCTTTATTGAGAGAAAATTTCAATACAATGCTATATGAATTAATGCCAACTGAAAACATAATTCTGTTTGGTTCAAAACACTACCCTCAGCTTTTGTTCATTGCATTGGAGGGAGATGGACAATGTTCATCAAGTCTCATTGCATATAGCCTCTCTGGTTACATATATTAATGCACTGAAGTATTATGCTTGGAGGATTTCAATGTTTTCATGATAATCCATCTGGTGAGTGAGACTGCAATAAATTGTAAGCATTAACAGTGTCCTTCAGATCTCAAGCATTTAGCACCGTCAGCCCCCATAGTTAGCTTTAGATTGGGATGAAATTTCTTCTGGGTAGCAAACTCGATAATGACTGGAACCACTGTCAGATTAACTGTTGCAGCTCATACTGCAAATTGACAACATTGCAATGGGTATGTAAAATCTGATTAAATCACCACCTGCATCATCTATAAATATCTAGACAATGAGTGAGGAACTAATATACTGTATGTCACTAACAGCAACATTTAGCATCAGCAACAGAGATACAGTGTGAATAATATGAGCCATTCCTTCACACATAGTGTCCTTCCGCCCAGTGACATAATGAGGTGACCAAATGAAGTGTTCTCCACCCCAGCAGATACTAGCAATATATTTTCAAATGACTCTTGCTGCACTGTGTTATGGTTCTGATGAAACAGGTTGTCCACTCACCACCTTGCAATGGTCATCTCAACTTCTCTTTCATGGTTTATGACTTCCTTGAAAGAAACCATTATGAATGACTAGAGAATGAAAATGTTCTGGAGTGCTGATACAGAATGGCTTGGTTATTTTTTCATTAATACACATGCTACCTCCTTAATCTCTGTAAAGCAGATTAATAATAAAATTTAATTCAATCAACATAAAAAGATTAACTAAAATAACCAAAAGATTAACATACATTATTTATTATTAAAAAAACACTAGTGCCTTGTCCTTCCTGGTAGCTTTGGAAGGCACACCTCTGCAATGCAGATCCATTTCTGGCCACCCACCACTAAACTTTGGCAGTTCCCATGTACTTGGAGAGTGTGCACTGTTCTGAGATGAACATCCAGGATAAACTCTCAAACTTGAAAGCTTGGCATCATTTGGTTGCATTCTGCCACGTAGCACCACAGTCTGGGATGGTCAGCTTAAAGGTGGGTTGGGGGGGGCACTGCAGTTGCTGGGGGGAAGCAAAGCCAAGTGTATTACCTGAGGTCCAGTAGTGGAAGGAAAAATGACGACTCTCTGAGGGACAACAGCAATGCCAAACTCTCCAATACCAATGGTACTCTTAGGAGACCAGCAGATAATGGTATTCTATTTTAATGTGTCCCACACTGCAGTTCCATGATTGCAACCTCCAGTCCCATGCCAGGTCTGACTAACACACCCTTTATCCTCAACAGTCTGCTGTTTGAATGACTCAATGTCCTCCAAGGAATCAGTTCTGTGCTCCAGATACACAACAACCTACCCCATGGACTTCAGTCTGAACATGGAGAGCATATACCTACTTCTGGAGAACAGGAGTACATAGCACCCCTCTATGCCTGGAGCACAGTGCCCTGTGCTGGTTAACAGATGGCAGAGAACTGACTGGGTCAGCCCGAGTCTCCACAAAGGCACAAAACCTAGAATGGCCTCCATGAAAGCTGGTGCCTGACCCAACAGATGCTGTTGATGAACCATGGAATAGAAGTCTGTATCACCTCCAGACTGTGAGTGATACTCTCCTTGTTCTGCACAGCTTTCTCCCTGCACTTTGCAGTTTGTTGCATCGTGTAAAGCAGGCCTGACCATACACCAAATATCCCTTCATGGTTCTACACCAACCTTTGCCTAAAGTAGCCTTCAGTACTGACCATGAAGGCTATTAATGTATGGACGCCCTCCTGAGGGTGTCCCGCCAAATCGCAGCCTACTGGTGCCAGGCATGTCATTCACTGCTCTTCTGCCCTTGTGGAGCCAATGATGCAGTGTGCTCTTTTCTTTCTTTCCTTGCTCATCTTCTTCCACATGCTCTCTCTTGTCAGGTAGCTGGACTGTGCAGATTTACCACAAAACCCAGCTGCCCTATTTAGACCTCACTAGATCTCATTGCTATATCATGAAAGACATGTCCATTTGCTTGTGTGCCAAGCACCAGCAAAAGATTTAAATCAAGATCTTTTGCTGCAAAATTCTATGATACATGAAGCCCAAGAAATTGCTAAATTTGTGCAATGGAAGGCCCTTCATTTGCATGTTCTGCCTTTGCCAAGTACACAGAAAAATATGGTCACAGGACCAGTTTCAGAGCGGGGGAGATTACGAAGTGGGTGTCACGGGCAGGTATTGGGTCAGCTCTTGTGGGGGTGCCAAGAAATTCCAGGGACCTGGAAATCAGATTGGATCATTATGGAAGTGCAGGATCAGCTGCTGGAAGAGGCAAGGATCAGTCCTATGACTTGGTGGGAGGGGGAATGTAGTGCTCTTTTCCTGCCTGCTATCAAGAGTGTGATTGGAGGAGTGGTAAAGGCCAGGGTTGTGATTGGGTTCCGAATGCACTGCAAGGACTCGAAACTGGAGGTGATGATGATTGGTTAGGGAGGGAAAGTGGTGGTTAATGTGGAAGGTCTATCATGTCTACCTGAGGCAGCTTCCCAATGCCAAATGACATAGCCTGGGACCTTTGACTAGTGATGAAGCAGGTCTTGCACATTATGAAGGTTTGCTTCTTCATAAGTGGCCCAAACTGTTCGCGGACCACAGCAGAATTTTAAAAGAATCATGAAAGAGGCATTCAGATGTGAGTTGCACACTGTTGGGCATCACTGCAAATCAAACACACAAAGTACAAGGAGGAAAACCATGGACTTCACATTCCATGCGCAGGTTTCACTTTTCCTCCAATTAAAATTTTCATTGGAATTCAGTTGTGAAGTACATGAACATTGTCCTCTGCAGTAGGATTTCTGGGCCACAGTTTTGTTGACTGAGGAAAATGTTGGCGATAAAATACACTGTCACTGTGGCAAAAGGTGGAATAATAATGTTAAAGGGCCATTTTTGGTAGAACAATCCCAGGGCTTTCAAACTATTACATTATAATGCAAATCCAGGAAAGATAACAAAGCAGTAATATTATCAATTCATTCACATGACATCGTACCTGTGAAGGCTAAAAAGTTTGGATTGTTTCTATCTGCCATCTGACCCTACTTCACAGTATCTTCTTTAAATAAAATTGCTTCATAAATTAACTATATTCTGTCTTTTATTTTGCATCTATCATCAGTTGGCATCACTGTGTGTTGCCTTTGAGTGTTCTAATAAATAATTCAGTGTTTATTACCAGCAAATTGTGTGGTTAGATATTCAAATACATTTCTCTTTTAGTGTGAAGTTCAATTAAAATCATGGAAAATTTATGCCACAGAAGATATTCAGTCCATTGTGTTTGTGCTGGTTGCAAAAGAAGTAGCTAGCCTAATCCCACCTTCTAACAATAGGTCCCATAGCCCTGCAGGTCAGAGTTCTTCAAGTGCACATCCAAGTAGTTTTAAAATGAGCTGAAGACTCCGCCCTCTATCACTCTTTCAGCCAGTAATTTCTAGATACCCACCTTTCTCTGGTGAAAAAAAGATTTTCTTACCTCCCATTAAATCGTTCTACCAATTACTTTAAAAATACACTGCCTGGTTTTTTGACCCCTCTGCTAAGGGAACAGTCATTCCTATTACTTTATCTAGGTTCCTTTTTGTAAAATGGTGCATAATGGAAACTTCAAAATGATATTTTGTCATGAAACACAACAAAGTTTGAGCAAGAACCTTCTGAATTCTGAACTTTACTGGTTCTATCCAATTTTTCAGTAGACAGTAATAATTGAATTTTCTGGTAAATGACAAATTGTGACATATTTGTCTGGAATTAATGTTAGTATTTACAGCAGAACTGTTGAGCCACAATCTATTGTGTTATTAAAGATAACCAATGTAATAAATAAACACAAAACTTTAACGATCTCAATTGTAAAATATGTTGCATTCATATAAAGAATAAAGTCTCAACGAAGGGCAGGCACGGTGGTCTAGCAGTTAGCATAACGCTATTACAGCACCAGTGACCTGGGTTCAATTCCGGCACTGTCTGTAAGGAGTTTGTACGTTCTCCCTGTGACTGCGTGGGTTTGCTCTGGGTGCTCCAGTTTCCTCTCACATTCCAAAGACATTAGGAAGTTGTGGGCATGCTATGTTGGTGCTGGAACTGTGGCGACACTTGCGGGCTTGCCCACACAACACTCTATGCAAAAGATACATTTCACTGTGTGTTTCGATGTACATGTGACTAATAAAGATATCTTAAATTATGCCCAAGATTCACTCAAAGTTTCACTAGTTAGACTACAGTTCAAGTGTCAAAATAAATTAATTTGCATTATCACGTGTTATATCTTCAACTGGCAATTGGAAATGTAGGAGAATGTGACCATGGAATGCCATTTAATGGAAAAAGTGAAGCACTAGACAACAGTAATCTGGTGCAGTTTTATTTAAAAGAATTAAACATTGGCTTATGACCAAATATGCACTCTGTTATTAAAATTAAGTTTTAAAACATGCTTGATTATGCCTGCACACATAATAAAATAACTGCAATTTGAATAGCTTCCCTAAATCAATGTAACCAGGGAGAACTCAATGTCAACCTGGGGCCATGACCAATTTTGTAGACAAGGCCAGATAGAATCATGGACTCATACAGCACAGAAACAGGCCCATCAGCCCACCATGTCCAATCCGACCATTGTGTTAATCTTATACTAGCCCCACTTAACCACATTTGGTCCATAGACTTCAATGCCCTGGTCCAGATGCTTCTTAAGTATCAAGTGTCTCTGCCCCTACCCTCCCATGTTCCAAATTTCAACCACTCTGTGTGGGGAAAAAATTCACCTTCAGATCCCCTCTAAACCTCCTAGTTCTCACATTATACCTATTCCTTCTTTTAGACACCCCCATCATGGCAAAAAGATTCTTAACATACATCCTATCCACCCCACCTCATAATTTTATAAATCTCTAGTGGGTGATCCCTTAGCATTCTGCACTCCAGATAAAACCCAGGCTCTCCATTTTCTCCTGAAAACAGAAATGCTCCAGTCCAGGTAACATCCTGGTGAATGTCTTCCGCACCCCCTCCAGTGCAATCACATCCTTCTCAATATGGTGGGAACCAGAAATGCACACAATAGTCCAGGTGTGGCCTAACCAATGTTTATAAAGTTGTAACGTGACATCACTGCTCTTTTATTCTGTGCTACGGCCGATGAAGGGAAGCATCCCACATGCTTTCTTCATCACTGTACCTACCTAAGCTGCCACTTACTGGAATCTATGGACATACCCCTCTGTTCATCAACACTCCCTTGGGTCTTACTATTACTATGTCCTAGTCTTATTTGACCTTCCAGATTGCAACACTTTGTACTAGTCAGAATTCAATTCCATCTGCCATTGCTCTGCCTAACTTGCCAGCAAATTAATATGCTGTAGACTAAGACAAACCTCCACTAAGCTATCTGCAACACCACAATTTTTTGCATCATCTGAAACTTACTAATCATACCTCCTGTATTCACATCCAAGTCATTAATACATAATCACAAAAATAAAGAGTCATACAGCACAGAAACAGGCCCTTTGACCCAACTCGTCCATGCCGACTGTATTGTCCAGAGAGCTAGTCCCATCTGGCTGCATTTGGCCCATAGCCCTTTGAGCCTCACCTATCCATGCATTTATCTAGATGAATTTTAAATGTTGCTGATGTGCCCGCCTCAACCACTATTTCTGGCAGCTCATTCCATATATGCACCACCCTCTACTTGAAGAAGCTGACCCTGATGTCCCTTTTAAATCTCTCGCCACTGATCTTAAACCTATGCCCTCTTGCTTTTAGCACCCCCTCCCCGGGAAAAAGACGATGTGCTTTCACCCTTACTATGTCCCTCATGATTTTATATACCTCTATCAGGTTACCCCTCAATCTCCTACATTCAAAGGAATAAAGTCCTAGTCTATGTAACCTCTTCTTGTAACTCAGGCCCACAAGTCTCAGTAATATCCTGGTATGTCTTTTTTGCACCCTTTCCAGTTTAATAACAGCTTTCCTATAAGAAGACAATGAAAACTGTACACAATAATCCAAATGCAGCCTCACCAATGTGTTACATAACTGCAACATAACTTCCCAACTCCTATACTCAGTGCCCTAACTGATGAAGGCCAGCATGCCAAACACCTTCTCCACCACCCTATCGACCTGTGATGCCACTATCAGCAAACTGTGCACTTGGTTCTGCACACCAATCTGTGTGGTACACCATTGGCCACAAACTTCCAAACAAAAAAGCAGATTTCCACTACCACCCTCTGCCCTCCTATAACTAAGCCAAGTTTGCATCGAATTTGCCAGTTCACCACAGATCCCATGGCTCTAATCATATGGAGCAGCCTACCATGAAGGACCTCGTCCAAAGCCTTACTAAAGTCTATATAGATGACATCTACACTGCCCTCATCAACATCCTTAGTTAACCCTTCAAAAAATTCAATCAAATTAGTGAGAGTGGATTTCGCCTCACACAAAGCCATGATGACTATCCCTAATCAACCCTGTTTTTCGAAGTGTAAATAAATACTGTCCCTTGAAATGTTTTCTAATCTAAAATTCACTGGCTTGTCGCTACCTAGCTCATCCCTGTTGCCCATCTTGAATAAACGATCCACATTTGCTACCCTCCAGTTATCTGGAATCTCACCCTTGGGTAACGAAGATGCAAAATCTGAATCAGCAGAACAGATCATGGAAGATCCCACATTTAGAATTCCCTGATGAAAAGCACGGTGATGCTGGAGGAACTCAGCAGGCCAGGCAGCATCTGTGGAGAAAAGCAGGCGGTCGACGTTTCGGGTCAGGACCTTTCTTCAGGTCTGAAGATAGGAAAAGGGGAAGCACAATACATAGGAGGGAAAAGCAGAGCAATGATAGGTGGACAAAAGAGGGGATGCGGGGTGGGCAGAGGGTGGTGATAGGTAAATGCAGGTAAGAGATGGTGATCAGCAGGCGCGGAGGAGGAGAGAGCAGATCCACCAGGGGATGGGTCAAAGGTAAGGAGGAAAAAAGGGGGGTAGAAAAAAGAGAGAGAGGCTAGGAAAGGGAAGAAAAGAAGAGGCATGGTTGGGGTGGGTGGGGATTACTTAAAGTGGGAGAATTCAACGTTCATGCCGTTAGGCTGCAAGGTTCCAAGATAGAAAATGAGGTGTTGTTCCTCCAGTTTGTGCTTGGAATTCTCCTGGCAGTGGAGGCCGAGGACTGACATATCTGTGATAGTGTGTGAGGGGGAGTTTAAGTGACTGGCAACAGGCAGATGCGGATCATGGTTACGGACAGAGCGCAGGTGTTCCCTAATCCTTTGTGCTGGTTTAGTTGAGTTGGCATTCACCGTACTGACTTTACAAGTATAAAGAGGTATTATCATCATCACCTTAGTATCTTTAATCTCAGAAAATAACCCATGGTACATCACAGTGGATTTTTAAAATTCATTTTGAGTATTGCTCACAAGAACCAATTTACTGCCCATCCCCAACTGCTCTTGAGAAGCAGTCTTCTTAAAATGCTGCAGTTCCGGTTGTGAAAAATTTGAGTGGGCATTTCAGAGTTTAGACCCAGTGACAAAGAAAAACTGCCAGTATATTTCCAAACCAGAATGGTGTACGACTTGGAAGGGAATCTACAATTGGTAGTATTTCCATGTGCCTCCTACCCTAGTCCTTTTTGGGGGTAGAGGTCACATTTTTCGGTGGTGTTGTTGGAGAAGCCAAGGTGAGTAGTTGCAGTGCATTCTGTGGATGGCTCAGCCAGCAGCCACTCTGCCCATGTGGAGGAGAGAATAAATGTTTAGGGTAGTTGATGGGTGCCAATCAAGTGGGCTGCTTTGTCTTGGATTACATTGAGCTTCTTGAGAGTTGTTGTAGCTGCACTCATCCAGGCAAGTGGGGAGTATGCCATCGCACTCTTGGCTTTGCCTTGTAGATGGCAGAAAAATCTTGGGGTGTCAGGAGAAGAGTCATTCATCACAGGATAATCAATCTTTAACCTGTTCTTGTAATCTTGGCATTTGCATGGCATGGGTAATTCAGCCAAGTTTCTGGTTAATGCTGACCCCCAGGCTGTTTATAATGGGGTTTACAGCACAAGATAATATGAGGTTATGTCAATGAAAGAAATGGAGAAAAATACAACATATCATAGTATAAGAGTACTTTATCCAGTACTTTATTTCCTTTGAAAATATATGCCATTCCCACTTTGACCTTTCTTCTGTAGCTTCCTGCACTGGTAAAATGAGCCTGAATGCAAGCTTGAGGAACAGCACCCTGTGTTCCATCCAGGAGTGTTGCAATCTTTTGGGTTCAATATTGAAGTATCCAACTTTAGGTAACTCACTCTTCCAGTTTATATCAGAAATGATACATTTCTGTCTGTCATCATTTCAGCTGTTTTTTTCAAAATCTTTTTAATTAGTATAGTCTCACAGCCTGGTAATTAGCAACACATTATACAGACAAAGCAGCATAATTCGATACTAACTGCTATATTAGCTCATTTGGTCTCGCCCTGGAAGAGATACTGCATTTGTTATACCCATCCCTCTCCCACCTTTTCTATGACTGAAGACCAACTTATTGTCTCTCTTTCCCCAATTCTAATAATGAATCTTGGACCTGAAACATTCATTGTGTCTCTTTCTACTGATACTGCCTGACCTGCTATTTGTTTCCAGTATTTTCTGATTTGGTTTCAGATTTCCAGTTTCTGCAGTTTTTTGATTTACATGCCCGGGTAAAGTGGTTACTTTGCAGAGTTTATGGAGTTCAAAACTAAGGAAATCAATCAGTAACAAATTTGCAAGTAATTGACAATCCCCTGAATTACCATTAGTAGGTGGATCTGTATTATCATGGTACCACCAAAAAAAAATAATTTGTTCACTTTTTTTTTAGGAAAAGCAGAAACAAAATACTTTTTCCTCAGATAGTTAAATTTTCTAACTTTATCTTTTAAAGTATTTTAGCAAAACAGAAATACAAATACACATTCATGAACAAAAAATGAAATATTTTGTTCAATTATGTTTGTATTCATTTTGATCATCATCAAGCAACAGCATGTCTTTACATTGTGTTAATAGTATATACATTATCTTCTGCATATATTAATAGATAGAACTTCCATGTCAAGATGTATATTATGTGCTGACTACTTCAAGAATTACAAAGAAATATTCTTTCCTTTGGTGTTAGGTGCACTGTGCAAAAACAGTGTGTCTCATTATGCAGTTTGTTCCGCTAAAGGTGGCAGAAAAAACTATTCAAAAGGTTAATATTTGCATTGCCTCTGTCTGTTGTCGAGCCATCTCCATTCCATAAAGCATCACATTTAACTAACATGTGTGCGAAAATAACTGTTCCATTCAGGTTTACAGTATAGGGAATACTCTTTCAATGCTAAATGCCTGATAAATTCTATTCATCCATCAAGCATAAATGATTTCAGAGCACTTTAAAAATCCACAGCATGACATGTACCTACCTTGCCTTGACAATGTTCTAGTTCTTTCAGAATCCCTATTGTCCTAATATTCATAAGCCAGTTGTAGCACTGTTCAACATTACTGTAAAACGAACAATTTTGGAACCGCTAAATAATGACAAAATTTGCACATTGCCTGCTAGGTGATTTCTGTAACAATTGTGTGACAATTTCTGAAATTTAAACCATTCAAAATCTATCGATTTTATTTGACTTACACATTGAGTAATATTGTTATAAAGAATAAGCCTATTTTATAGGAAATTAAAAGCAAAATATTTAACATGTTCAAAAATACTGCATTTTATTATTTGCTTCATTCTTTGGGAAGAACAGATCTACCATTCAACTGTACAAATAAATAATATATTAAGAGCTTGAGGGAGCTGATAACACACTAAATTGGGATGCCATCTTTTAATCTCTTGGTTTTGGATTTGAATCCACAATTAATTTAATGAAAGCCTATCAGGATTATAAGGATTTCATTTGAAACTAGTTGTTAATATCATTAATGCACTACAGCAGTGGTTTTCAACCTTTTTCATGCTGCGGCCCCCCAGAACATGTCCTTGTTAGATGGCAGACCCCCAAAGCCCACAAAATCAAACAATCGATAATTCATGCATACAACACTTAAATTACTGCACATAGGATCACCGATAATTACCAGCGGTGTCTTTCAGTGTTCAATTCAATGTGAAAGTTGTGCCTAGTTTGCACTGCAGAGTTTGTCCAAACGTGGTGGTATGTGTGACAAACATATGCGTATGTCATCCTCAATATTCAGTCTTGCTCTGTATTTGGTTTTCATGCCAGTGACAGCAGAAAATGCTGTTTCACACAAGTAAGTGGTTGCAAATGGTAACAGAACATTGACGGCTTTGCCGGACAGCAGTGGATACTCCTGGGAACATGCTATCCAGAACAACAACAGTGACATTCGGTTGAACTGCAAGCGCAAAGTCCTGTCAGATGACAGTTCAGCCAATTCTTCTCGTTCATGTCCAGTTAAATCAGTAAGCATGCATTCAAACGGATTTCGAATCCAATCAAACATGCTCGTGTCATCGACGCAGAAATACTCATGGAAATAATGTGACAACTGTTGAATATGGTTCAAAATGGTGCTCGCAATGGCCTCTGTCTTAGTCTCGTTCACTGTCAGAAAGTCAGCCAGCAATGGAAACATATCATAGACATCTTGCTCGTATCTTCCCTTCCAGAATCGGAGTTTTTTTCTGGAAGGCATTGATTTTGTCATGCGTTTTCAGAACATTTGAGCCAGGTCCTTGCAATGATAGATTTAAGCTGTTCAAAATGTTGAAAATATCTGCAAGATAAGCTAATCTAGCAACCCACATCTCATCTGTTAAGAACTGTGCCAATGATCCGTTATGCTCATTTAGAAAAATGAGCAGTTCATCTCACAATTCATATACACGCTGCACAACGCGGCCTCATGACAGCCATCTGACTTCTGTATGTAGCAACAAATGCTTATGCTTGGCTTCCATTTCACGGCATATGTTTTCAGACAAACGATGATTGAGCGGCCTGGCTTTGATAAAGTTAACTATTTTAATGCACGTGGAAAACACATCCGCAAGATTTTCATCCATATCCTTTGCAGCCAAAGCCTCACGGTGAACCATGCAGTGGGTTGCTGCTACATGTGGAGCTACTTCTTTCACTCGTGTGACCAGACCCAACTTCCGTCCCGTCATTGCAGCAGCACCATCCGTGCGTACTCCAATACACTGTGTCCACGCCAATGCCAATTGTACAAAAAAAAGTGTCAAGCACACGGAAAAGTTCTTCACCGGTTGTATGCCCTGGGAGTGCCTTGCAAAACAAAAAGTCTTCCAAAGCCTCTCCTTCCCAGCAATATCAAACATAAACCAATAACTGCGCAGCACTGGCAACATCAGTACTTTCATTGAGCTGAATCGCAAATCTGACTTGCTGAAGACGTGCTATCAGCTGGCTCTGTATATCTTCCGCCATATCACCAATTCTTCTGCTTACTGTGTTATCAGGCAGTGGAATGGCTTTCAGTTTTTGACTGGATTCTTTCCCCAGTACAACTTCACACATATCTACTGCTGCAGGCAGTATAAGCTCTTCTCCAATTGCCTGAGGCTTTCTGGAACGTGCTATTCGTAATGCTACCAAATATGATGCGTGAAGAGCCTTCTCATTTACAGTGGCGCAGGCTGTCATTTTGACTTTCTGCTTGAGGTACAGCTCCTTTTGCTGCTCAAAATATTCCCTCGGCTTACTGGCAATATCTGGATGCACTGTTGTTAAATGGCACTTCAATTTCGCTGGTTTTATTGCATCGTTGGACAGTGTTTGCAAACATGCAACACAAAGAGGTTGGTCCGCATTTGTCCCCACTGCAATGAAGCCATATGAAATGTATTCTGGATCGTACTTGCGTTGTTTTCTCTTTCGGTCACCCTTATCCCCTTCGTCATCAGAATCTTCCGGTTTCTGGTCAGCTTTTCTCTTCGGAAATTTCTCCATACTCAGCAATACACACTGGACAGTTTAATTACTATTACTGATAAACAAAATTATCAAAACTAATCTAAAATTTACATGCTTGTGCACTTTTCGTTTAACAGTGATGTCACTGTGGCGTAAATGCACGGTAAGTAAGCAAAATTATCAAGGCACACCAACAACATCACTCAGTCTTGCTGACACTACAGTGCACAACAGAATAGTAGTGAGTAGCGAACACTAATGACTACCCTGACTACACAAATCGAATATTAAGTGGCAGCTTACCAGAAGGGAACACCGTCTAAGTCTCTAAGATTGTCACCTATAACAGATAGAATTGATATGGCCGATTTTCTGAATAGTAGAAAACTGGAGCAAGCAAGTAAGCTACGTCTTTGTAACAGGTCGCTTTTCCATTTTTTTCTTGGCTTGCTCGCGGACCCCCTAGCAACCTGCCGCAGACCCCCAGGGGTCTGCAGACCACTGGTTGAAAACCTCTGCACTACAGTAGTGCATTGTGGTAATGTCACGTTTTAGTTCTTTATTAAGAATTATAAATTGGCAAGTTTGCTCATGAGGACACTCCAGTGGGGACAGTTGTACTTCTGGGATTGGATTGAGATGAATTGCTGCAGAAGATTTACAAAGTATTTACTGTGCAACTCAGCATTCCCATGCAGACTCTTAACACACAAATTGTTGTTCTTGTTTAATCCTTTGTAACAATCTTATCACCTACAATCAAGAGACCATTTTATTCTCATGCAATCCATGAGACTACTTATTTAGTCTGTAAATTAATTATCATTTATATCATTTTCTGTCCCGACACTCTTTGAGAAATCCATCCCCCATACTATCACTTCTAACTTAGTGTTTGCTAGCAATTGGCAAAATGATTTATTATTGTCACATGTACCAAGGTACAGTGAAAAACTTACCTTGCATACTGTCCAAACAGATCATTACAAAAGTACATTGAGGTAATACAAAGTAAAATAACAGAATGCAGAATAAAGTGTTACAGTTACAGAGAAAGTACAGACAATAAGGTGGAAGGCCAAAACGAGGTAGATTGTGAGGTCAAGATTCTATTTTATCGTACAAGGGGACTGTTCAATAGTCTTATAACAGCAGGACAGAAGCAGTCCTTGAGCCTGGTGGTACATGCTTTCAGGCTTTTATAACTTCTGCCCGATGGGAGAGGGGAGAAGAGAGAACATCCGAAGTCTTTGATTATGCTGGCTGCTTTACCGAGGCAGTGAAATGTCTAGACAAAGTCCATGGAGGGGAGGCTGGTTTCCATGATATCCTGTGTCCACAGCTCTCTGCAGTTTCTTGCAGTCACGGGCAGAACATCCGGATACGATACTTTCTATGATGCATCGATTAAAATTGGTGAGAGTCAGAGGGGACATGCAAAATTTCTTTAGCCTAAGGAAGGAGAGGCACTGATAAGCTTTCTTGGCTGTGGCATCTATGTGGTTGGACCAGGACAGGCTATTGGTTATGTTCACTCCTAGGAAATTGAAGCTCTCAACCCTCTCGACTTCAGCACCGTTGATGTAGACAGGAGTGTGAGAAACCCATCCCTCATTGTCCCGACACTTTGAGAAACCCATCCCCCATACTATCATTTTTAACTTATAAATAATGTTCATGACAGTGGTGACATATTCATCAGGCTGGCTGCTGAGTCTTTGAACATGGACCAGCCCACCGACTCAAAGCAGTCATGTAGAAGCTCATCTATTTCCTCAGACCAGCACTCCACGATTTTCCGTACTGGGTCCTCATGTTTCAGCTTCTGTTTGTTCGCAGGGAGGAGCACAGCCTGGTGGTCTGATTCACCAAAGTGTGGGCAGGTTGTGGCTCGGTGGACATCTTTGATGGTTGTGCAGCAATGGTTAAGGAGGTTCGAGCCCCTGGTGGAACAGGAGACCTGCTGGTAGTATTTTTGGTAACACACACTTGAAGTTGGCCTAGTTCAAGTCACCAGCTGCGATGATGAGAGCCTCAGTATCCTGTTTCAAGGTTTTTGATCACAGAGTATAATTCATTGAGAGCAGGCTTCACATCTGCCTGGGGTGGGATATAGACTGCTGTCAGGAAAGCTGAAGTGAACTCCTGTGGCATAGTATGGGTGGCACTTCATCATTAGATATTCCAAGTCGGAATTCTAAATACCCAGATTCCAATTTGGATAATGATGAATGACAGCTTAAATTTTGCAAAATTAATTTAGCTTGTCATCTTTAACATGAGGATATTGCATCAAAAGCAAAGTTTAAGGAAGTTACTCAGCTATATACAGAAAATATGTTGCCTATCAAATTGAATAATTTTTCACTATAGTATGTCTATTATTAAAATAACATTAACTAGCAATGCAAAACACAGACTATTGTCCATGAAAAAAAACTAGATGAATTATTTGCAAGTAACAGAGGAGTTCAAATAAAGGCATATCTGCCAGCATATTATCTTATAACGAAAGGCTTTTTAATGTAAAAATGTTTTGTCATAGGTATTTGACAGAACTTGTTTGGAGATTCTTTTACTAAAAGTTAATTAATGACATAAATTTCAAATATATTAAGTGATTCAGTAGGATCTCTTCAAAGAAGCGCACAATGTTGAATGAAACAGAAAAACACCAACTTTTAATATCAATTTATGCTTTGCACATACAATTCCACGTTCATGTTCCATCAAAATTATTGTTTAAGTAGTTTTTCCATCACCTTTTCAATACCACACCATGTTCATCACTCAGAATGGTAAAAGGATAAATTAGTGTTTCATAGGGATCAATGCTAGAGTGACTCTTCTTCACATTTATGTGCATAATTTAGAACTGGTAACTAGAAGCACAATTTCAAAATTAGCAGATAACAGGAAACTGCAGCTGTTGCCAACATGAAGAGCTTAATGTTGGCGAAAACTATGGAAAAACATGAGTAGATTTGCCGAAGAGGTGTGCAACTGACTTATGAAGAACAATGTAGGAAAATGCAAGGTGGTTTTGGTGAGGTGAAAAGGAGGCCACAAGTTTCTTGAAAAATGTGTGCCTGAATGCAAAGAGCTAGAGAGTGATCTGACGGTTAGCTCATACAAGTCTAAAATTTTAAAACGGTTTGCTAGGATTGATGTGAAGGAAAAGTTCTATTTGTGGGCTAAACCAGACCAATGGGCCATTATGATAAGATAGGCAGTAATAAGTACAATAAGGCAGAGTTCCCAAACCCTTTTTTTGGGAAGCACCCTCCAGAAAGACTTTAATCTTTCTATCCTTTTGCCATTCCTCACTAATTATAAATGATAAATAAAATACTGTTTTTACAGTTATGCCATCCCCTGGCTACACCCCCACATGCTACACTACTAGGTGGCCTGAAGTTTGAAAACCTAGGCTATAGGAAAATCAGGCAAAACCTCTTTACGTAAAGAGTGGTTAGAACATGAAAATGATCATCATAAGGAGTAAATTAGCGAGAAGTTAGTTGTTGTGATATCCAATCCATCTGAAGTTGGATTACTCCCCTTCATTGGCAGGAATTTTGGACTTGAAAGTACAAGAGTGGTGCTTCACAATAGGCAAATTCTTCAGGTGTTTGCCTTTCAATTCAGATTTAATGATTGGTTTCTAATTACAGTAAAACTCCAATAACCTGCTATCTCACTATTTGGAAATCCCAACGGTTTGGTGTCTGGCTTACCAGGTGATGTTTTGCCACACTCCCTTTCCACTATTGGGGCCACAGTTCCTGCACTCTCCCTCCACTCACTGGGGCCCTGGTTCCTCAGCTCCATTTCCACTCAGTGCGGTTCCTGGTTCTGACACTTCCTTTCCACTCATCATGACATTGGTTTCCATGCTCCCTTGAAATGTACCCATCACTGGAAATATCAGTACTGTGTTACAACTAAAAAAGATAGTTAAAAGGGTGTTGTGGAATTAATATAAATAACATCCAATACGCCAGAATTTTCCAATTCACTTCCCAGCCACTCAATTTGGTATTTGGAGTTTTGCACATATCTGTATGAGAATAAAATTTTCAGCTGAACTGTAGGTGTCTGATATAGCAGACGGAACATCATAAGAAGAATATCTGTTGTTTGCAGGTAGAGAACTTGGGGCACATGTACAGTAAAACTCTGATAATCTGGAAGAATCTTGGAGAAAAAGGCAAAGAAAACTTTCAATATGAGTTTATATACAGAAGAAATATAACTCCTTATACCTTGTGTATCAAGGAAACAGTGCTTAGCTTGTGCCGTTCCTTGTCCCCACATGTTATGACTTCACTCTAGCTTGATTTTGCACATCTCTCCATAGCTGTCATAAACAATTTTCTTTGACAGCCTTGGTGCAAGTAGCATGGTTATTCTGTTGCAATTCAAGTAATGTTATTTTGTAAAACTGTACAAAAGGTGATATTTATGTTCAGTTCATGGTTGCATCGCATGACACACATGTCTGGAAATTGTATGGCATGTGCATGGCATCTAACAATATACAATGCACGTCTAGAATTCCAGTTCTAGAAGTTTGAATGGCTATGAGAACCTTGTGGAGTCCGCAGAACACTCACAAAGAAGCAGCCTTCCAATACACCAGTGAAAACTTGTTTCTATATGACTAAAGGAGCCCTCTCTGAACAGGTAATGAAGCACAGTTGGGAACCAGACATCAGGTAGGTACTGCGAAAGAATATACCAGGATGGTGGTAAGGGGCAAAGTGGGAAAGGAGTAATTCTTCCAGGAGAACTTTTTTGATTGCTATGTTTCTGGCCCAATGATAAAGGTAGCATTACAAGACTTGCTTCTAGGAATGAGCCAGGCCAAGATGAGCTTGTATTATAGTGGGAATATCAAGGAAACACCATTCATAGATTCAGTTATGGAAAAGGTCACAGATCATTCAAAGTTAAAACTGTTAACTGGAGAAGATCAAATTGCAATGAGAGTAGATCCGGTCAAGTTGCACTGGCATCAAAACTTGGCAATGGGACACCTTTAGGATTCAATGTTTCAGCTGAAGTCTAGGTGCATTGCCAAGAGAGAGAAGGGTAGTGAAATTAAAGCCAAACTTTCTTGTATGAGCAGAAAGATAGACAGTAAAATAGAGAAGGGAATAAAAAGCATATAACATGCCAAGTTGTTATCACAAATGAGAACCAGGATGATTACAGAAAGTTCAAAGGAGAAGTTAAAAAGCAAATAAGAGGGCAAAGAGAGAACATGAGAAAAGATTGGCAGCAAACATAAATGGGAATCCAAAAATATTCTACAGGCAGATGAATGAAAAAAGATTGCAAGAAGAGAGGTCAATCAAAGATACAAAGGAAATTTCCTCATGAAGACAGAAGGCATTGTTGAGATATTAATAGAGTACATAACATCAGTCTTTAACCAAGGAAGATGCTGCTGCTGCTGGAGTTTCAACAAAGGATGATGTAGTTGACATTCGCACTGGACTAAAATTTGATAAAGAATAGACATTAGAAAGGTTAGTTGCATCTAAGGTGGATAGTCAACTAGTTCAGATGAGATTCATCTTCGACTATGAATGGAAGTAACAAGAAATTCCGGAGGCCCAGACAAACATCTACAGTTTCAGGGTTGCTGCCTGAAAATTTAAATTTGTACATGTTACAACCTTGCTCAAAAAAAAAGAGCATTGGGATAAACCAAGGATCGAGGAACAGCAGTCAGTCAGCTTAACCCTGGTGATGGGGAAAGTTCTAGAAATAAAAATCAAGAACAAAATTAGTGTAAGTGTGGATGGTTTAAGGAAACTCAGAATAATCTGTTAAACACAAAGTGTGTGTTTGTAACTTGTTAGAGTTTTTGATAAAGCAACCAGACAGGGGTAATGAGGAACATGCAGCTGATGTAGTGTATACGGACTTTCAAAAGGCATTTGATAAAGTGCCACATAAAAGGCTTGACATCAAGATGATACTGATGGAACAAATGTGGCTGAAGAAAGAAAACAAAAAACTCAACTAAAGTAAAAGGAAAAAGAAAAGAGCAGTGAAAGATAGTTTCTCAGACCGGAAGAAAGTGTACTGCAAATTCTGCAAATAGAAATTTACTTTGTTTCATTACAACAGTGTTATGGAACTGCTTTCATAAGGGAGTGAGGGGTATGTAGCAAAATGAGTTGTGTGCAGAAAGATGTGCAGAGTCCCCCTTGTATTTATTGCATGATATGTAACTTAATTAAAATTGCATTCTGTTATTGCATAGTTTATTGAATTGCATGAAGATAAATGTATGGCTGAAACACAGAAAGAGTTAACATACTTTGAGGTGATTTCTTGCATACTCTGGATCATCAATGGATCGGCATCAGGGTAACAATGTCTACAAGAGGTTAAGCTCATAAATTGGAGAAGGTCTTGAAGGTTCTCATGTTAGCCATTACATTAAGTTAAATCCTTTAACTCACATGAAGATAGCTCATCACAGAAAAAGAAATTCTGGTTTTCTACTAATTCTCCAGATCAGGGTGAAAAAGTCAGTGTTAGTTTAATTCCTGTGTCACTGTCAAGGTAGATGGACTTAGTAGAAATACTTGTCCTACAGTTCCCCAGGGGTCACTACCAGCACCATTACTTCTCTTAGTGACTGGATTTGGGAATAGAGCATAATTTCTGAATATGCAGATGACACAGAACTTGGATGGGTAGTGAACCATGAAGAGAATGAGTGAATAGGCAGCAGATGACATATGATGCTGAGAAATGTGAAATGTTACATTTTGGTAAGAAGAATGAGAAAAGGAAATATAAACTAGAGGACACAATTACAAGAGAAGTCATCAGATCTGGGATATATGTGCATAGTTCATTGAAAGCATTAGGGATGGTTGGGAAAGTGGTGAAAAATGCATCCAGATCAGGGGCTTTATAATTAGAGGCAAAGAGTACAAGACCACAAAACCATAATAAACCTTTATAAAACACTAGTTAGGTTACAACTGAAATACTTGTTCAGTTCCATGTGCCATGGTTTCGAAAAGATGTAAAGGTATTCAAGGGTGCAGAGAAGATTTTATAACATGATTACTGGAATGAGGGACTCTGGTTACTTGGATAGACTGGAGAAACTAGGGATGTTTTCCTGGAAATACAGGAAGTTGAGACAGGACCTGATGGAGGATCAGATTTCAAATCATTAAGGAAATAGCCAACAACTGTTCCCATTAACAGAGGGGGGATCAAGAACCAGGAGAAAAAGATATTGGCAAAAGAACCAAAACTGACTTGAGAAAAATAACTCTTTTCACTCAGCAAGTGGTTAGCATCTGGAATACACACCCAGGGACAATAACAGAGGCAGATTAAATTGTAGCATTCAAAAGGGAGCTGGAGAGGTAACTGAAAGGAAAGACTTTAATGGGCAACAGGGCAAGGATGAGAGATAGGGACTACCTGGATTGTTCTTGTATAGCGCACGTGTAGACTCAATGGGTTGCCTCCTCCACATTGTAACCATTCTATGATTCTGAGAGAAATCTTTAGTTACTCAGTTTCTTATCATGGTGGATCACACTTCCCTCAATGCTCACAACCCTTACACAACACCTCTTTCCCAACCCACTAATTCACTTCCAGCTGCAACTCTAGACCAAAGGTCGCACCATGATTAATAACTGGAGCTAACATCCCTCCAGTTTCCTGCCTCTTTACCCCACCTAGACCAGGCACCAACCTTTGTACATTCCACACTGGTGAAGCACACAAAGACATGCATCAACTTATTTGATGCCAGATCAGTAACACAAGGCCTTGTGCTATTGAGATTCCTGGTAGCAGGCCCACGAGCAAAACATCTGTTGGACTGTCACACACTGTGAATACTTAACATGCCTTTACAAGCACTTCCAGACAATAATATTGGAAGATACACGACACTTGCACATGCATACTTAGATATTGTTCAAGGTTGTACAGTTAAATTAATGTGAAAATTTTCTTTCCTAATCAGCAGAACCATGATCATATGCAAGAAAAAGTGTGATTTGAGTGGATCTGGATCCTTGCAAAGTGTGAGAAATTCAGTAGAAGTGGAGCTTTATTTCATGGAGTCACGTCTGTAGGATGGAAGCCTGCCACTGCTTAAGATGAAATTGGTACATCACTTGGTCTGCTTGGCGATCGTCTCCAAGACTACCCTGATATACTTTTTTTTTGCTGGGAGCAGAGAAACTGAGCTGAAAAGAGGAATATTTGCTGGGTAATGGAGCAGAGAGAAACCCTTCAGTGAGAATGTAAATTGCCAAGGTTCTTGTCCCCACTGATAACAGCTGAGGTGGGCATGGAAGGAAGCAGTGGAAGTAATGAGGTTTAACTGGCCTGAATTTTGCATACCCTACACTGGGAAATATGTGCCTCTTTTTGTTGCAGCACATGCTAGAATTAGATACTTTCAAAACCACCCAGTCATAATTACCCCAGCCGATAGTACATTCCAGACCTATATCACTCCTCAACTGCATTTACAAAATATTGTCTAGAATCATGACTGAACAAACTGGTCCCCAGAAAAATCCAATCAGAAATTAACTACTTCACTTAAGGAAACTTCCTGGCAGACAGCAACAATGCAGCAGTAAAACCCTGGACTGAGACAAAAATCAGCATCTCTCTGAGTGTAGCTGCCTGTGCACCCAATCATCTACTGCCTATTTCTCAGACAAAATAAGGCCTGCTGCTAAGACTGCTGTTTGGTTTGGCTTGGACATTAGACCTTGATATTAACTAATAAGGTTTACAATAAAGTTATTCTCAGTGAAGACCAGTGTCAAACAAGGCAGAACCCCTACTTCAACACTTTTTCCTGTTTGTGTGCAATCAGAAGCTGAGATCCAAGCCATGTCTGATTCGTTCACATATGAGAGGATGAGTGTTACATTCAAAATGCACAAAAGTTTTTCTACCAACCTGCTGTCCTCTGACAATGAAGGTTCATGGCAAGACCCAAGGAAATGTAGACCTCTTCCCAAATCTGGGGAGCCACCTCTGATCGGTGATGAAATTCACCATCACCGTCAATCGAGGAACTGGGTATTTAGAGATCAAGTCTTCAGACCTGGCACAAAACTCAGGGCCTACCAGCTACAGTGATCCCTGCTCTCCTATATACTTCTGAGATCTGGACATCAGACATATCAAGTCATTGGAAAAATACCACCAACATTGTCTCTGTAAAACCTTCCAAATTCACTGGAAGGGTAATGGAACTGATATCAGTGCTCTCTCTCGGCCCATTTCAGAACCCACAAAGGGGGACTGGAAGCAACTCAATCTCAATCCCAAGGGACTGCCAAAGGGAAAAGCAGCAAGGTGATTTGGGTGTAAACTGCCAATGAAATACTCCAAATGCTATGGATCTCTTTGTAAATGGAAAAGAAATCTAACCCCCAAATACACTCTTAAGAACCCCCTATAAATCTGAACAACCTGGCTATTGGATTCCTATGCTAACCATATTGTTGTCTCCATTAATCTACAGCCTTGCATCTCAGCTCTAACCCCAATGTTCTTGCTTAGCATGGGCTCAAATACAATCTCCCACCTCTGCTTTTCCATCTATAATAACCCCTTCTGTAGCCATACAGAAAGCATAATCTCAAATATATTTGGCATTCTTCTGACCACCAGTAGCTTCAATATAACTGGCTCTTTAAACTCCTGCAACCTCTTTCTGACCAAAACTAGTCACACTTACCAAGATCATCTGAAAAGAAGAAAGCTTTATACGAATTTCCTCCGCTGCAAATCAGCTCTTCAATCTCCTCCATTTCTCCACACTTCAGAATCAAAATGCAGGAAACTGATTTGAGTATTGTGTCCAACTCTGGGGATGTCAACAATCCTTTTACTGCCCTGTCCATTCACTCACCCAAAATTTTAAACTCTTATTCTTGGCACTTATTCCTCAGAGCTAAGCTGGTAAAAGAAATCTATCAATCACTTGTTCCATAGACCTCTTCCCACTCCAGCTCCTGAGCACCTAACCATCCCGTATTTCATTGCTGGCCAATATCATACATGGTCCTTGGCACTGGCTCACTTTCTTCAGCATATTCCTTCACACATTCATCCTAAAGAACCCCACATTAAGCCATTTGACACAAAACCCAGAAATGTAGTAAACAAAGAATTTGACAAAATACTTTAAGGAAAAAGAATCACAGGGACAAGGTGAAGGAGTTGGAGTGAGACTAAAAAGGGAGCTCCAGCAAAGAGCCAACACAACTACAGTGGCTAAATAGCCTCCTCCTGTACACTACCTTTTTTTGTAAATTCTTTCCTCAAACTATAAATAACAAAAGTTTCCTACTGATTCATTCCCACCTACTCAGGTCCTTGCACTTTGCAGTCATTTGAGGATAGTTTATCAATAAGATACACACATGGTAAGTGCAAAGCAAGCAGACTAGACAGAAATTGTGGCTCATGTCAACTCACTGGCAGGTAAAGACACATATCTGTTTTGTCCTAGAGAACTCCAATGAGGGCCTTAATGGGATAACCTGAAAGGCAAGTGCATGGAGGTGGTTGGGGCATTGTTCTACCTTGCTAAAAGCCCATATGTGAGGTCAAGGAATGCAAAAGAGTCAAGCTCCAAGCTTGGGTGACTTTCCAAGAAGCCTGAAGCCCACCCTACCTTGCAGAGAGGTGGTGGGCCAGCTCTACATCAACACTCGTGGTTCCTCTCACTGTGCAAGATTTGATAGCAAGGATCACAGCTTCCATTGAAGTATATTCTGAAGTCAACCAAATTACAAGTGGAGCACTGGAAGCTTTGATTTCTACCAAGATGCTTCTAGATTTCATTACTGGCAGAGGTCCAGAGATTAACACATCACTGCAGCAAACCATCTTCCAACAGACTACTTAATCAGTTGTAGTAGTAGTAGTAGTTCTGGGGAACATGAATCTCTGTTCCTACTCAGGATGACACGATCTGCGCTTTCACATTGAATGGCCACTGGAGCAGCAATCAACTAATACAAGTCCCTGTTATTCATGACAAGAGAGTGCAGGGTGAAGCTGGATCATCTGGGCCCAGAACTGCTCATAGTCATGCAACCCATTCTGCCATTGAAGGGCCTCCTACCTCAATTATTGAGGAACTGGTGTTACGGGGGGGGGGGGCACACAGGGATCTCAAACTAAACTAATGAGTGAATCACAGAAGAGGGAAGATATATTTTTTTTTATTGAGGATGCAGTTTGGCTTGGAATCCATCTAGTTGGTGTTAAAGTACCCAAGAGAGAAGTGTCTTTGTTTTTCAAGGTAGTGCAGATCAATATCTCTTCTTGAGATTAGCAGGAAGCTTTCACAAACTACTCCAACCAGCGAATAGAAAAACTCAGCATTGCTGGTAATGTTATAACATAGTGAAAGCCTGGGGGTCCATTGAAAAGCAAAATAATAACAGCTTCTTGACAGGGGTATCCATTTTCTTCACAAGATTACCACATGCATTTAATAAAAGATGCATTTCTTTTCATCTAAAAACAAAAAAAAAGCTCATGCTGAAAAGCAAAAATGAAATAAAAACAGAAAATATTGTCTGATCTGAGTATCTTCAGCATTTTCTGATTTGATATATTATGAATTTCATTTACACATATGCTTATACAGTATGATTATGGTGATTTTGTTAATATTTGATTGAGCCACCAGCATGTGATGATTCACTTGAAATCTGTTACATGCAGAAGGTGGCAACACAGAAGATGAAGTAGTAGAAAATAAGAGAAAAAGATCTGTGGTCTGTTTAAAGAGAAGATGGTGAAAAGAAACCAAGGGTCAGTGTTTTATCAAGTGACGACAAGTGTAGAAATACAGTGATACATACTTAGAATTGGGATTTACTTTGAATGGTAGTGAATAGGAGCTGCAATTGTTGCGAGTTCTGCAATGAAATGCTGCCTGTCAAATGAGAACTTGAAGACAAATAATCTTCACTACCACTTGTTTTCTCAAACTGAGTTTGTAGGGAGGCCAAATGAATTTTTCAACAAGCTGAGAAAATTCAATGAAAAGGAAGAAAACAGTGTAGAGTACAGCCACAGGCACTGACAACGAAATGGCCGTGAAACACCTTGTGGGTGTCTTCACTCACAGCAAAGACAGGGAAACCCTCACACAAATGGGCAAGATATTATTACCAGCTGGAAAGGAAATATGTTCTGTGTTAAGAGAGAAGGCTTTCAAGCAAATTAATTTAATGTCCCTGTCAGATATCAGAGTTCAACACAGGACTTCCTGACCAACAGACCGCAATCAGCAAGGATAGGCAGCAACACCTCCAGCATGATTCTTCTCAACACTGATGCCTCACAAGGCTGCATCCCCAGCACTCTACTTTACTCCCTATACACTCATGACTGTGTGGCCAGATTCTGCTCTAAGTCCGTCTACAAGTTTGCAGATGACACCACCATAGTGGGCCAAATCTCAAATAATGATGAGTCAGAGTACAGGAAGGAGATAGAGAGCCAAGTGACATGGTGTCATAACAACAACCTTTCTCTCAATGTCAGCAAAACAAAACAGCTGGTGATCGACTTTAGGAAGTGGGGGGGTGGGGGGAGAAAAAGAGTACACATGCTCCTGTCCACATCAACGGTGCTGAAGTCGAGAGGGTTGAGAGCTTCAAGTTCCAAGGAGTAAACATCATCAATAGTCTGTCCACGTAGATGCCATGGCCAAGAGAGCTCACCAACACCTCTACTCCCTCAGAAGGCTAAAGAAATTGGCACGTCCCCTTTGACCCTCACCAATTTCTATAGATGCAGCATAGAAAGCATCCTATACAGATGCATTACGGCTTGGTATGGCAAATGCTCCGCCCGAGACCACAAAAAAGAGAGTTGTGGACACTCCTCACCACATCACAGAAACCAGCCTCCCCTCCACAGACTGTCTACACTTCTTGCTGCCTTGGTGAAGAAGCCAACATAATCAATGGCCCCAGCCACCCTGAACATTCAGACATTCTCTCTTCTCCCCCTTCCCATTGGGCAGAAGATATAAAAGCCTGAGAGCACGCACCATCAGGCTCAAGGAGAACTTCTATCCCACTGTTATAAGACTATTGAACCGTCCTCTTGTACAACAAGATGGATTCTTGACCTCAATCTACCTTGTTGTGACTTTGCACCTTATTGTCTGCCTGCACTGCACTTTCCCTATAACTGTAACACTTTATTCTGCATTGTTATTGCTTTTACTATCTTGATGTACTGATGTGATGAAATGATCTGTATGGATGGCATGTAAAACAAAGTTTTGCATTGTACCTCGGCACGTGACAATAATAAACCAATTTACCTCACAGCTCCAGTGACTCGGGTTCAATCCTAACCTCTGATGCTGCCTGTGTAGAGTTTGCAATGTTCTCTTCATGATCAGATGGCTTCCCCCAGATGTAGGGATTGGTAGGCTATTTGGGCACTGTAAATTGCTCCTAATCCATAGGTAAGTGGTAGAATCTAGGGCAGTTGATGGGAATGTGGGGAAAATAAAAGGTGATTATGTTACGGACTCAGTGAAAGTCCCTTTAAGATAGAGAGTGTGTGTGTATGTGTGTGTGGGGCATGCTTACGTCAATAGAAGATAAAGGACGTAATGACGTTGTTGAAGAAGTTAGAAGAAGAAAGAAGAAGAAGGAGAGAGAGAGAAGGGAGAGAGACACCAGCCTGCTTGTTTTCTCTATCGGTGGATGAGAAACAATAACTGTGTTTGCCACTGAAACCCATGTATGGAAGTTGGAAGTAATCCGGTGGAGTTCACTTTGTTGCTGACCTGTAGAAGGAAACAGGTATTTGTGTGTGGACGACCACGATTCGGATGCTTTTCGGGGTGAGGAAGTCACTACCGAGTAAATGCTGGAGTGTCGTTTGGGTTCCATCGTGGAACATTTGGATTTCGTATTTACTCTCTCTATGTTTCTCTACGTCTACGTCTTATCTTCAGACAATGGTGGTTGTTGAAGAAGCCCTTGCTCATGTTTCACCTTATGGCTTGCGGGACTGAACTTTAAGAACCATTCCGGAACTTGGAGTTTGGGACTTTGTCACACACACACACACACACGAAGAGTTTAGTTTTGGGGTTAACGTTCGAGGTTTAACATTTTTGAATTCTAACATACTAACATTTTTACTTTTATTCTACGTATTATCATAAGTAGTGATTAATAAAATAGTTTTTAACACTGAATCATGCTCAGTGTGTTTCTTTTGTTGCTGGTTCGTGACAAAATTGGGGGCTCGTCCGGGATAGTTCCCAAGGTTAACGAGATTTGTCCGGGATCCAATCCAAAGATTAACGAGTGTCGTCCGGGATAGTTCCCAAGGTTAACGAGATTTGTTCGGGATTCAATCCAAAGATTTTTGAGGGAGGTCTGATAAATTATTTTTAATTGGCTTGTGTGTGTGGAAACCAGCAGCAATGGATATTAAGGCATTTTTGGAGTCACCAACCCAAAAGGGATTGGAGGTGGTGAAAAAGGATGATATGATAAAGATTGCTACAAGGTTAAACCTTACAGAAGTAAAGCAGTCTATGAGAAAGGCAGATATTCAGAGACTGATAGCTGGCCATTATGTGGAAAAGAGGGTGTTTGAGAAGGAAGTGTTAAAACAGTTTCCTGGCAGTGAAATAGCAATTTCTGAGGCACAGGTGCAGCTGGCAAAGATAGAGGCTGAACGAGAACAAACCCAGTTAAAAATAGAGGCCGAACGAGAACAAAAGAAATTAGAAGCTGAACGAGAGCAAAAGAGATTAGAGGCCGAACGAGAACAGACCCAGTTAAAGATAGAGGCCGAACAAAAGCTAACTCAGATGAAGATAGAGGCTGATCTAGCAATGAAGCAGATGGAATTGAAGAGGATGGAGCTGGATAGTGAGGAGAAGGAGAAACAGAGGCAGCATGAGTTACAAATGAAGCGAAAGAGTTTGGAATCTGATTCTGATGATGGTTTTTCAGCCAGCAGGGAGGTTCGATTAGTCCCTCCGTTTGAGGAAGATCAGGTTGATCAGTATTTCCAACATTTTGAAAAGGTTGCTGTGAGTTCAAACTGGCCAAGGAAAGGATGGGCTCTTATGGTACAGAGTGTAATTAAAGGTAAAGCTCAAAAAGCTTATTCTGCTTTGTCTGCTGAGGATGCAGCTGATTATACCAAGGTAAAACAAGCTATTTTGAAGGCCTATGAATTGGTCCCTGAGGCTTATAGACAAAAATTCAGAGACTTGAGGAAATCTGCAGATCAGACTTATATGGAATTTGCCAATGGAAAGAGAATATGTTTTGAACGATGGTGCCTGGCTAAAAATGTAGATGGGGATTATGATAAATTGACAGAATTGATACTGGTGGAAGACTTTAAAAGATGTGTTCCAGCTGAATTAACAACATATTTAAATGAAAAGGCAGTGGAAACTTTACAAGAAACTGCTAGGTTGGCAGATGATTATGCTTTAACCCATAAATCCAAATGGGGACAACCTAAAACCTTTCAAAAGAGTTACAAAGACAATCCAGGTAAACCGGAGATTAAATTGGGAGGTAATCAAAAAGGAAAAGATGAAAAGAAGCCAGGGCTGGAGAAACCTGTTGAGCGTACTTGTTATTACTGTAGGAAACCTGGCCACGTGATATCTAATTGTGCCCTTTTGAAGAAAAGGAAGGAAGCTGTGCCCAATGCTTGCTTTCAGGCAATTAAAAATCAAAAAGGTTTAGGAGATGCTGTTAAAGATCAGTCCTTGCAAGAGGGAAAAGCGGAAAAGTTGGAGGAAGTGAGAAAGGAATTCCGTTCTTATGTATCAGACGGTTTTGTTTCACTGAATGATGAGTCACCCCAGGTGCCAGTGAAAATTCTTAGAGATACTGGGGCTTGTCAATCTCTCTTGATGGACAGTGTTTTAAATTTTGGTGAAGAAAGTGACACTGGTGAAGTAAATCTAATGCGAGGCGTTTCAGATGACACCATGTCTGTCCCTTTACACAGGGTGATTTTAAAGTCAAAGTTCGTAGAAGGACCAGTCGAGATAGGGATAAGACCTAGTTTGCCAGTGGAAGGAGTTTCTTTGTTATTGGGAAATGACCTTGCAGATAGAGAAATTGTTCCTGTGGTACGGTTAACAACCAAACCAAGGATTGATGAGTCTGAGAATGATCCAGATGTTTACCCATCATGTGCAGTGACTCGAGCTAGAGCTAGAGAATTAGCCAAGACAGACAGTCCGATGCAGTCTGATGTGGTTCCTTGTGACAGTCCTAAACAGGAAGAAAATTATGATGCCTTATCTGAGACTTTTCTGTCTTCATTGGAGGATCAACATCCTTATAGTGAGCCTGAATTTAAAGATTTGTCTTTGTCGAGGAAGGATTTTATGGTGGAACAGACAAAGGACCCTGAGTTGACAGAATTGAAAGAAAAAGCTCTCTCATGTGAGGAGATTGAAAAAGTGCCAACTGGATACTATGTCAAAAATGGAGTGTTAATGAGGAAATGGAGACCTCCTCATGTTCCTGTTACTGAGGAATGGGAAGTTATTCATCAGGTTGTTGTTCCAAAAGTTTATAGGGATGAGATTTTAAACCTGGCCCATAGTATGCCTTTGGGTGGTCATTTTGGTGTGAATAAAACTGTAGGGAAGATCTTGAAACAATTCTATTGGCCTGGTTTGAGAAAAGATGTGGTGATGTTTTGTCGAACCTGCCACACATGTCAGATGGTAGGTAAACCAAATCAAAAACCCCCTGTGGCTCCGTTGAAGCCAATTCCTGCTTTTGGTGAACCCTTTTCGAAGGTGATTGTGGACTGTGTTGGTCCATTACCAAAGTCTAAGACTGGAGATCAGTATTTGTTAACCATCATGTGTGCCACTTCTAGATTTCCAGAGGCAATACCCCTTAGAAATATTAAGGCCAAGACGGTGTCAAAGGCTCTTGTAAAATTTTTTACCTTGTTGGGTTTGCCAAAAGAAATCCAATCTGATCAAGGTAGTAATTTTATGTCAAAAATTTTTCAACAAATAGTCTATGAGCTGGGAGCAAAGCAGATTGTATCATCTGCATATCACCCAGAATCTCAAGGAGCTCTGGAGAGATTTCATTCTACTCTCAAAAATATGCTGAAGACTTATTGCTTTGAAAACACAAAGGATTGGGACGAAGGTATCCATTTACTTTTGTTTGCCGTTAGAGAATCAATCCAGGAGTCAATAGGATTTAGTCCGTTTGAGCTTGTGTTTGGACATAGGGTGAGAGGACCTTTGGAGTTGTTGAGAGAGCAATGGGTTAATGAGGAAGTTCACTTGAGTCTGTTGGACTATGTCCAAAAATTTAAAACTCGGTTGGAGAGAGTCTGCCAGCTAGCGAGAGAGAATTTGAAAACAAGCCAGATAAGAATGAAGACATATTTTGATAGACGTGCTCGGCCTAGGACATTTGCAGTGGGGCAAAAGGTGTTGGTATTTTTCCCTAGCCAAAATAATCCCTTGCAATCTCGTTTTTCTGGACCCTATGTTATTGAATCTCGAGTGACTGATCTAACATATATAATCAAAACACCAGATAGACGCAAGAAAACACAACTCTGTCATGTAAACATGCTAAAACCTTATTATGAGAGGGATTCAGTTGTGGCCTTGGTGGCTGATGTAAAGGTTGTTTCTAGAATGCCTGATGTTGATGTTGAGGAAGGCCAATTTAGACCAAATATTGTTCCATCAAAACTAAAAAACCAAAATATCATGGAGAACCTTGAAACGAAGTTGGACCATTTACAAGTTTCACAAAAACAACAGATGAGAGAATTAATTTTAAAATTTAAAAATCTGTTCCCAGATGTTCCAAACAGAACATCGATAATTACCCATGATGTTGATGTTGGGGATGCAAAACCAATCAAACAACACCCATATCGAATGAATGTGGAAAAAAGTAAACTTGTTGATCAGGAGATAAAATACATGTTGGAAAATGATATTATTAGACATTCTACTTCAAATTGGAGTTCACCCTGTGTTATTGTACCTAAACCTGATGGAACTGTTAGATTTTGCACAGATTACAGGAAAGTAAATGCTGTAACAAAGTCAGATGCTTACCCTATTCCTAGGGTGGATGATTGCATAGATAGAGTGGGAAAGGCAAAATTTCTTATAAAGATTGACCTATTAAAAGGGTACTGGTGTGTTCCATTAACAGATAGAGGAAGGGAGATTTCAGCCTTTGTAACCCCTTCTGGATTGTATGAATACAATGTTTTGCCATTTGGAATGAAAAATGCTCCGGCAACATTTCAAAGAATGATTAATTCAGTGATTCATGGGTTAAAACATACAGATGCCTACATTGACGACTTAGTGACTGGGAATGATACATGGGAGGATCACATCTCTGCGTTAGAAAGGTTGTTTGAAAGACTTTCCAAGGCTAACCTTACAGTTAACTTGGCTAAAAGTGAATTTGGCTATGCCACTGTGACGTATCTTGGTTATGTTGTAGGTCAAGGCAAGCAAGCTCCTGTTCAGGCAAAAGTTCAAGCAATATCTGAGTTCCCTATTCCCACAGGTACGAGGACTGTTAGAAGATTTTTGGGAATGGTTGGATATTACCGAAAATTTTGTAAAAATTTTGCTGATATTGCTCTTCCCCTAACTAATCTTCTGAAGAAGGGAGTAAAGTTTGTTTGGACAGATTCTTGTCAAGAAGCATTTGAGAAGCTGAAAGCCATTTTATGCTACCATCCTGTGCTCAAAACACCTGACTTTGAAAAGCCATTTTCATTAGCAGTAGATGCCAGTGATGAAGCTGCAGGAGCTGTGTTGTTGCAGAAGGGTGACCTTGATGATATTGACCATCCTGTAGCTTACTTTTCAAAGAAATTTAATGAGCATCAAAAGAATTATTCCACCATAGAGAAAGAATTACTGTCGCTTGTTTTAGCCTTGCAACATTTCAGTGTATATGTTTGCACCGCTCAGAAACCATTGACTGTATATACAGATCATAACCCATTGGTGTTTCTGAGCCGAGTCAAAAACAAGAACAGAAGGCTGTTAAACTGGAGTTTAATTTTGCAAGAGTTTGATCTCATGATAACTCACATTAAAGGCAAAGATAATGTGATTGCTGATTGTCTTTCCCGATGTTAAATGGGAAACATGTATCTGTACTAATCTGATAGTCTGTAGTTGTGTAGCATGATAATTATTAACATTACTAACTGTATGCGCGGTTAAATTTTTCTTGGGAAAAATTTTTTTTTTAGGTGGGAGGTGTTACGGACTCAGTGAAAGTCCCTTTAAGATAGAGAGTGTGTGTGTATGTGTGTGTGGGGCATGCTTACGTCAATAGAAGATAAAGGACGTAATGACGTTGTTGAAGAAGTTAGAAGAAGAAAGAAGAAGAAGGAGAGAGAGAGAAGGGAGAGAGACACCAGCCTGCTTGTTTTCTCTATTGGTGGATGAGAAACAATAACTGTGTTTGCCACTGAAACCCATGTATGGAAGTTGGAAGTAATCCGGTGGAGTTCACTTTGTTGCTGACCTGTAGAAGGAAACAGGTATTTGTGTGTGGACGACCACGATTCGGATGCTTTTCGGGGTGAGGAAGTCACTACCGAGTAAATGCTGGAGTGTCGTTTGGGTTCCATCGTGGAACATTTGGATTTCGTATTTACTCTCTCTATGTTTCTCTACGTCTACGTCTTATCTTCAGACAACGGTGGTTGTTGAAGAAGCCCTTGCTCATGTTTCACCTTATGGCTTGCGGGACTGAACTTTAAGAACCATTCCGGAACTTGGAGTTTGGGACTTTGTCACACACACACACACGAAGAGTTTAGTTTTGGGGTTAATGTTCGAGGTTTAACATTTTTGAATTCTAACATACTAACATTTTTACTTTTATTCTATTTATTATCATAAGTAGTGATTAATAAAATAGTTTTTAACACTGAATCATGCTCAGTGTGTTTCTTTTGTTGCTGGTTCGTGACAATTAGAATAAGTATTTGGGTAAATGGGTGCTTGATGGTTAGTGCAGATGTGGTGGGCCGAAGGGCCTGTTTCTGTGCTGTATGCCTCAACGATTTTTTGTTCTGCCATTGATGGCTGCTTGCCCAACAGAAGAGGCTATGTTTGAATAATTTCATACAAATGATATTTATTGATGGGATTCTTGCAAAATGGAGTTGTTGTAAGTGCACCTTCAGCCAAACTTGTGGCACTGTACATCCACTGGGAGGTTCTAGCTGCAAAAAAAAACATGCTGACTTCCTTATTTTGCGGGACTCTGAAAACAGTTAACTTCATCAAGGCCGGTGCTTTGAAATCACAAATATTTGCTGCTCTGTGTGATGAGATCGGTTGTGACCACTGACAAGTACTTTTGCACATTGAGGTTTGCAGGCTTTCTCAAGGGAAGATATTGTACCACTTGTTTGCACTGTGGGACAAAGTGTTCTCCCACTCAGCTTTGACTGCTCCCATTGTTTCAGTGATTTCCCTTGGTTAGCTAAATTAGCATACTTGGCAGATGTTTTCAACCACCTAAATAGGCTTAATCCAAGCCTGCAGGGAAAGGACTTGACTTTGTTCCAAGTTCAGGTCAAAGGAGAAGCTATGATGAAGAAATTAGAGCTGTGGTCCAGTCGCCTCGATCTATCCAACTATGAATTTTTCCAAAGCCTCAGATTTTCTTGCGACTTCGGAAATGCAGATTCCAGTCAAGGTAAAAGGTCACACCAAGGAACCAAATCTGCAAACTTCAAAAGTAAAGATGTACTAGTATAAAAATGAATGAAATTACTTTGCCAGTGAAGTGCATGCAAATATGGCCATGAAAGAAAACAACCAAAAGAGTTTTCCGTGACAACACTTAACATTAGTTTTCACACAACACCATCTGACTGACTTCTGACTAACTTCTGACTAATCATTCATTCTGAGTAGCCAAAATTGCCTGACAAGGCAGGAAAGTACTTTCAGAACTGACTCGAGTGGAAATAGATTTTCTGTGCTTGTTATGTTGAAATCAAAGTATTATAGCAGGCTGATTATGGAACCAGATTCAAGTCTAAAACTAATTCACTAAAACCAGTTATCCCAGCTTTGAAGTGACTGAAACAGCACATCCATCCCATTAGGGAAGTTATTCAATATTCGGCATTCTGTCTATAGACATTTTTATTTAGAAGTACATTATGAATGATAATGTACTTACTGTCATGCACCTTAGAGTTGTGCGCACCTATCACATCTGAGGTGCCTATCATTTTCTCTTTCTTGTTACATTGGTCACTTTTCCATATTGTCATGTAAATAGTAAGCAGTGATCCACAAAACTAAGATTTAGCACGTGTCTCCACATGCAAAAAGATAGGGAAAATCTGAAGTAGAGTTTTCATTAATGTCTTTGCAGTTGCACTCAGGAGGGAAATGGAAAGCGTGCGTCTTTGGTGCTATAGAAAAATGTTCCCACAATTAAGATTTAGGAGTGGTTTTTTACCAAGTAAGGGGTTGGGACCCTCAATGAGGTTTATACCTATCCCGACATGTTCCTATGGTCACAGTAATTAAGTGCTTGGCTCAAGAAATTTACTTGTTAATGGTCATTCCCATTTTGCCCTTCTATTGGAGGAATGTTGATTGATGGAGATGTATGTTGCTGTGGATAGGTGTGATAGGTATGGCACAATGTTTATTTGGCATTTATCCTTCAAATCCTCCAAGGGCTTATTGCATCTAGAACTGGATGGCTCTGGACTGATGAAACAAGATCCTCAAGTAAATCTCTGATAAGAATTACCCCAACAGCACCTGAAGAGGTGTCCTTCATTTGTTGCCACCTCCCACCTTCTTCCTACTCTTTTAGCCCCCACTTCTTGCTGCACAGTCGGCAAGTGAGGTGCTCTCATGATGAGCAGATTGTGAAGAATGTAATGGATGGAGAAACAGCACAAGGTCCTCTGAATGATCTGGGCAGGAAAATAACATCAAGACCTCAGAAGCCAATCTCCTCCAAGTTTCACTTGGCTACCTTGGCACGCCCAAGCACTTCTGGGCACCTCCCAGTATGAGCAAGGCAACCATGCTTTATAGCATAGCAGCTGAAATCGCACAGGCACAGTGCACTGCTTCGGGATAAACTTTTCATGCATACTTCCCCATTTCAGAGCGTTGAACTCAAGATCTTTGTTTTGCTGGTCACACTCAGTTTAGAATTTTAAGGAGTGAAGTTCCTGATTTACATGTGCAGCCCACATTGCAATGAACACAATCCAACACTCCAAGAATCTTTCGGAAGATGACAACCTCTGCAAATCTGCATGCCCCTGATGGCTGCTGCTCCCTACTTGGGGAGAAAGAACATCTTTGACAATGTGATGGAGGTATCCTGTAAACAACAAAATATAGTATGTATTACGCATTTGGGATGGTATTGAGAACCTTGAATCCATGTATCAGAGGTGGTGGAAAGAGCAGATCACCTCACAAACTATCCAACTACCTGCCATTATCCATTACAATTCAAGATGACACTCATCTTCAGATCTACAAGCAGAGCTGTCTAACCACAGTTTCATGATGGGAGGTTAGCCTGCAGAAACTCCGATAGATCTCCAGTAGCATTGATTTAGAAAGCCTCAGCCTATAGATGTACTGCTTCTCAGGCAGTTGAGGATGGCTCCTCGAAGACTCTTGAGGCATAGGCAGTCTTAGCCAGAGCCCATTTGCCATTCCTCCTTCAGCTTGCTCTGTGCCGAAGGCATTGCCTTTGGCCCCTCTCATCTTGTTCCAGTTGACAATGGAGGATCAGCAGAAACATCATGAATGTAGCAAGTAAAGTCAACCTCAACCTTTGCATTCGCCCAAACTTGCCTCAAATTTCCAATCTTCAATCCTGTTCAATGCATCAAGTTTTCTTCCAACAGACTGTGCAAGTATTTGATGATCTCTTCAAATAGCACAGATTCAAGGATTGTCCTTGCTGTTCAGACCTTCCTCACGTTCACACTGACTATTACTTGTACTTGTGTGAATCAGGTCACAGAAAAAATAACAATTCAGTATTACACAAGACTGATGTGACCACTGTACACTTCATATGCTTTATGCATGGATATACATAGTCATAAGTGTCATGATCTACAGACAACAGATTAGCATTCAATAGCACACCGCACTTCACTCGAAGTGCATGAAAAATATGCTCCATGCAAGTGAATTTCTAAGTTGATATTCAATAAGTGTAACTTCAAAATGAAACAAGATATTGTCAATTATTCTTTGGAGGAACTTATCAACACACTTTGTCATCTCCCGGATATCATAACCTGATGATCTGGGTGATTTTCTTCACACTCAATGTATAAATTGGGTTAGCCTGATTGGCTACTTCCCTGAATAACCAAGGTCATCCTGATCATAGACTTCCTTTCAGGAATATTCAAACATAAAATGCACTCTGAGCAAGGCACACTGAATAAAATTTAAAAGAATCTCTGTAGACTACAGGATCAAAACAGGCTGATAAAAAAGGACCATTGTTTATGGAGAATGAGCCCAACTCAATTATTGTAGTATTTCATATCTAAAGAATATCCCTCCTCATTTATTTAATTTACAAATAGGTTAGATAATGAATTACTGCAATTTTGTCACTCAATCCAAAGATATCAGGCCAATCCAAAGTAAAAAAAACACAACAGAAATACCTTGCATTACCAGAATAAAATAATGCTAATTTATTGTTTGGTTAATGTTGCTGTTCTGGAAGATACTTCCCAAGGAAAAAAAAGCTACAAAACTGTAATTTTTAATTTTTCTATCATGCATGTCTCAGGAGGCTGGAGGGGACAAAATAAATTGTTAATAGTTCGGTGAAACTGTTCCATCTGATCAAAGGAATTGGCTTTGAAACTACCTTCAAACTCTGTTACAAGTTTAATACTGAAAAAGATGTTCTAACACATCAGCCGATGGCAATTGAATGCAATCACTTAATATCCAACTTCTAAATTTAGGATCAAATGCTTAGTAATAGATATGATATGGACCTCTTGCTACAAACTCAATGCAAGTATCTACTGTATATTGCAACTACAGTGTACTGCTGAGAGTGAGGGTGAATGTTTAACAGAAGGAGTGTTGATCAAGTAAGCTGCTTCATCCTGGATGATCTTGAGCTTCTTAAAATTCTGTTAAAGCTACATTCATCCAGGCAAGTGAAGAATATTCTATTAATGACCTAATCAGATCAGGAAAGGCTGGACAGTTGCAAAAGCACTGACATTTACTGTGCATATCAATGCCCATCTCCCACTCCTCACCCCCATCCTGCTTTATCAAGCTTACTGTATCATATCATTCTCTTACTTTCATTTGCTTGTAGTTAAACCAATCTTATTTCAAACTTCTAAGGTTGTCCCTCATGATCAGAGATGACATGCTTCCACTCTGCGTCTTATAGCTTCTGAGGCAACCAATGAAGCCACTGAGGACTGCAGATTTTTTCCACAGAATGGGCAGATGCCTGATGGGGCAGGTAGGTGGGTAGCTTGTGAGGTGATCTGCTCTTTCCACCAGCTCTGATACATGGATTCAAGGTTCTCGATACCATCACAAATGCACCTTCTGATAGTGGTCCTGAGCATGGATTCCCAAGAATCAGGGTGATGTTGCATTTCCCCCACACCAAGGCTTTGAGATCATCCTTGAACCTTTTCCTCTGTCTGCCTGTTTTCTTCCCATTGCAGAGCTCAGAACAGAATATCTGTTTCAGGAATCTGGATTCAGGCAAATGATGTGGCCTGCACAAGTGAGCTGGTAATGCAGGTGATTGTTGGCCTGAGAGAGGACACCAACATTGGTATGCTTACCTTCCAGTGAATTCCTAGTTCGATGCACTTTATCATATTCTCATCCATACATCCATCACTGCCACTTGCCTCAATCCTCATCTAGTTTGATACCTCGCCCCGATTGATGCATGTGCTTGGGGAGCTGAAACACATGCGTGTGTGTGTGCGTGTGCGAGAGAGCGAGAGGCATGGATCATATAAATATGTTCTAAAACAAGAGAGGTGGAACAGAGTGGAGTAGTTGTCAGAAAGTGTACAATGAGCACAACAGGTGAAGGGAAAAATAAATAAAACCAGGATAGAAGTATTCATATAAAACATAAGATTGTGAGGCCCAAATAAGCATTCTTTTATGCAAAATACAGAACAGGTTGATTGATTGCACAAACTCAACTGATAATGTGGACATTACTGAAACTAGGGTCCAAGATGTTTGGGATTGGGATTACAATGTCCGGGACTGGGATTACAATGTCCAGAAAGAATGGCCCTGTGAATCCTCAATGTTAATTTGGGGAGGGGGGTGGGGTGGCAAAGTAAGTCGCTCAACAAATCTGTCAGCACTCGTCTATGTTGAATGCCAGTTGAAGTTGGAAAGGAGCACGAAACTAGCAAGGACAAAGACTGGTCTCTGGGTGAGGGATTTCAATACCCACCACTAAAAGCGTCCTCATAGCAGCAGCACTGACCATGCTAACTAAATTCTGAAGGCCATAGTTGCCAATCTGGGCCTGCAATAGATGGTGAGAAAACAAGAGGGATAAACCTACGTGGCCTCATCCTCACTAACTTACATGGTGCATCTTCATGCACCCAGGGCAGTATTAGTATAAGTGACCACCATACAAGCCATGTGGAAACAAATGTCCCATCCTCACACAGAAGACATTAACCATGTGTTGTATACAACTGCCATTGTGCAAAAATGAGAGAAATTTGAAACATATCTGGAAATCCAAAACTGGTCAAATAGAAGTCAATTTGGGGCCATCAGCAGTGGTACAATTGTATTTCACCTCAATTATTCTAGAATATCCCTCCTCCTACTTTTATTAACACTGGTTCAATTAACAATGCAGAAAGGCAAGTCAAGAGAAGAACCCTAAAACTGAAATGCTAACCTGGCAAAACAAACATACCACAAGCAGCAAGAAATAGACAGAACTAAAGCATTGTGCGACAAATGAATCTTAGAATCATAGAGCACAGAAACAGGCCACTTGGCCCACCATATCCATGCTGACCATTAAGTACTCATTTATACTAATCCTACTTTCCATCATTTTCTATGCCATGGCAAATCAAGTGTTCATCTAGATACTTTAAGTGTTGTGAGAGTCACTATCCAGGACATGCCCTCTTTGCATTACCAGCATCAGGGAGGTATAGAAGCCTGAAGGCCCACACTCAACATTTTAGGAACAGCTTCTTCCCCTCCACCATCAGATTTCTGAACAGTCCATGAACACTACCTCATTTAGCAGTTCGTGTAACGCTGTTACAGCACCAGCGACCTGGGTTCAATTCCAGCCATGGTATCAAGGGTTTGTATGTTCTCCTCGTGTCTGCGTGGGTTTCCTCCGGGTGCTCCAGTTTCCTCCCACATTCCAAAGATGTACAGGTTAGGAAGTTTGGGGCATGCTATGTTGGTGCCAGAAGCGTGGTGACACTTGCGGGCTGCCCCCAGAACACTACGCAAAAGATGCATTTCACTGTGTTTCGATGTACATGTGACCAATAAAGATATCTTACTTTTGTAATTTATATTAATGTCTTGCACTGTACTGCTGCCACAAAAACAAATTTCACGACATATGTCAGTGATAATAAACCTGATTCTGACCAGATTAAAGTTCTGTAGTTCCACCATACCCAGTTGTGAAAGGTGATTGACAACTAAACTGTTAATGGGATGAGGAAGGTCAACAATGGTGGAACCCAGTACATCAGTGATGAAAGCAAGGCTAAAGCATTGGCAATACTTTCTCAACCAGAAGTGCCAAATGTGTAGAAGACAATGGGAAGGGAGCTCTGGTGAATAATGGGTTTCTCTCTCTCTCTACTGGTAAGCAGCTTGAACCTGCTTGTGAAGCTTAGCAACTTCTTATCAGCTAAACTGAGCTTCAAGGCCACAAGATCAGGGTTGTTTGTGCACACAGCAGCTTCGGCTTGACTAGCGTGAGCTGGTCAAGCATTTCCAAATATGGGTATGCCTGTGCAGTAGGTGGACACCCACCGGAGAACAATGTATTTAAGTTTGTTAGCACCCTGTACTCCTCGAGTCAGGTCACATGCAGAGAAGAGCAGCACTGACTGTTTGCTCCTCCATGTACCCCCACTCCCACTAGCATTGTACTAGTAAAGCATTAATCTTAAATTCTTTGGTTCTGCTGTTGTCTGATTTATTACAGAGCGCAGGTTGACTTTTACAAATGAACAATCCATTTAGGCCTCTTCCCAAGGTTCCTACCATCACAGAAGTATTCAAATAATTTGAATGACTTCATGCTATATCACGAAACGGCTGAGAGTACAGGTGCAGCAAAGTTAGGGTCCAGACAACATTCCAGCTGCAGTGAAGTCCAGAACTACCCAAATGTCCAGTCTGAGTTGGTATTCTGTTGGATTGTGCTCAGTATAAACTGGGCTGGGTTTAGTGTCCTGACAAGTTAGATAACTTTTGCTGTAAACAGGTCTTGAAACTAACAAAGGGGCAATGGTGGGAAGTGGGGTTGCAAGAGCTGAGCATGTAAGAATATAAAAAGAAGTGAGGAATTGTCTTGGCCTAAAAGACTGGGCAAGTAGAGTCATCATGATGGAATGTGAGAACAGGCAACAAATAAAACTACTGCTGAAGGAGTTAGAGGGGAAAGCAATGTAATTGGTGAATCAATGGGAAAAAAGTTTCCAGCAAAATTAATACAATAATCATTGGGGACTTAAATTTTTATATTGATGAGCAAATCAAATCAAATGGGCAAACATGGCTCGGTGGCTACTTTTTCTGAGAACAATCTTCTGAAATGTATCAGGATCAGAATGAGAGAACAGGCTGTCTTGGGTCTTATTTTGTGTAATGAAACAGGATTAATTTGTCATCTCATAGTTAAGGAATAAAACTTTGTATGCATGAGGCACAGATCAAATGGAAACCAGGATCTTAAGCTAATAAAGTGATATAGGTATTTGGGATGGCAAAGGAAGATGGGAAAATAATTTAAAAGGCTTTCCAGTAGATAAACAAAGGCAAGCATTCAAAGAAGTATTTCAAAAGTCACAATAAAGCACATTCCAATGAGAACTAAAAGAAAACACAAGAAAAGTGATCAATTTGTGGATGTCGAAGGAGGTTGAGGGGAATATTAGGGTAAAAGGAGGTTTATAACATTGAAAGGCAAAAAAACCTGCAGATGTTGAAATTCTGAAATAAAAAAAACAGAAAATATTGCAGATACTCAGCAGGTCAGACAGCATCTGTAGACACAGAAGTTAACATTTCAGGATAATGAGCTTTCATCATAGGAGACATTGGGTTTGACATTTTGGGGTGGCTTGTGACCTAGAAAGAAGGGCTTGCAAAGCTCAAAATAGAATCACTGCCTCAGATAGCTGTTTAATTTAAAGGGAACCCTGAGACAGGCTCTCTGCTTGGGCAGTCTCCTATAAATAACACTGAAGGTGGCCACATATTCATTGTGAAAGCCAACTTCTGCACAAGTGAACTGCATCATCTACAAGCCTTATATACAAAGACCAAAATCACGGAAGTGGTGTCAAAGCACGCCATTGGGCAGTGCTGAACATGCGCAGGGAGTTTCAATCATTTGAACATCAGAAGAATGGATGACTTGGAAGTAATAATGTGGAGCTTGCAGAATCAATAGTTTTCTTCGTGATTGATTTTTTTTATTGAAATTGATTTATGTAGTGCACAAAATCATGGCACTGAGAGATCTGGGCCAGAAAGTGTTGCTGAAATTGCACAAGGCATCGATGAGCTCTCGCACTCAATGTCAGCAAAACCATAGAATATGATTGTGGACTTCAGGAAGGTGAAGTTGGGAGAATACACACCAGTCCTCACTGAGCGGTCAGTGTTGAAAAGAGCGAGCAGCTTCAAGTTCCTCGGTGTCAATGTCTCAGAGAATCTATTCTGGGCCCAACACATTGATGCAACCACAAAGGCTGCACCTCAGTGGCTCTACTTTGTTAGGAGTTTGATGAGATGCGTTATGTCAAAGACTCTTCCAAATTTCTACAGATGTACAGTGGAGAGCATTCTGACTGGTTGCATCACAGCTTGGTATGAAGGTTTAAATGCACAGGATCGCAAGAGGCTACAGAGGGTTGTAGACACAGCCAGCTCCATCATGCACACAACCCTCCACCATTAAGAACATCTTCAAGAGGTAGTGCCTCAAGAAGGAGGCATCCATCACTAAGGACATCCCCTCTTCTTGTTACTACCCTCGGGGAAGAGGTACAGGAGCCTGAAGACCTACACTGAACAATTCAGAAACAGCTTCTTCCCCTCCACCATCAGATTTCTGAACAGTCCATGAACGCCACCCAGTTATTCCTTCTGTTTGCACTATTTATTTTTGTAATTTAGAGTCTTTGCACTGTACTGCTGCCGCAAAACAACATATTTAACGTCATCTATGTCAGTGATAATAAATCCAATTCTGATTTATCTGGACTACAGGATACAATAGTGCCTCCCTTCTTAGAGGAGGATATATTTACCTTGAGGTCCATGAAACACAGATTCACTAGATTGAATTCTCCCTTCATGGTGCATATCCATCTTGCATATCAAGTAAAATGACCTATACTCCCAGAATTTAGAAAAATTAGAGGTTGCATAACTGTAATTTTTGCCTCCGCAGTCTGTGTATATAAATTCAGAGGCTATTATCAATAAATTTTTGGACATTAACAAGGTCAGAAGCTATATAAACTGAAAGAAAAGTGGATAAGGCACAGGATCAGTTAAATGGTGGAGCAGATTTGAAATATCAAACGTCCTTCTCATTTAGTCAGTCTTTTCTAGTGCTGCTACAACAGTGGCACGTACCTGACAAAATGGAAAACTGCCCAGATAACGGCTGGAAACAAAAAGAAAGACAAATCCAATCTGGTCTATTCTCAATTGTCAGCGAGGTTATAAACATGTCAGCAGTGTTATCAAGTGCCAGTAATCTGCACACCAATGCTCAGTTTGGATTTCACTCGGACCACTCCACACCAGCCTTCATTTCAACCTTGGAACAAATACAGACAAAAGAGCAGAATTTCAGAGAAGAGGCAAATTCAGGATGGTATTTCTCCAAATGATGCACCAACATTGGCCTCAGTGAATGAAATCAATGGGAATTGAGGGGAAAGCTCTCCACTGGCTGAACTCATAATTTACGGAGTGGAAGATGGTTGTAATAGTGATAACTCAATCCTTTCATCCCCAGATATTCCAAAGGAAAATCTCAGGATCCCAAGACCAACAATCTTCAGCTGCTTCATCAATGATCCCTTCGTCATGGGTTAGAAGTGGGAACATTGATTTGCAAAAATTAAATTCCATTTGCATTCCTCAGCTAATTAAATATTCACTACCTACAGGCCTGGGCAACGTTCAGGCATGGACTGTTAACTGGCAAAAGCCGTTCATGCCACACAACAAACAAAGACCACTCATTCCATAACAGTGGCAAGGGTCACAGAGTCAGTCGTACAGCATGGAAACAGGTCCTTCAGTCCAGAGTTCATGCAACTATCTAGCACCATTTATGTTAACCTTTCACAAATCCCATTTTTTTCTCCTCACATACCCATCAATTCTCTCCAGATTCGACCAGTCATCTATACGCTCACAGCAATTTACAGTGGCCAATTAAACAACAAACGTGCCCGTGTTTGGGATGCAAGAAACCAGAGCACCCACAGTAAACCTATGCAGTCACAGGGAGAATGTGCTTACTCCTCACGTACAACAGCAGAAGTCAGGATTGAACTCAGGTTGCTGGAGCAGTGAAGCAGCAGCTCTCCTAGTTGTGCCAGTGCCATCCTTTATACATATGGTAGGGTCACTTATGCCACAGAAGTAGCAAGGATCACTCATGCTACACAAGTGGCAAGGAACATTCATTCCATGTGAGTGCCAGGCAATGAACATTTCCAACAAGAATCAAACCACCTACACATGACATTAAATACGATTAATATCCTGAGGTCACCAATGACTGGAAACTTATCTGGGCCAGTTGCAAAAAATACTGTAATGACAAATACTGCTCAGGGACAAGGTATCCTGCAGGGTAACTCCTGACTTTAAGGCTTATCATAATTTACAAAGCACAAGTCACAAGTGTGACAGAATATTCTTCACATGCCTTGACAACTACAGCTCCAACTATACAGAATAATCTTGATACCATTCAGGACAAAGCAGCCCACTTGATCGATCCATCTCCTGTATGTTCACTCCCATCACCATTGCAATGTAGTGGTCATATTGGCCTTAGAAGGAGAACAGCACAGCCTTGCATTAGCTTCAAGGTAATGAAGGATGAGTACCAAATAATGATCTTGCCAGCAGTATTGCCAGGCATCATTCTCATAAATTTTCTCTGCATCTTCTCCAGCACAAAATGGCTCGAGCAGAAGTGTACTCAAGCTGTTGCCAAACTAGCATCGTATGTTTCTTTTTCCCCTGACTTATTCATTTTCTTGATTTGGGGGGGGGGGGGGGGGGGGGGGGAGGGACAGCGCGGGCATGTCACTGACAAGGCCACCTTCTTGAACTACCACAGTACTGTTCAGGAAGGAAGTTCCAGCATTTAAATACAGTGATGATGAAGGACTGGGAATTTGTTTCCTAATCAGCATCATGTGTGGTGTGATGTTCTCAAGCACTTACTGCCCTCATCTTTACTTGGTGGTACAGTTCGCTGGTGTAGGAGGTGCTGTCAATCGACTAAGGGAGTAACACCAGCATAATCCCAAACTAATCTCACTGGATTTTTTTCCTACACATCAGCAAATAAACAAAAGCATCATTAAGACTTCTTAATTACCTTATCTGCCTGTCCAGCTACTTATCAGGATCCATGGATGTACACTGCTAGATCCATTTCTCCACTTCATGCAATATCCTCCCACAGTGTACATTCCATTGCTGTTGAACCCTGCCCAAATCCCAATACATCATATTTATTTGGATTAAATTAGATTTCCACCTTTTTCTCTCACTGATCAGACCACCTACATGTTCCTGAAGTCAAAAGCTTTCTTCCTCAGTGCCAACCACACGACCAATTCTGTATTGTCTTCTACAAACTTCTTTATTGTGCCCCCTACATTGAAGTCAATATCATTAATATATACAAGAGTACTGAGTCTTGTGAAAGCCCACTGGTGACAGCCTTCCAGTCACATAACCATCCAGTAATCATTGCTGTCTACTCCCCACCAGAGCACTTAGAACACTGAAAATCAAGAACTACAGGATAAATATATTGCTCCACAAATATTCAATTAGTTATTGTTTCATTAGGACAAAATTATTGCAAGTACTTCAAACAGCATTATATATAAATTATGTGATACTTAAACTGTTTCAATAATTAGGAACTTTGAACTTGCAAACAATTCGTAGTGGTCTGTAACAGATAGGTTTTCAAACAACAATAAGGTAATGATCATCTTTCAAATGAAATGCAAGGGTCTGCATTCAGTTTCATATTTACCAAGGAAAGCATATCATAGAACTAAAAAAACTCACTTCAAGAAGGCTTGTTAACTGCTTAGTCTATTAAGCTCCAGTTACCATGGTAGCCAGTGTTGAAAACTCCATAGATTGGTATAAAAAAATCATGTCGACAATTGCCCTGTCACAGCATGGAAGCAGATCTGTTCAAAAGCAGCACACCATGAGCTTTTCTTCCCAGTTTGCACTACCCCATGCAGTTTAATAATATCCATTTACTGGTTGTGGATTGATCTAGTGTAGAAACTTGTAACTAGTCATGCTCCAGTTTTTTTTTACCCCCCAAAGTTGGCATTGCAAAAAATTGACATTATTTCATGAAGAGATTCTCAATTACTTGAGAATGTTTTTCATAATCACATGTATTTACTTTATTGTTTTAATATGATCGTGCAATAAAAAGTTAACATATTACTTCATCCTTTTAAATAGGAATGATACGGAATTATGGGCAAAATGGTGACTAAAAAATTCTAAAGCATGTAGAAATAAATGATAAATTATGCAGCTTAGTGGAGCCATGCAGTTCTTGTGCACACAACTCTATGCAAAGTTGTGAGTGCTTGTGCCAAGGATACTGAATCTTCAACATGGTTTCAACATTTCAAAAGAAAAACAAGAGTAAACTTGCAAGTGTAATCTCCCACAATGGCAGGAGCTTTCAATGCAATTTCAGATCTCAGCCCAAGTTAACGTGTAAAGTATGAGCCAGAGTGGTAGGAGAGATGCAGAAAGGAGTGCTCAGCTTCTCTGACAGACATCACAGTATTGGAGTTGGACATCTAATAAAATTATCAAAAAATATCCCTGCAACTTCTCGTCATCATGGCTATCTCTCGAGGTCGAGGATGATGGTCTTCGTCCGTTGATCTATTTATGGGCTCTCAAGTGGTTTATGAGTCCAATCTTGGCTCATACAGAGCCAAGACGCCTGTGTGTGTATTTGTTTAACGTGTACTTGATGTTGCACTACAAAAAGCACACGATACTTCACAAATCAACCAACTGATTCCAGTGGCATGGAAACCACGACGATTGGAGCTGATGGATTTGTTGCAGCCTTCATCTGCCTTCACAGCCGTTGAGTTCGAAGTAACTTCGTCTGCCTGTTCCACCGTTGAGGTCTTGGTTGGATTGTTTTGTCAGGGACCTCACCATCGACCTTACCACCATGGATGACCCTACCAGGAGCATAGCTCCAGACGGCATCACTCTTGGGATCTCAGGACCACACAAGCTTCTCCACCACAAGGTGACAATCCACGGAGAAGCTGCAACTTCTAGCCCACCCTCAACCCTGCTCCATGAGTGAAAGACAAATAATATTTTCAACATCGGAGATGTTTCCACAGTCAACTTCAGCCGCATCCTTCCAACAGCAGCTCAGGTTAGCTTAATTTCTGACTGAATGGGCCCTCAAACTCACATTAATTCCTGCTGTACTTCAATGCATATGCATAGTTCGACACTACATCAGCAATGTCAGTCATGTATTGCATGCTAATTAAGTGTTTCTGCTGCACACCTAACAGTCACTTGTAGACACATGACGTGGACAGATATGCATTATGCAGTTTCAGACTGTACACTTCATACAAAGGTGACAAACATACTCCATGATATATATGAAGCTGAAAATCGATTTAACTTAACTTTTAGCAGAAAACATTCAAAACGGATCATAATCATTTACAATGTAAATAATTTTACAAAGATAATTCCCATTACAGTCTTTGGCTTCACTGTCTTTCAAAACTTACAAAGCTGACAAAATACAAGTTTTTTTTTCCCATCTCCTCCTCAACTTATGAAACCCACATCTGATTTAACTGCTGATTGCCCTCCACAGTTTTAAAACACAATCATCACAGGTGGCTAGTGTTCAATCCTGAGACTTAGAAAATGAACAAAGAAAGTTTTAAGCAAACACCATCAAAGGCAACTCCAGTATTGTCCTCACACGCTACATATACTCTAAACAATCTGGAGTTGCGACCTTGACCAATATCATCTTTCCTAGTCTGGAGTCACTAAAGCCAATGATAATATGCCTCCCATAGACTGACAGAAATCAGCTAATCCAAAGAGATTCTCTGGATGCCTCACAAAGTAAATTCACTGAACCATCACGTTATCATCTCTCAAAAGAATAAGAGAGTCATTGCTGTAGTTCTTTTTTAAAAAATATTTATTTTAGGACATGACAGTTTCTAAAAGGGATTGCTTTCTCTTTTTCCCCCCCAAAATTTCAACAACTCCAACAGAGCAGTGTTAGTGTTCTCACAAATTACAGTGCTCCTATAACAGTGATTTTTTAAAAAAAATTTATACACAGGATACAGGCACTGGTGACAAGGCCTGCATTTAACATCCATCCTTATTCATCCTGAAGATGATGGTAGTAAATTTCTTGGGCTACTGTAATCCAAAGTGGAGACTGTATTCTTGATACCATTGTTTCGTTGGGTTTCAGTAATATTCTCCATTCCTTCACCATTACTACAGCTGTACAGAACAGCAAACTGCAGATCAGTGGTGGGAATTTTTTCAAATACATGATGCATAAAGTGCAAAATACATTCCTGTTAAGGCCACAACAGAATGCTCCATAGTTTAGGATTCTCTATTTAAGTCTACAACTATTTGAAAGAAAGGCATATAATAAAACTAGGCCGCAATCAATGAAGAATACCGTGTAGAGCACAAAAATGCATTGAAATGTAGATAACCAAATCTGGAAGGAACAAAAGTCTTTATTAAAAAATCTAGCAGATAAAGAAAAGGAAATAATAAATTGTATAAACATGCATAAACAGCCGATAACAAACCTGTGAAAGCTAGTGGCATTGGCTGGGAATATTTATTTAACATTCCACATTCTCAGAAGTATTAGTGAGAGTGTAGAGACAGAGATGGAGATGTAAAAAAAAAGATAGAGTTAACAGTAGAAAAGGAAGTGTTATTTAGAAAGAAACATTTTGGTTCTCTGGATCCCAGGACTAATATGGTCTACACATAGATTGTTAAAGGAGAGGAGGTATTCTACACTATAACTCAATCTTCATAAGAAATAGAAATTTGCTGGAGGGTTGGAGCATACTCAGTGTAACGTTATTTGGGAAGGGAGCAAAGGAGATGTGGATGCTGTTGATTAGTTAATCTAATACCTGTTGTGTGCAAACTTAAAACTATAATGAAATTATCAAGCAATTAAGCATAATTTCAACTAGCCAAAAGGAAAGTCAAAAACCAGTTGATTTTGAGAAACTGAATGAATTTTTGAAGATGTTACCAGTTGAATTGATATTCATCTCATGTAGACTTTCAGAATATATTCACTAATGTCATATGGAAGGCATTCCTGTTTATACAACAGAGTATTTTATAATGTATTGGATGAAAAATTATGGCACTGCATCGACTTCAACCCAACTCAGGCCTTGAGCTCTTTTCTACATGATCACTGCAACTGAACTAACCTTTAACACATCCTGGATCCAGACTGTTCAACTGTTTTTAAATGTCTCTGATAATGTTGAAATACATTAAAATAATTTTCTTTAAAAACACATTTAATGGAAATAAATTAGGAACATTAGTATTAAGTACAATAAAGCAAATGAAACAAACAGCCTATGACTACCATCCACGGCTAATACCCATTCAAATGAATATGGATGCACCAAAGAAATTTGAGGGACCAAAGTCAAAGTTGAGTTTACTGTCATATGCACAAGTACATGTATACACGTGCAATGAGAAACTTACTTGCAGCAGCATCACACAAGCAGCATTCACAAAAAAAAATAGATTATACACAATTTTTACAAAAAAAACAATTGGAACAAAAACAAAATCCATTTTAGTGTAAAGTGATCAGTCATAATGTTGCTAAACTGTAGTGGTGATTAGGGTTTTGCCAGATGGTTCACGAACCAAATAGTTGAAGGGAAGTAGCTGTTCTTGAACCTGGTGGCATGGGACTTCAGCTTCTGTATCTCTTGCCTGATGGTGGCTGCGAAAAGATGGCATGGCCTGGATGGTGGGGATCTTTGATGATGGATGTTGCCTTCTTGAGGCAGTGCCTCCTCTAGACACTACCAGTGGTGGGGAGGGATGTGTTCATGATGTATTGGGCAGAGTCCACTACTCTCTGCAGCTTCTTGCATTCGTGTGCATTCAAATTGCTGTACCAGACTATGATGCAACCAATCTGGATACTTTCAACAGTACATCTGTGGAAGTTTGTTAGAGTGTTCAGTGACAAGCCTTAACCTCCTGAGAAAGTAAACACGCTAGCGTTCTTTCCTTACAATTGCATTTGTGCACTGGGCCCTCAGCAGGTCATCCGATATGTTAACGCCCAGGAATTTAAAGCTGCTGACTCTCTCTACCACCGATCCCCCATTGTAGACTGGCATGTGTTCACCCTCCTTCCCCTTCCTTAAGTCAACAATCAGCTCTTTAGTTTTGCTGATGTTGAGTGAGAGGTTGTTGTTGTGGCACCACTCAACCAGGTGTCCTGTCTTGCTCTGGTAAGCTGACTCATCGCCACCTGTGATTCATCCAACAACAGTAGTGTCATTGGCAAATTTAAAGATGGCATTGGAGTTGTGCTTAGCCATATAGTCATGTGTGTATAGAGAGTAGAGCAGGGGGCTAAGCACACAGCCTTGAGGTGCACCTGTGTTGATGATCAGCAAGGAGGAGGTGTTGTGACCAATTCTCACTGACTGAAGTGGTAACTGCTATGTCCACTGGCAGAACAGGAGGGCAATGCACTTCCAAAGCTTCTACTTCCACGATGCTAAGCATTCTCTTTAGAACTTCCAGCAGAAAAGGAATAGGATTTTGGTCATGGCTGAAGAAAAATTAAACATCATGTTTCCCAGAGATCAATGATGAATCCATTTTTTGTTCATATTCTTGAGACGTGGGCACAATATCATAAGCTAGTATTTCAAAATTAAGTCTCATCACACAAGCAAGTATGATTACAGAAGGCACAAGAAAATATAGCAAATTATTAGGCAGGTGACAAAAACTTTGTGTAGTACAGTGCAAGGTACTGTATTTAAGGAAAGTGGGTTCCTGGAAATGCTTGCAGTCTGGCCCACTCATAATTGTACAATTATTGTGTATGCTATTAATTCTGACCAGAAATGTTTTGTCATAGTTTCCTGATACATCTCCACATTGAAAGACCTTGATAGTACTTGTCAAAACTGCCAAAAACCCAGAGTTTGTTATTGATCTATCCATTTGATAGTTAATGCTTCCTTGCCAACTGTGGAAAAGCAATGAAGCTACTTATAATTTACATCCGAGATGGTGGGTTTCAGGTATTATCTAGAAAAATTAATGATCCCATGGTTGGGACATCCAAATCAAGTAGCCTGCATTCAGGAAAAGGTGCTGAGAGTGCTGCTTACTTTATATACAATTCCTTGCATGCTTTGGGGTGAGCAAGTCAATGATGTCTCAGAGTTTGGCTGCTGAGCATGTGCAAATGCATAAGTTGTCTTGCATACTGCACCTTCACTACTGAGGACTGGGTGACTTTGTTTCTGGAGTGTACTCACCACAGCTTGAGCTGTTTCTCATTAGTTCTGAAGCTTAGATCACACCCAGAGGATGTCTGTTGGAGGTGAGGTGCAACATTGTGGTGAGAAAGACTGCATAAAATGATAGAGCAATTTTGCAGCCTTGTTTGACATCAGTCTTCACTAAGATTGCTTCTTTGTAGATAAACTGGCTTGTCTGTCATTGTAGAGCAGGTGTAAGATGGAGATCAATTTCACAGGACAGCTGAGTTTGAGGAGGGTGTTCCACAGTCACTCCCATTTAAAAGGCATTCATGAGGTCAAAGGCAGCCATGAACAGTGGCTGGTATTACTCCCTGCATTTTTCTTGGCATTGTTGCACAGTGAAGATCGTGCCCACCATGTCTCTAGATGGACAGAATTCACATTCATTCAGGCAATAGCTCTTCAGTCACATTTTTATGTTTTAAAATAACAGTTCAATTTAAAAGTAGCTTGTATGCAGACAAGAATTGAACATTAACAGCTTCAATGCAAGTTTTAAGATTCTAGCAGTCCTTAACATTCCTCATCAACATTAACTTTAAAATATGAAGTTATTCCCTGTAAATATATTGTAAAGGGTTCCTCAGAAGAGAAAACACAAATATAAAATTGCATATTTAAAAGCTATTAAGATCAAACATCAGGACAGTATTTCACTGAAAAAATACGTAACAAAATATAGGATGACATATGGGCCATTGGTTGTACTGTTTCCAGTTTTAAGGTTATTGAGGTATATTACACTCAGATATCTAGCAAATCACGATATAAAGTCATTATTTGGGGATAATACTGTATTGTAGTCTAACATATCTTCATTAGTCACATGTACATCGAAACACACAGTGAAATCCCTCTTCTGCGTAGAGTGCTCTGGGGGTATCTCACAAGTGTTGCCATGCTTCTGGCACCAACATAGCATTTCCACAACTTCCTAACCTGTACGTCTTTTGGAATGTGGGAGGAAACCGGAGCACCTGGAGGAAACCCACGCAGACATGGGGAGAACGTACAAACTCCTTACAGACAGCGGCAGGAATAGAACATGGGTCGCTGGCACCGTAATAGTGTTACACTAACCGCTACAAGATGTAATGTTCATTACCACATCACCATTGTAGGCTTAAAGAAAACGAAATATACAAAAGCTGCATTAAAGAAACCAAAAAACCTATCAACGTAACAGTCAAAACAAATATATCCCCAGTTATATATGGGGATGATAGGGAGAGGGAACGGGAGGAGGAAAGAGGCGACAATCATCAAACAGTAATGATAAATCTATAGAGAACTATGGTTAAGTTACAGATAAATTTGCATTCTCTATTACAGAAAGAATATTAAAAGTATAGAACACAGCCTATAATTTCATCAGGGTCATGACAGAGTCAAGAAACTATACTTCTGAAGAAAAACAAATTTCTGGCACTACACAGACAGAAGGCATGTTGATTCTTCGTCATCATTAAATAACCAATCAAGAAAAGATTTGTAAAATAACTACACAATATTATGGTGTTTTGCAATATTGTTGACAAAAATATACATTTTTAATCACTGGTATATCACATTTTTTGTTTCTATCACAAGATCTATGATAAATTAAAAGCAAGTTGACTCAGAAAATGGGAGGATGGACAGTGCACTTGGAAAACTAGACAACTATACTCCAACTGACCAATCTCTGAAACATACTTCATTCAAGAGATTCTTGGAGCCCAATGTAAAGGAAATGTAAAGATAAGGATTTTAAAGAACAAAGTCAAAAACCTACTGGACATCTCTTTGGTCAACATAAAGATCAAGTGTATAAATAATTTTTCTAATACATGCATTTGCAAAGAACAGTCTGCATAAAGATATTTTTGCAAGATCTGAAGATGACAAAAAAAATCACTGAACTTTACTTTTGCACAAAAGCTAATGCCCTTTTTTTTAAAAAAACAAAGTAAACTGGGAATGCCTGGAGAGACTCAGTCTCACGCAAAACTGAAAATGGGATCGGGTGATTTCCAGGCATCAGTGCACAGAGAACGCCAACTACTTATCATCACTTCCAGGGAGGAAAGCACCAACAACTTGATCAGCCAAAATACAATGCAGGGAGCGTCTCGGTAAAAGTGGAGAAAGAGGACTTGGATGCATGTATTAATCCTCATTAAAAACTTATAGGCGATGTGAAACCTTTATCAAAAAAGAACGCTGCCATCAATAAGTTAGTAAATCAAGTTATTCTGTTATTTTAAATATTTAAATTTGGAATAGATTTATTGCATTTTTCCTAGCTAATGTAAAAGCACCAGTTGTAGTTGCATTTGAGCTAGTGGCAGGTTCTATCCTGTGGAATATTGATTTGTTAGTTCATGTCCTCTTGTCTACGCTCAATACTAATGCCTACATGTCGTAGCTCATAACCGTGAATTTCCTGCAATCTGCTTAATCAGTGGCTTATCGATTCCTTCAGCTTCTCTTCACCTTGGTTGCAGTCACGAGTTTCCACAATGGATGGGCAAGATGTAACCAAACTGTACTAAGTGTTCCTTATTTGGAGGAAAAAGTTATGGGGTAAATATAAAATAATAAATATTAAGCATTCTGTGAGCAGTGAGTCAATAAAAAAGGAGGGACAGCCTTTAAAGATCATTGAAGTAAATTGCTGATGTAGTTCCCTAAAGTTGCTACAGATGTTCAAAATTATTTCGTGAGATTTACAGTTACAAATTGATCTGTCTGAAAGTTATTGATGTTACACAATGACAATAAGCTGCTAGTCTGAAATAGCCCAGCAGGCACTCCTGTTTGTTTGCTAAACTCCCATGATTCCAGGTAGATAATTGGCCTGTGAAGTTTACATTAAAAGCCGAATCAGTTGCTTTGTCTCTCAGCTGGCTGAGAACAGATTTACAACTCTCAGTGCAGAAGGCTGGCCAACAGTGTAGCTTCACAATTCTCTTAAAATTGAGTTTGTATTTTTCCAGGTGCTTCATGGAAAATCCATTTACTACTACCTCATTAAAAGGATGAAGGTTACAGTATAGGTTTGTTTGAATCAGAGCAATTCTGACAAGTGAAAAGGCTTAATATATTGCACTGGGTATTGAAAACTGTGTGGTTAAATCCCCTGAGAGTTTGATCATCTGTTTCTTTCTCTTCGCAAGTTCCAATCACCCATTAGAATTGGAGATCTAGCTGCAAGTTGATTCTGATTGCAATTCCAAAAAATTTTATTTTAAAAAGATACAAGAGCATGATGATTGTTTTATTCAACAAGCCAATTAATTTTGCTTAATTTTAAGAACTTTACCAAATATCCTGTTGTTCTGATGATCAAAATTCCTAGCTGTGTATTTTGTAAAACAGCAAGAATCCCTTCTGAGGAGGTATTTTGCTTTTAGGATTTAATCGTTTCTGTGGATTAAAAATTATGTACATGTTTGCAATAAGAATACAAGTTACCCAAAATCATAATATGAAATAAAAAGTTATTGATGAAACTGAAACAAGTGCCATAGAAAAATAGTATACATTGCTACTGATTTGGAAAGAATAGAAAATTTTTTTGTTATCTGTTTTTATAGTGCTTTATAAAGCAAACTGTAGACAGTTTCTCCTGATCTTATTTCAGAACGTCGCATTTAAACAAATTAAAACAAAACATTGCTGGCAAGTTCAAGTGTTTATTCCCATCCCTAATTAGGGGCAATTCACAATGGCAAATTAACCATCCAATTTACACGTCTTTGAGAAGTGGGAGGAAACCAGAGCATCTGAAGGAAACCCACACAGTCACAGGGAGAATGTGCAAACTCCACACAGACAGCACCCGAAGTCAGAATTGAACCCAGGTCTCTGATGCTGTGAGCAGCAGCTGCACCATTGTGAAAATTGACTTTTGAAGTCAATTTGCACAGTAATGTATTTATAATTGGAGACAGTTTTGCAACACATTATCCTTAAGCTATATCCTCAGTTTTAAAAGTCACCATTCATTACCTAAAATCACAATTCATTTCTTCATACACAAAGACTGCAATGAAGATTGTTTGTCTGCATATGTTTTTGTCTACTTAGAAACAGAAGTGGCATCAATAATAAACATGCAGTAAAATCTATTTGTTATTTCCCCTGTGGCAGGGTTGAATAGGAGCTGTATGACCAAACAATGGCGAGTGATGTATCTACAAATTATGTACAAAGTGCAAAGCTCAAAAACATTATCTTACAGAAGTGGAATTAATTCTTGCCAAGGTTATCAACAAGAACTGAAAAGACAATTAGAGGTGCAACAGGTTTTTTTTAAAGGAACAAGTACAGTGGGAGAAAAAGAAGAGGTAAAAAAAAATCAAAAGAATGGTCTGTGATAGGACCAAAGGTGGGAGAGAGTAAATGACAAAAGGGATGATGATGCATGGCAACAATGGAGTGGTAATGGGCTAATTGGTCTGGAGGAATATTAAATGGGTAAAGCAAAATTTTCCCAACCATTTTCATAACCTCAGGCCCCATGTATTTTTTTGGGCAGGGGTAAAGAGTGATAGGAGATTTGGAAGGGGGGTGGGGGCAGACAGATGTAAAGTTAATATTTGGCAAAGAACATTTAAATGTAATTTTGTCAAATGGTGATAAAAACATAATTAAGACAAATATTGAACCAATTTGTATTGGAGCCCTCCTTGGAGAGTCTGATTAAGAAGTTTGCCTGGGAGAAAAGATACCTTCTCTGTTATATCCCACAAAATTTGCAAAATGGAATGTCAATTAATCTGAGAAATCCTTAAATTAGTCTCAATATGATAATTCATGTGAATATTGCAGTACATTGCTCAATATTTTGTGTTGTTTTCAGAATACCAGCATCTTAAGCATGTTACAAAACTTATTCACAAAACCTCCAGGTTAATAATCAGCACTGTGAAAAGCATGTGTAACATTAAATGATTAAAACTGCAGATTCCAATTATAATTCAACAACAGTCTTAACACTGCACATGTCATTAAATTCACAGTGTCCCAAAGCAAGACTGAAAGAGAAAATTCAACATACTTCTGGGAAAGTGTCTCAGAGCCAATTTAAGACTAAAAGAATTTTAAGGAAAAGTATAACACTGTGAAGACTCAATCTCAAGACCAAACAAAAAGATATTGATGGGACAGGCAGCTCTTGAACCATAGGAAGCTAATAACATATAGGCTGACCATGAATGAAAAATACTGGAAAACCCATCAACAATAGAGTATTGAGGATTTAATATCAAATATCAGACATTATTTATGAATATAAATGGAACAAAACACATGTAGTATATTGAATAGTCATCTAATGTAATTCAAGAATCCTCTGAAGCAAAGCTCAGAGTGAGGGAAACTGTGTGTGGAAAAAATGAAAACTTAGACCACAAATTCTTTAGTGTCAAAAAAAAACATTAAATCGATGCAGTTTTGTGCAAGTTGCAATGCTGTTCCACCCCCTCCCTGTTATGTCACGAACAAGGCCCAAGGCAGTGTAGGATGAAAAAACAAGCCTGTTGTGCAAAAATCTACACAAAAGCTAACCATGTCATTGTGCAGCTAGCAGTGGAAATGAGGTAGGCTGTAGCTAGTGAAGAGGGAATGAGATGGGAAAGGTCATTACAAGAGACAGACTTCAAGAAATGAGAAATTGAAAGAACATGAGTTTGGGTGTTGAGTTTGGGTACATGATTGGGAACCAAACAACATCAGTATAGATGGTGGTAAAAACAACAAACATTTTTAAGGTGGAATAACCTGATAGCTTTGATGACCAGGTCACAGACCAGGCAAGGATGGCAACCTTAACTCACACAGAAACATGCCTCAGTCAATTAGCGCCTGTTTCAGTGCAAGTGACATGGTCTATGGAAAGTGTTGACAGAACATGCACCACGTGCCTGTGGGTCTCCTTGCATACGCATGAAGGAGTCAAAACGATTTTTTAAAGCTGCATTACACACACACACACACACACACACACACACAAAGGAGCTGATCACTTTAAGAACTGGATTTTAGATTAAGTTCCTTTAAGTACCACTCAAAAACATGGCACTAAACAAAAAAAATCCATTCTTTTATGCATCTTCTTTATAGTGATGACCATACTGAATTTTAAATAGCTCATGAACAATGAATATTTAGGATAAAGATAGTCACTACCATGTTTTTATTTTTTTAATCTAAAAATTACATCAATTAAGAATGATGCAGGTTCATAGTCAGCAATTTCTTTGCATTTGAATTAATTTTATACCAATGGATAAAACTAATTTTCTGATAAGTAATCCTATCGAACACTTATTTGGCAAGTTCTAAAGAAATTAACGATATTTTCTCTGTTAAATAAAACTATTTCTTTCCATCGCCAAAGAACACAAGGAACAGAGGATAAGGAAAGATATTACCGATCAAACCCATTCTTTCCCAGTACCGTCCACTTTTCCTTATCACCAATTCTACACTACTTATTCAGTCTCTAGAGAACGTGCTGCCAAGAATTCTCCTCAGTATTTCTTTAGACTTAAGCTTCTTAGCTCAATTGGCAGCACCTTTGTCTTTGAGTCATAAGATTAGAGTACAAGAAATACTTAAGGAATTAAATACAGGGATAATTTTCCTATCCACAAGGAGCTCAGGTGCATTTGTTCATATGACATTATGGTTCTCTTCACCTTTATTTCGTCTGCAATATGGAAGCTCTATTTTGTTTATTTATGACCTATTTTTCCAGCATACCACTCATGGAACTCTCAACAGGCAACAAAAAAAAGTTCTATCATAATGCCATGGCAGCACACTGACGATGACTCTCGCAACCTCAGTTAACCTTTATAAAAAGGCCTACATTGGCTCCATATGAGAAATGGGCATTCCATGGTGAAATGGCCATAAGTAGATTGTAAGTACTAAAAATGGATTAATTCAGCAATGTTGTGAAAGATTCTCTTTTTTAATGGAATATTTGACTTGGCCACAATGCATTCATGAGCCTTGTGCCAATGCATTACCAATGACACAATTACTGGCACCTGATGGAGAAATACTTTAGCTGAAAGGCTTGGAAAATGAAGGAGAACGACTGAAGGAATTCCAAGCAAATTAAGCTAAATATGAGATGTTCCACACCCATATCAACACCTGCCTCTACAGACAGATGATCACACTTTGCTCTAACAGATGATTTCATTTTCCTTGCAGGCCTCCCAGGTTAGTGGTGTGGGAGCAAAAACATGCTTTGCCAGGAACCCTCAGGAAAAAGTAATCCATGCAAAAGTCCCAGTCTTGGGTACTGGCAGCAGATCTAGCATCATGAATACAGGTTGTGCTCAGTGGCACTTCAGAAACAAACTAATTACAGTAATTTAGCATGTTTTCATTGGTACTGCATAAAAGGCAGGTAGAAGAGAAAGAAGATCAATAGAAAGCAGAGGTTGATTTGAGACACTTTAGCAATGAAGCTAATCATATTTGCAGGAACTGTTACACCTCTTTAGTAACGATCATTGTTTTCATTACCATCAGCAGGACGTCAGATACCATTCCATCTGTTGTAGGGAACCTGCTAAAAAGAGTCACGTTGCTGGTTCACAAGGACCAGCTGCAGACCCAACCTGCCCTGTCTTTATTGCAGAGATAATGCTATGCAATGGCACAGATGACAATTCTACTTGCAACCATTTCATACAGTACTTTTGCAATTTCAACATACATCAAAAAGGAATATTACATCCAGTGCTGTCCATCATTTATCTGCAGACTCATGGAGACATATAGGGTCTCCTTGTACTATTTTAATTGTCTATACCTTCTTACTTGTTTGTCCTTTCAGGCTGAGCCAAAATGTTGAAACGGCCTTCGAAATTGTACTTTCTTCTGAGCTCTTTCACCTTCCTGGTATTGTTTATCTCCTCCCCTGCTTCCTCAACCCAAGCATCAAAATATCCATTACTTAAAGATGTAGTTGTACAAGTTTTTGCTGCACATGCACCAGCACACCAGCTTGAGACTTCAGGTACAGAACAATAACTTGCCCATCTCCTCCGTGGGCTGAAACAGTGAGGAGCTACACAGAAGCTATTGGCAAGGCAATGGCAATAGAAGATTTCTCAACAGCAGTCATAAATTTAGAGCATCAAACATGGAAAAGATAAAGGAAATGTGGTATATGATGTGGTATATGGCTGATGTGGTATATGTGGACTACCAAAAGACATTTGACAGTGTCAAATCATATACTTGTCAATAAATTTGAAATTCAAGTAAAGGGAGTTACAGCAACATGAATAAAATATTGGTTAAGTAAGAAGAAACATTTGTAGTGAAGTTGTTTTTCAGACTGGAGGTGGTGTGCTGTGGAGTTCCCCAATTGCCTCCAACAGGATCACTGCTTCTCTTAACATACATTAATAGATATAAATGTACAGGATGCAACTTTCAAACACTAAGATGACAAGAGAAAAGTGATAGACATCAAGGAAATACAAAAACACGTGGAGAGATAAATGGCAGATGAAATTTAATGCTGAGAAATACAAAGTGTTACGTAGGTAGGAAGAATAAAAAAAAGAGGTAATGCAAGCAAGAGGAAACACTTTAAAAGGGAAACAAAAATTGAGTTGAACAAATCGGGGGATATCCGTGCACAGCTCATTCAAAGTACCAGAGCAAGTTGGAACAGTAGCTGAAAAAGTATTTGGGCTTCATAAATAGAGGCATAGAGTACAAGACGAAGGAAATCTTGATGAACACTGGTAAGACCACAATTGGAGTACTGGGTCTGGGTGATGCTTTCGGAAAGAAATTAAGGCTTTAGACAGGATGCAAAAGACATTTAGTGAAAGGATTACTGGAATGAAAGACATTGGCAATGTGGATAAACTGGAGAAGCTGGGGCTGTTCTCCTTGGAAGGTAGGAAGCTAATAGGGAATTGAAATCCTTAGGAATATATAGAGAGGAGACAGGTTTTAGAACCATAGGACACAGATATAAAGGCAAAAAAGGACCAAAAGTGATATCAGGAAAAACTTTTTTGAACAGTTAATTGTCCAGGGAAACAGTAGAAGCAGTTTATATTGTACCATTCAACAGAGAGCTGAAAGAAAAGAATTTTAAGAGTTATGGGAGGAGAATGTGGAAGTGTGACTAACTGGACTGATTTTGCATGAAACCAGTATGGGCTTGACGGGCTGAATGGCCTCCATCTGGGTTGAAACCATTCTGTGACTCCATCCAGCAATTAGACAGACATTTCTGGATAACTCCAATTAGTGGGAAAGTAAGACAAATCTTCCCAAAGCAGTGTGAAGCAAAACAAGAATATCATGTCCTTCAGTGGCTTTTGATAAAACACCAGATGAGTGTTCTTAGAGTGTGGCAAGAATCTGCTAATTAGTTGTCTTAATGGCCACTTCAAGAAGGAACTCTCACTTTAAACCCTTCTAGTTAAAATGCATTCCAAGCAGCAAGGTAATAATATTAGGCATTAAATAAGAATTATATAGGCTACATAATTTTGAAAGTCTTGGACTGGAGCTAGGTTCCAGAAAATTAAGACTGGAGTAAGTGTGATGACATTAAGGATAAAGAGAACCAGACACAGATAGAAAAAGAGCAAGAATGTGAGCAACAGCAAGGAAATGAGAAAGGAATAAACAGAAACGTGGGATAATGAAAGCTAGAAAGATCAATAGAGTAACAGAAACAGAAAAAGTACAAAACTCACAAAGAGGAGGAGATAAGAAACAAAACATGTTCATAGATAAATAAACAAGAAAAGTAGCAGAGGCTAGAGATGTTGACAAACTGACATCTATAGAGACAGAGGGAAACAAGAGAGATTAAGAAAGCAGGACATTGAGGTAGTGACCTGAAATATTAACTCTGATCTGCTGAGGATCTCCATACTCTGTCTTTATTTGGATTTCTAAAGGATTTAATGCCATGCATTTAACTAATTGCTGTTAATGGGAAGACAAGCAACCTTTGTGCAAGATCCTCTGCTCAAGTCCTTAATCAAAATAAAGTTTATTGTAATCTTAATCAAAAACTGAAAATGCTACAGAGCTGAAATAAGAACAGAAAATGTCAGAAATATTCAGCAGGTCAGGCAGCATCTGTGAGTAGAGAGAGCTAATGCTTCATATCGAAGACCCTTCTTCAGAACTGGGAAAGAGAAAAAAGTTAATTTTGAGTTGCAGAGGGTGGGAGACAATAAAGGTAGTACCTCTGTTACAGTCAGGGATGCCAATTGCCATGGGGATAAGCAGAGGATCAATTTATCAATTGTATGACTTCATGAGGAAAGTTAGAGAGAGAGAACATGAAAAAATGGATGCAAAAACTATGAAATAAGGTCACAGAGAGAGAGGATGACAAAATGCAAACAACGCATCATATAAGCTGCAAAATGTGGAGTGGTAGGAAATGTCCAGCAGGTCAGGCTGTGCTAATGGAGAGAGAAAAAACAAATATGCTAATATTACAGATGGACTAACTACAGCAGAACCAGTCAGTTCTGATGCAAACAGAAAAAGTGAGTTAGCTGTAGAAACCAATATGGAATCCAGAAGGCTGCAACATTCCCAGATGGAAAATAAGAAGCTATTCCTCAACTTGTATTATTGGGTCTTGTTATATCAGTGCAGGAGGCCACAGACAAGGGTAACGACAATTAGGGATGGGCAGTTAAATGCAGGCTTAGCCTGCAAAGCTCACACCCTTCAAATGAATAATTTTTTTTTAAAAAAAAGGCAGACAAATCAGAATGGGAGTGGAACAAGGAATTAAAGTGGCAGGCAACAGGAGGTTCAAGCTTTTCCTACGACTGAATGCAGGTGCTCTGCAAAGCAGTAACCCAGTCAGGGTTTGATTTCTCCACAGTGAGCTCTGAATGCAGCATATGAGAATGGAAGAAGTGCAGGTGAATCACTGCTTCACCTGGAAGGACTGTTTGGGACCCTGGGCAGTAGGAAGTGGAGGGGGTAAAACGACAAGTTTTGCATCCCCTGCATGCTGCATGGACGAGTTCCCTGAGAAGAGGAGTCGTTGGTGGAGATGGAAGGGAAATAGGGAATGGAAACTCATTGATAATGGCAGAAATTGTGAGTATTTATTATCACTTGTGCCTTTAAAAGAATGTAATAAAGCCTGAGATAATCACAGGTAAAGACATATCCAATGTGTTACCTTGCCAACCCTGGTCTTTCTTCTTGTAGCGCTTGTTTGCAAAAATGGCTAACACAATGGGGCATAATTTTAAGGTGATTGGAGGAAGGTATGGGGGGGGGGGGATGTCAGAGTTTTTTTTATACACAGAGTGGTGGGTGCGTGGAACACACTGCCGGCAGAGGTTGTGGAGGCAGATAAATTAGGATGTTTAACAGACTCTTAGATAGCCACATGAATGATAGAAAAATGGAGGGCTACATGGGAGGGAAGGGTTAGATAGATCTTAGAGCAGGATAAAATGTCCGCACAACATCGTGGGCCGAAGGGACTGTACTGTGCTGTAATGTTCTGTGTTTGTCAGCAGTTCTGATGAGAGGATAGTTGACACTCAATGGCAAGACCACCTTCCTTCTGGTGGCATGAGTGGGGTACAGTTTATGCCTATTATGCAAGTTCCAATTGTTCCTTTGCTGCTTTTACCAGTGTTGTCAATAGAGATTATTAAAATGCACTGATTGATGAGACATCCAATGAAATTACCTGAGTGTCAGGTGAGCAAGACAAATACAACGTCCTTTGAACTAGCTTGTTCTTATCTTCATGAACAAATACAACGTCCTTTGAACTCCATGTTCTTATCTTCATGAACTCAACAAGATTATCTGTTTAACATAGCATTTACACCAAACATTTTTCTAACACCAATGTAAAGATAAGATCTTTATTAGTCACACGTACATCGAAACACACAGTGAAATACATCCTTTGCGTAGTGATTTTTGGGGGGCAGCCCGCAAGTGTCACCACGCTTCCGGCGCCAACAATAGCATGTCCACAACTCCCTAACCTGTATATCTTTAGAATGTGGGAGGAAACCAGAGCACCCGGAGGAAACCCACGCAGACACGGGGAGAACGTATAAACTCCTTACAGACAGTGGTGTGGCCGAATTTGAACCCGGGTCGCTGGCACTGTAAAGCATTATGCTAACCACTATACTGCCATGCCTGCCTGTTGGAAATTGGAAATTGCTTTCAGTTTAGTATGCACTTGGGAAATGAAGACAATAACAGAACACATTGCTGAAGAGGTGAAAAGCATCACTGGCTTCTGAATCAATTAGAACTAAGATTGCTAGTTGAAAAATAGTCAAAAGGAACCAGATATTGCAAGCCTACTTTCAAGACTTTTATTGAGAATTGGACAGGATGCAGGCTCTGTGTTATTGCTGACCGTTCAGGGGTACAATTCTTTCTTCCATTGGGTTAAAATAAATATAAAATCACTGCAAGAAAATCCAGTCATATTTAAAATCAGCAAACAAAAATACACAAAATGATTTAAGGCAGAACAATATGAGGGAGAAACAGAGGTAACAGATGGTTGACAGCCTAAAAACAACCAAATGTGGTTCATGGGATGTGGCAGGCAAGCAAGAATGTAGTGATCCAAAAGGGAAGAGGATAATTTGACGTCCATTCTCCTACTCACGATTTTGTCAGGACTTAGTCATTGGCCATTACATTTCATCCAACACTGCTAAACTTTGCCACTTCACCCCCCAGACATTCTAAAACATGAAATCACCTTCCAGCATTCCCCTTTCTGCACACTCTAGTGCCCAGACACCATCAATGCTCTTTGACACATGGAATTTCTTTCCCTCCCTTATATTCCCAGATCCAATAGTCCTTCTATGTACCTCCTGTGCATGTAGTTGAATTGCTTATGAAAAGAATAACCAAAACATTAAAGTTTTTGCAGCACTGCAATTTCACACAAAACCTCATTTCTCAACAACAAAGTCTGTTCCTTATTCCTTGTTTCAAACATCAAATATGCATGGCTTGACAACAGAAAGCACTACCAATATCATAGTACATTCTCAATAGTTTAAGCACTTCAATCTTTAAAACAGTTGTACCTTGAATTAGATGTCATTCATCTACCTGAGAGGCCACTCTATAGTGCCTCTTCTCCAAACTTGTACCATTCTTCTTTCCTTGCTTACAGCTGCAGTAATTACTGCAGCACTACTGCTCTCTGAAGCAATTTACATAATCACTCTGCTGCATCTCCCCAGACTCATTTTGATCACAGCTAACATAAATTTGTTTGTGGAGTACATTTATCCTGACACAAAACTGGGTGCCATTTCCCCATGAACCAGGACAAGTCTCCACCTGACTGCACAGGAGCAGAAGAGTTTCCTGTATTATTCTGGAACATCTACGGAGATTCCCCAGCAAATACTGACAAGTGAACAAAACTCAGAAGCACACTTGTTCTATTAAGTTTAATTCTCTGCTCTTAGCTTTAATATCATCAGGGTTCTTTCAACAGACATGATTCCTATATCACTATTGGTTATAAGTAATAAATTTAATTAACTAAATAACTGGAATATGTTTCAAGTTCAATGATGCTTTGTAGGAACCTAATAGCTTCCCATCATCTCTTCCCCCCACCCCCCCTTTTATAAGTACTTGGCTTCATTCATGAGCATATCACCTCTGATTAAAAGGGATTATTAAATATGCTTAAGAATCATCTGATAAATTCAAAATATAAAACTAATCCAGAAGTGTAATTTGAGTTGTATGAACTAATTCTGCAGTCAATGTCAAGATGCATGGAGGAGTCAGAAAACTTCACACATGCTTTATTCAGAGCTCAAAGCCCATCTCTTCCAACAGCAGCTATCTTCACTAACCGCTTGTTAAAGCAGCGATGATTCAGCTGCTCTTGGCCAATATCTCAACTTCCATTGAACCTAATCAATAAGTATAAAGCCGATTTTAACAGGTCTGGGGTTGTGGACAAGCAAAATTGGGTGTTTGAGAGTCCAGAGTTTGAGAGAGAAAAAAAAGGTGAAGATGTTCAGTAGAATAAAAAAAGGATACGTATTTTTCAGCTACTGAGGTGTTCCATTATTGGGAATAGCTCTGGACTATGTCAGCACCAGTTGGGGGTTCATATCGTGTTGAGGTAGTTTTGAAGTTTCTTCCTACGGCATAACCAGGATTATGTTAACGGCATTCAGAAACTGAGTCTGGAGTACCAAACGATTTGCTTAGGACCCTGAAATCTGGCCGTAATGCAAAAAGGTAAGATGCTCTTCAGTTGAACTGGGAGTGGGAATGCTAATGTTTTGCTCACTTGGGATAACCAAGGATTGATACAGTATACCTGGCTGTAGTTACAGATGTTTAACAGTAATGGGAAGGAACACAGAAAATAAAAGTACTAGGAAGGAATCTAGGATTCTGTTAACAAGAATATTCATACTTTTTTTTCTTTTTTAAAAAGAGATTTTTTCCAGTGAAGAGTGTACTTTCAACCATCAGTTGTTGTAATGAAGTTTGAAAAAGCTTTATTTATAGAATAAACTGGGCTGGAAGATGTAAATAAAGCTGTTTCAAAGCTAAGTCCCTCAAGTCAATAAATTGAAGGGTGCTTAGATATCATATGCCCTAACTATACCATTATATTCAACAGTGAATAATACATACCGGTTTTATTGTATTTGCTAATCTTAAAACACCTTCATTAGTATAGCTCTATTTATTTGGAATTTTAAACTGTTCTTTTTCCTCAGCAAATAATTTTGAAAATGAAGATACTCAAGTGATCTTTTTTTCCCTGGCAGGTAATCCTGGTAATATCCAATGGGTGTAGCTGATGGTTAACTGGGGGAAAAAATGACCCTGATGCTTCCAATTTGTCAACACATATACTGTGATGTGTTCTAATTAGAGGTGTAGGAAAATAAGGACTAGGTTATCAATAAGATGGGCAGTAGACAGCAATGCTTGCAGCATGTGCCATCCTCTTGCTTTCTGATCAAGGAATTCACTAGCTACATATATAGCACTGAAGTATACAACAGCTCAACTTTCCCAACAACAGAAAACGAAAGATGAAAAAAACCTTTGTACTGTATAATTATATTAACATTTGCATGTTCAAATAATAAGTTTTATTCATAACCTAAAATACAAAGATTTAGCTGTTTTAGAGCACACAATTTTGATGTCTATCAAACGAATGTGTCTGAATGCTTCAATCAACATAAAAAGTACTTTAGGGCTCAATAGCATTTCCTAAACACCTCTCCATGGCACTAATTTACCAGATTATTATTAATCAATAGCCTTAAATGCCATATTTCAAAAACAGCAAATGATATAATTATCATTTGATATCTAATAAAATTCACAAAACCACCTGACAGATCCTTAAGTGTCAGAGGCAACAAATACTTGAACATGTAGCTTGATATATGTATCATATTAACAGTAACATTAGCATAAACCTTCAAATATTTATTGAAAAAAAGAGAACCAATCTCAATTTATGTACTGAAAGTCACTTTAGATTAAGAAGATTTTTAAATGGCATAATGCAACCAAATACTAATACATTGTCTGCATTCCTTCTACATGCTTGTAAAACACACTTTTCTTTGTGAATTAATTATTGGCTGTTCACTTTACCTTGTATAACAGTACTGTCTCTGTGTAGGGAGGAGGTGGTCTTCAGCCACCAAGAGACTTTAAAGGAGGATGATGTTCATGTACAACACTGTGTTTATGTACTCCCAAAAGTGTATCAAAGCTCAGATCCATAGAAATAAAAGAAAAGCCAAACAAAACAAGCATTAGACTGCAAAAAATAAAATACGGACAAGGCAAACAGGTGAGGCATTGTTTAGTTGCCTAAAGTAGATCAATATCTGTGCTTGCAAGCCAGGAATCCTACCTACTTTCCTCTGGTGCTGCAAGGATCATCTTACAGACTGCAGACAGACTGTCGCCAATACCCACTGACAGACAACCTATTCCACCTCTGCAAAATTCATACACATCTTCATTCTTTGTGGTTCACTAAGAGAGGTTGAAGAATTTGCACCTAAATTTTCAGTGCTTTTGTGTCCTTCAAAATGTTTATTTGATACTGCTTACAGTTTGTTTTGTAAGTTTTGTGCAATCAGTAACAGCAAAGCCCTAGTTCAACTATCTTCACTTGAATACCAGCTTTCTTCTGTGGTGAGTTGTAATTCAGTTGAAGTTTTTGTAAAATAGCATGGCGATTAATTTTGCAGCATTTCCTTGTAAATTGTTGATGCACTGAGAGCATCCTTGAGCTCGTGTGGATTCATATGACATGAAGAAATTTTCAGCAATTCACGTTAGCATTTAACAAATTACTTGGGGCTTGTGAATGCATCACTCTGTTCTGATAGCCACTTGAGATTTTATACATCAGCAAATGGCCAGAATTATGTAACCAGGAATTTCTCAGTAAAAAAAATGGATAGCCAACATTTACTCTTAACATTAATTGTTCATACCATTCTTACCAATGGTACAAAAGTATGAGAAGTACACAATTAATGATATGTTAACCAGCATTAGGCAATTTATAAAAATAAAGAAATTTACTGTAGATTATCCAGAAATTCATGTACAATGGCACATCAATAGCACTGTTAATTAACAGACCAACATAATTTCAGAACTTTGAGAAAGATTAGAAATTTAACTTTCATGCAAAATACAAAGTATTTTCTATTAGCAGCTGGGGAAATTAAGTGTTTTTATTGTTAATCCTGAATATCAAAACTGGTTCCATCTTCAGGTAGAAGAGTATGTGTGCCTTTCTGGCATTTGACAGACCATGTCAAACCAGAACTGTGACCAGGTTTTCCCTGCTGATTATCCTTTTGTAATGGCGGAAGTGCAATTTTCCTGTCAGATCCAAATCTTCAACTTAAATCCCTTTTAAAGAAAGCATCTTAATGTAGAACATGAAATTTAAAATACTTTATATCAGACTAACTGACAAAAAATTAACTAATTTTTTGACAATGCAATTAGAAAGCTATATCTATAAAGGTGAGGAAGGCTTCGGTATACCTCTTAGTTTGTCAGGTTTTTACAAAAATTTTATGTAGATTAATTATGAAGTAAATTAAAAGCTTATACGAATTTGATCTTTCAACTCACAATAGCTAAGCGAAGCTGTCGTAAGGAACTGTCAATGTATATTCAATTATTATTGTTTATATTTGTTTACTTGCTTAAAAAGAGTTCTGATGAATGAGCAATCTATATGTTGTAAATTCAATGCTGCCAGATCACCATTAAAGACTATGCAATTTGAAACTGTTTTTTTCATATTATATTCCCCAGAACTACTGCTTGTTTTCAGTATGAAGCAGTAGTTGAGAAAATATGCCAGCAGACATGTCCCAAATCCTCCATAAAGCAGTGAGAGCATCTTAAAACCATCTTCTTGTTCTACATACTTCAAGGGTCACCTTTTAAGTGACTCGGTTGCATAAAGTTGCTCGTTTTGTATCAAAACGCCTCTGAAAAATGCCAAGTTATATCAATACAAGCCATTTCCTTTATTTTAATATGTTACCGCAAACAGATTAAATAAAATCAAAAACCACTATTCAAATAAGGTTTTACATTAAACAAGCCACATGGTTTCAACATCCTATCTTCTTTCTAAAGACATAAAAGGCAAGTTTGATTGGAACTTCCTTAGCACTTATAGAATGACTGAACTAAATATCACTAATATTTAATTTACATTTTTCTGTTTTGTCTGTAGGCTACTGAAGTAGTCTTACCAAGGTTCTGGGTTCTTGTGTCACATTTAGTGTTAATGAGCTCTGGCAATCTGAACAAAATGTAGGATTAGATACATAAAATCAGATGTGATTAAAAGCTGCATTAGTTGGAGGGTGTTGGAAAACGTCAGTTCACAGAAAACTAATTAGTGCCTGCTATAATACACATTATAGATAAAAGAAATCCTTGCAAAATGAGAAAATTACTTTCAACAGATGAGCAAATCTTTTAACAGGACAATTTCCCTAATCTGTCTTCGCCATGGTGACACAGTTTGTAAGTTAAAAATCCAAAAGCCGAGTGGAATACAGTTATCATTTCTAAAACTATTAAAAATGCAGTTCAATGGAATTTTCAGCAGTAATATCAATGCCTAATGTGTGCAAATTATTACCAAGTGAGAGTTTAAAGGCATCCTTTGTAATTTCCATCTCACATAAAATATTTATTGTCACACACAACTACTTTATATACCAGTGCAAGGCAGTCACCTCCTAATATGCTTCAGTTCAAAGACAATATATTAATAGGGTAGTATGACCAAGTGGATATTTTCACAAGAGCTGGTGCAGGCATGAGCGGACAAATGGTCTCCTTCTGTATTGTTTCAAACTGCAATTATAAAGCACCTAACCAGGAATAAATCTTACCATGATGTCATTTGACATTCAGGCCTAGATTCTGCCAACTATAATAATGATAAAATGGTCACATTATTACACTGAAACTGAGAGCAATATTAAGAGTCTGCAGGTGCAAAGATAAACATGGAAAAAAGTAGAGTCAGAAGTTAGTGATACCCTGCTCCTCCATCAAGTGTGCAGATGATATTGCAGACAGAAATCTTTTTAAACTCGCTACATGGAAGAGAAATTCAACTCTTAATGCACTGTTCCTGCTAGTAGTACCCTCTAATTTTTCAATCTTGTGCCAAACCTTAATTATTGCAAAACACTTGGCCCTAAAACAAGCTTATATTGTGTCATGAGTTTAATTCTTTGAATAATTATTTCAATATGCCATGATTAATTTGATTTTCAAGTTTTTGATGCTTAAGCTTCACCATTAATTTCATGTGTGTTCCCCTGTATTTATTTCACACTCTGCTTAAAAAGTTAGTTTGAAACTAGGGCATCCTACTTTCTGGTTTGTTTTCTGAAAAGTGGCTTCTTATCAAACTGTTGCTAGATGGTAGTGGCTATTAAGTGTGCCATTAGTTTGACTTCCCTTGTAGGTCTCTCAGGTTGGCGATACAGGGGAGTCTGATCATGTTGACCCAGGAGTACTAATCAACGGGAGCTCCCAGGGCAACATGGCCCAAGATCCTAAGCAAGAAAGATACATGAGGAATGATATCATCCCATGCAGCCCCCAACACTGAAAATGCATTGGGGTAGCAAAGGCAACCGACGATAGCATGTACTCAGTTGAATTTTCCGAATGATGCAAATGACCTGGAATTGGTCCACTCATGAAGGAAAAAAATATTGATTTTCAATAGCACAGTGCTGAAAACAAGCTATCCAATTGAATTTGCAAGCTTAGAGATCCAACATTGCTAATGACATAGAAAAGCAGAAATTGACATCACAGGAGGACATGAGAATGTTGTGGCAGCTTTTTTAAAAAAAATCAAAGGCAAGAGACGTTGCTTCATTGATGTCTGTAAAATCTGGACCCACATTTAATTTCAAATTTCAACAATTAGCCACTGTTTAGATACTACAGTGTTGTGGCATTGAAGTATTCACTCGCCATATCTTGTAGCTTTTGGTTATTTAAATTGCCTTTATCTATTCACCCTATGATGTTAGATTTTAAATTGCATGTAGAGGCTTCATTCTAGGAATTAAGACAGTTATCATTTCAGTAATATAGAACAAAGCTAAACAATTGATAGGACGACATTTCTTGGGAAGTATTGTAAGTATCTGGCTGACCCATTTCAACTTTTAGCATCAAGAAAGGGAGTAACATTTTCAATCATATCCAAATTTACACAGAAACAGGAAAAGAAAATTCCATACAAATTGCTTCTTTATGGCATTTAAAATAATGTCATAGGCAGGAAATGTTAGGGAGGGAACTCATGAGGACTCTGAAAATGCACAGCTAATTTCAACAACTAATGATGGTCTACTGGGAGCTAATAAGTTATTTTTACAAGACAATTCCATGATGAATTTTGTTCAAACTATTGACATGGGAATAGTATAGTTTGTAACAATATTTTCTAAAATCAGAAATAATAGTGTGCTAATACTTTGTATCGTGTTGTATACTTGCTCTCACCTGGCTGACATCTTAACTGTCAACTTTAAAACTCATTACAGGGTGATATCCTTATTAATTGTCAGAAATAATGAAAAATTTTATAAATATTTAGTTCATCACTGCTAACAAGGAAAACTGTACATTCTATAATTCTGTAATCTTAATTTCTATCTGCAAAGGAATAAAAGTGTCACTTTTACTGGCTAATTTCATGAAACAATCTGCAAGTATGACGCAATGCCACAGCCGTTAAAAGTGAAACTCTTAGTGGTGGTAACAGTTGCAAGTATGTTGTGAAGACAAATGCAGCTTATTACATTAGAATTTGATTTACAGAAAATATGCTCATGTGTGTCTACATACAATTTTTTATTTCAAGTGTTTGTACTTCATTTATCTTTCACAAAATCTTTACTGCAGACCTCACACTATAAAGGAGCATTTAATGTACATTTCATATAATGACTTCAAGTCAATAGATCAGGAATATACAGAATGAGTAAAAGTATCATAATGCTCCTTCTGTCACCATAGATATAAAGGAGTTCATATAAAACTGAAGGGACAAATCTAGAGTTGGCTGAGCCTATTTTTTTGGGTGCTTCAAGCACTCTTACAGGTTCATCATGGCACCTGCTATACGTGCACATTTATTTGTAGGGCAAGTTGCCCTGCGTGTCATATTGGAAAGAGTGCCAGCACACGTTCATTAGAAATATACAGAGCAGGCAGACCATGATGTCAATCAAAATACTACACTGATGTGATGTTACCACTGCCACTTAGGAGCTCAACAGTCCAGCTGGCTTCCTCTACTAACCTCAAACATCTTAACACATACACGGGAAGTTACTCCACCCCGTCAACACCCACTCACGCCACAGCAGTTCTGTTCAAAGGGATAACCCTGTTATAAGTTAACTACTATATCATCACTTCTGCCTGTTGTTGTTATTCCAGAGTGCTTGGTGCTGTCTACCACAGCTCAGGTTGCAAACGTCCTCTGGCAGTGGTGGGGCAGATACTGAAAGTTTTTTTTGGTGACTGCAAGGCTTCTCCAAAATATGGGCATCATTTTTCATTCCCGTTGGATTACAGCATGACTGAGGAAATGAGCAGAGGGTATGTGGAACAAGAAAAATTGCTGGAGGGAGGAGGAAATCATATATGCCCAGCTGGCTCAGAAAGTTATCCTCCTGCCTGAAAGCTCATCATGGAATAACCTGCGAGTTGAAGTCTTAGTTATCACCAATACATTCATGTACTCTTGGTTGTGTACTCTTGCAGCTCATCAATCCATTTGTTTACACAAATGCAATCTAAATCTATCTTCGACACTTTCATAAACTCCCAGTTTGGACAACAATTCCAAACACTAACAGAGATCAAACAACTTTGTCTAATGCTATCCAGCAGTGCAAGGGTTTCAGAACTATGCAAGTGTGTGGTTCAATTAAGCAATAACTAAAGAAACTACTAAAGGACACACACATTAAATGTAAAAGCATAATGACATGCATTATTGCAATTTCATGTGCCTTCTCATTTTGGTCTTATTATGGTATTTCACAATTCTCCCTTTTAGATTTTGTTATTAAAATTGAGAAATGTGTTAATTGTGAAATTAGTTAAATTATTAATTGGTTTGATTCTCATTCTGGCTTGTTTTTTTCCAAAAGTGATCAGCCACAGACAGTGATTAACACCTTTTAACTAGGGCGATTGGCAGTGATAATTTATTTTAAACTAGGTAAGTCAGTCGTTGAAAGGAATTTTGCTGGAGGAGGAGGGGGTAGTGGGGTTGCAAACAGAAAGAATTGGAGCAATCTTTATGATTAAGGATAATTAAACAACATTAAATATATAATTGATATTTAAGGGATTAAACTATAAAATAGCTGCTGGCATGATATTCAGGCCATTGGTAAATCTTGAAGTGCCGCACAAAAAGTTTGGAAATTTCTGAACCAGCCAGTCATCAGCATGATTAGTGCTGATTTTATCATGAAATCATTGAACTAAGTAACCAGCACAGATTTTGTATGTTGTCTGCATTACATTCAACAGGCTGAGGTTAGTTATGTACAGTGGATCATTGAATTTAATAACAATTAAAATCTTAGAAGAATTACACAAATAGAAAATATTATTAAAAGTTCCTGCATCATAATGGTGACTATGCTTCAAAAGTACATCACTGGCTTTTTGGAAACATATTGGAATATCATCAGTTATGACAAGCATTTCAAAAATTCAAGTCCATCTTTCATAACCATATCCCCACATTAATTTGGCCAAAAAAATCTATTTTGTGCTTTCTCAATTGGATTTTCCCCACAAAAAAGGTGTTGTACTTCAACTGCAGTGTTTAACTGAAGTCTTATATTTTAAAGTATTCACGGCAGTGCAAAGTTCTAATCCCAGAAGAATTCTTACAGATTCTTACACCTGGGGAGTTTCACACTGGGTTCCACTGCGATCATCTTAGGTTACTAGAGATCATACAAGCGAGGGTTGCCAACCTAAGGCAGCTAAGGATGTCGGGGCCCAATTACATGAGATATACTCACATGAATCCAGATCTGGCAGGACGTGACAGACTGACCAGAAAAAAAAATACAAAAATAAAATTCTAACCACATCTACGATTCCTAATAGACTAGTCAGAGAAGGAATATTTCATAAGGTATTCCAAGGAATCCCTGGGCTTCCGAAGCTCCAGCCTTCCTACTCCCTTCTACCATCAGTCGCTCTTTGCAGATTAACCCATTTTCTTTGCTCATCGCTAGCTTTATACTGGGGACTGACTGTTCCCTTCTGTCCATCAGAGAGTCAACCTCTCACCTCACTTACAACACCTACCCACCAGCATTACTCCTATCTGCTCGAGTGGGAAAAAAGATTGAATTAAATAGAAAGACTTAAATTCAGAGGGTTTCCTTCTGTTCATCATCCTACCAACCTTGATTATATCCAGAGTTAAAAATCAATACTGTATTTGGAAAGTCACATTTAATAAAATATCGACTGACAGAAAGAAAATTGATTAAGATAATACATAAAAACATAAGAAACAGCAATCCCACTAAGTAGGGGTTGAGATTTACCACATCTATTTAACAATGAGAAGAGAATGAAATCAGAATGCAATTAGATGATAACTAAGACCGGTACCTCATTCCTTCATGGGTGCTTTTTCTATATCCATGTTGAATATTTACTCAAAGCTCCCATTTCATTCTTCTTGGAATCTTTCCCTGTTCAAAATAACGCATGACAGAATTACAAAATAAGTTACTACACAATATCACAAGTTAGCCATTATAATACACATCTTCTCGATCAAATCTCAGTCTTCAAACAGTTGGTATTCATAGTAATCAAGAGTGTGTTACGGACTCAGTGAAAGTCCCTTTAAGATAGAGAGTGTGTGTGTATGTGTGTGTGGGGCGTGCTTACGTCAATAGAAGATAAAGGACGTAATGACGTTGTTGAAGAAGGCAGAAGAAGAAGAAAAAGAGAGAGAGAAGGGAGAGAGACACCAGCCTGCTTGTTTTCTCTATCGATGGATGAGAAACAATAACTGTGTTTGCCACTGAAATCCATGTATGGAAGTTGGAAGTAATCCGGTGGAGTTCACTTTGTTGCTGACCTGTAGAAGGAAACAGGTATTTGTGTGTGGACGACCATGGTTCGGATGCTTTTCGGGGTGAGGAAGTCACTACCGAGTAAACACTGAAGTGTCGTTTGGGTTCCATCCTGGAACATTTGGATTTCGTATGTACTCTCTCTATGTTTTTCTACATCTACGTCTTATCTTCAGACAACGGTGGTTATTGAAGAAGCCCTTGCTCATGTTTCACCTTATGGCTTGCGGAACTGAACTTTAAGAACCATTCCGGAACTGGGAGTTTTGGACTTTGTCACACACACACACACGACGAGTTTAGTTTTGGGGTTAACGTTCGAGGTTTAACATTTTTGAATTCTAACATACTAACATTTTTACTTTTATTTTACGTATTATCATAAGTAGTGATTAATAAAATAGTTTTTAACACTGAATCATGCTCAGTGTGTTTCTTTTGTTGCTGGTTTGTGACAAGTGACAAAAAGAATTGCTGCTTTCAGTTCAATTTTTTTTTAAAAAGAATGTGGCAAGATGTCATGGAAAACAGTGACAACAGCATTGGTGCTACTTCCTGCATTCATATAGAACTTGTAACTGTCATTACTGTTATTGCTAATTTCCACTGTTCTCACCTTCACATGGTCCACCTGATTCTTCCCTTTCTAGATCTTAGGAGATAAGCTGGCCACAAACATCCATTAAAAGCTTACAGGATCCCACAACTGTTTTGATGTACCTCTTCCCACCATGCCTCCTGTTTCGCCATTCCATCCTCCTAGTTCCTCCGTCTCCATCACGATGAGACTTTTCCCAATCCTTGTGCCAATTAAGTTGCTGTTTTCCAAGTTATTGACTGCTAAATGAAACAGGTTCTTCCTATTCACCATCTAAACTTCAGCTGAATCTTCCCTCAGTCTCCTTTGGTCCAGAGAGGATAATTCTAGCCCAGCCAGTTTCTCTTCATAACCAATATTTTATTGCCCTAGCAACATCATTGTAATTTGCTTCTGGACCCTCTTAACTTGAGTGCTTTCACATCTTTCTTGTAGTGAAAAAAAATCAACATTGTACACAACGCTCCAACTCTGATCCAACTGGTATTTTATATGAAGGGTCTTCAATCTGAAATGTTAACTCTATTTCTCTTTCCACAGATGCTGCCTGACCTACTGAATGCTCCCAGCATTTTCTGTTTTTATTTCACATTTCCAGTTTTTGTTTTATTTTTGGCTTCTACTATTTATACGTCAGTAGGATGACCTCCCTGCCTGGAATGCGCTGTCAGGGGCGGTAGCGGATGCAAATATGATAAAGGTGTTTAAAAGGCTTTTAGTGTGTGAGAATATGCAGAGAATGTGCAGAGAATAGAGGGATATGGACTGTGTTGGCAGAAGGGATTAGTTCAGTTAGTCTTTTAATTACTAGTTTAATTAGTTCAGCATAACTTCATGGGCCACAGGGCCTGTTCCTGTGCTGCACTGTTCTAAATTCTATCCTGTTGACTCGAATTGTTTTGCAAAAATTTGACTGCTAACTGGGCAGTTTGGGCTATAATTTCTTGGTCTATCCTTTTTTAAGCAAAAGTTAGCACATCAACAACCTTCCAATCCTCTGGCAGCACATCTCTGGCCAAAGTGGATTATAGTAAACTATAATCAGAGCCAGCACAGTTTTCAAATTTTTTCCCTTAAGACTCTGGATCATGCTGAACTCCTAAGTATACTATCTTTCTTTATTATTTCCAATACTTTAAGGAAGAAAATAATGTCACTGATTGTGTAATCTTCTTCCATAAAGATGGATGACAAGCATTCATTTCTAACTGCACATATCTTCAGCCTCCACAGTCAAACTACAGGATTGGTCTCTAATGATGTTACTCTCGTCATCTATTTCCCTTCATGTATTTATAAAACACCTCAGGGTTTTCCTTGATTTTAACTGCCAATATCTTTTTTCAACCTGTTTCCTTTTATAATTTCTATTTATGTTTCAGCCCTGCACAGGGAATGGCAATGCAGTGGTTAAACTTCCAGACTAGTGATTCAGAGATCCGGACAACCAATGCAGAAGCATAACTTTGTGTTCCACCTTTGCAGCTGGAGAATTAAAATCTGTTAATTAAATAATACTGAATTTCAAAAAAATCTAACCTCAGTAATGGTAACCATGGCATTTCCCAGATTATTTCTAAATGTGCATCTGGTTCAATATTGCCTTCAGAAAGGGAAATCTAGCCAACACCAGAGCCAGATTATAGACACTCAGCTGCTCCCCAAAATAGCAAAGCAAGCCTTTCTGTTGTATCAAAACTGTGATGTTAGAACAAGAAAAGAAAACAAAAAAAAAACTAGTATTAACCAATGCATCAAATTTGGACATGACAACATCACTCCCAGTTCAGTGACCTTGCAAAGTTTGTTTCTTGAGTAGGATAGTGTCTAAATTGGGAATGCTGCCTTACAGACCATAAAGCTGTAGCCTTGTATATTGATACCTTACAACCAACATACCCAAACCCATCATCACAAATCAAAAAACAGACCCACCGGAGGTGATGCACCATGGTGTATGGTCAAGAGGAAGTGAGCCTAGGAAGCTCATGTGGGGTTTTCAAGACTCATCACTAGTATTGGCTTGGTAACATCATCACTAATTAAGTCCAAGCTCATGGTCGCCAGAATGAGTCTGCAGGAGATGGTGAACAAACCAAGTAGGTCTAATAGATGATCTCATTCTCACCAGAGCATTTTTCATGACACCATTGCAAAAGGTGACTACTACAGTCCTTGAGGTGATGGGGTGGATTCTGAACAGATCTCACAGCTCTGAACTAACTGCCACGTGACTCTGAGACTTGCCAACTAAACATACTGGTGCAAGGAAAGTACAATTTTATAAGGGTGTCAGGGTACCTATCTAAAAGTATACCAACATTTAACAAGTCACTCTGTTATATCATATTAGATACTTCACCAGATATGTAAAAAGAAAATAACAGAAAATTGAGCTTTCATATTTTCTAAAACGTATTAAACTTCAATGCTTCACTTATTTTTTGCCCTGGTTTCTTCTGTGGTAATCCGTAAAAAGGGACTGCTTTAGATAAAATCTGAATAGCAACTGAATAAGGCAGGGTAAATAATGTGTTTACTTACACTTCACAAAAACACGTGCTCAGATCAAGCCCAGTGTTCAGACAGTACAATTTAACAACCTAGTTGTTGGGTAGATGTATAGGCAAAGGAAGCAGGCAATGCTGGCAACATTCGGCAAGTCGGGCGGCATCTCTGAAGGGAAAAACAAGAATTAACGGTTAAGGTCCACGATGAAACGTTCAGATTTTTAACAGTCTGCATTAGTTCTTCATCACTCGAGCGAAGTGAGAGGCAGCATACGACGAGAATGAGGGAAAAGTTTGGGCAGTGTAAATGTTAGTCGTTACCCAAAATCCAGTCACGTGCTCAGCCACCTGCCGCACTGGTGGAGAGAGACCGGCTGAAATTTGCCCGGGAGCAGGGTTTTCACCAAACGTGGCTGAACTGCCGTTTCAGTTTCTGAGAACTGATTCACTTATTTCATTCAAAGGGCGGCGCTTTCCCACTGCCCCATCACCGGGAGCGCGGTGCGGCCTTGGGAAGCAAACGGCTTCCCCACCTGGTCGGCGCATTGATGCCGCTCGCTATAATTGCTCGGCCGTGCTGCGCCCGCGGTGTGTGGGGGAAGCTCTGTCGCAGTGCAAAGGTACCGATTCGGCGTCCCGTTGGCAGTTACTGTGCGATTTCTGCTGTTTGTCCCCCTGGCCAGACGTTCAATAAATTTATTTCAACCCCCAGGGTGGAACCGCTGGATTGTGGCTACACTCTGCGCCACTCAGTATTTCATAAAGGAGTTATTGAGGAGATCACTTTGGCTGGTTATGGATTTTGTCATCCTTTATCAAATCACTTCCTCTATTTAACCTCTGCCCTGGGATTCTACACGTGGATCAACAATCGCCTCCCTTTTCTGCCCGTGGTTCCAGAATATCTGCTCACTTCAAGGGTGAGGGTGACTTTCTGACACAGCCAGTGGTATCCCTAACATTGCCAGTCTAACTCATTTGTACCGATTTCATCAGCCAATTCCCTATCAGTACACCGTTCTGGCTTATTTACATCTCTGGCTCAATTATAAATATCTACAATCTTATTCTAAATGATTGTGCTTGCACGTTGACGATGACACAAACTTGGTTCATTGGTGGCTTTCCTGAATGCTCTCAACATGGATAAATTTTATACTACCTGCCCTGCCAAAACTTCCCCTGTGAAAGCACCTTTTGACATACTATTCTTTTGTTGTTGTTCGATTCATTTTGATTGGAGCCAAAATGTTGTGATAATTTTGGAAGTCCTTCCAGTGTGGTGCTCAACATTCATCCCTCAACCAAGACTAAAGCAAACTAAAATAATTATGGCTTATTTGTAATTGGTAAGTTTTTAATTTGCAATTACTGTTCTTAAATGAATATCAATCCTAATTTCATAGATATGAGAAACCTTACCTAATAAACCAGATGGAAATGAGTCATTAACCAAAATGGGAAAAGAATTTGTTAGGAGAGGCAACGTAATAAACTGCATATCCAATGATTATGAATTAAATATTGTGAAAAACAAGGCTTTTACAAATTATTCAAGAAGTTTTTATGGAGGCATCCAAAGAAATAATTGGCATAAAGATGGCATTGATTAGGCATGATACTTTTCTAATTCTTAACTAAGATGTTTTATTTGTATTATGGTGTGATGGCTTACAGCACCAGGTAAACACTGAGAAGTCCAAAGCCTATAGTTTCAGCTTCTACCAACTTCCATTATGACTGATTCTAATGTCCTCTATGGTCATTGTTTCAGGTTGAACCATCCAAACCTAAAGCGAGTTTTTTCACCCCAAATGCTTTGCATCCTCCAATCCCCATCAACTTTTGCTCATCCAAAATTCCGCTCTCCATATCCTGACCTGCCCCATGTTCCACAGCATTTCAATTTAAAAATTATCATGATTTTCTTTAAGTCTATGACCTCTGTTACTGTAGAACTTCCAGTTCTTACCTCCAAATACCATTTAGCTGACTCAGTCCTCTTGGCATCCTATCTCTTTTCAGTTTACAAATCTCAACAGTGCCTTCAGTCCCACCAAGGTCCCATGCTGCAGAATTCCTTTCTTTTCCATTTTTATATCCTCCCTTTAAGACCCTTAAAATCCATTCCTTGGACCAAATCTTTGGTCGCCCTTTACTGAGTTAGTATGAGTATTTTTTTCAAAAGAAACCTTTGTAAAGTAGCAGAAATTTTTTTTCTATATTAGAAGCTCTAATGGAATGTGTTATAAATAAAAAAGGGTGCTTGTACATGGTTCTAAATTTCTCAATTAATTTTTAAGAAGACCTTTCTTTTATTTCTCAGTTTTGATTTCAAAGCTTGCAATCCCATTCAAACTTGTGAATTTTAAATGGAGAGTATCGAAGGATTAAAAGATGTGCTTATATTGCATGATCAGGCAAACCTGACAATTTACAGATGATTGTTATTCATGAGTTCTACAGTGCTAAAATTAAATAAATCTTCAATAAAAACTTAATTTATATCACACTTCAGATAAGTTAACTGGAAAGATAGAGCTTTAGATATTAATTTTAAATGTGAAATATAAACCTTGTCAATTATAGATTTTGGTAGGATTATTGTGTTTTTAGAGCTAAGTCGTATTCTCAGTAAAGACGTGATTTCCATGAAATTTGTAATCATAAAGGTGGCATCAACATGTGTACTACAAACAGCTTCACTTCTTTCTAATCAGAAATGTCAGGGCTCAACAGCAACTGGGATAGCAATCTAAACAAAAAATTAACAGGTAGGAGATGTTTTAAAAGCTTCTCATGGGGAATCTAAAGGAAGAAGTAATTTACACTGAAAATATTTGCTCTTCTACAAAGTCACACAATCAACAGAAACTGCTGTTTTTCCACCATGCAAGTCATTAGATATTGCCAAGTATCACTAAAATGCTGGCCTCCACAACACCATCTACAAACTGCAAAACTAACAAATGGAGAGTCATCAGATATCCTTAACCATCAGTTGTGGAGCCACCATTCTCCTGAACCCTCAAAATGATTACCAATTCCAACCCGCTCTCTGCTGCAATCTCATTTCCCTGTTCCACTGTAATAGCGTTAATTATCTCCTCCTCAGTTTCTTTAAGAATAATTTCGTCTATGTTCCCATGAAATTTGTCCCTCCAATTCCACTTCATCCTTCTCGTACCACCAACCTGTCTACGGAGCAACCAATTTTTATGTTTCAGCAAGCTTTATTTTTTCTCTCTATTTTTTGTATCAACTGTGGGACAGTGGTAGCAGCCCTCTTGGCTTGGAATCAGAAGATTGTGTGTTCAAGTCCTATACTGGAGACTTCAGCAAGAAGTCAAGGCTGTTGGCACTGCTACGGATGCCATCGTTCAGGTGAAGTATTAAATCAAGGTTCTGCTTTCTCCTGAGGTGGATGCAAAAATACAATGACATTATTTCAAAGAAGAGGATGGGAGTTCTTTCTGATATCTTGGCCAATATTTACTTCCCAGACAATCTCTAAATCAATGTAAGGGAGAAATCTGATCATGCAGGAAGCTGCATGCTAGAACTGCAAAGTGTGAAGAACCGGCATCATTTTGGCCCAGTGCAGATTATACCAGAAATCTGTTGTATACATTGTTTTAAATGAAGTATCTAGCCAGTGGCAACTGTTCTGCATAACCCATTAGTTAATATTGACAGTGTTTAATGTTGGGAGTTACTCAGAGCAGGTGAGGGTCACTGAAGCCATGATAATATCTCTTGAACAGTTATGTTCATTGCCTTCAACCAATGTTGGCAGAGGTTTCGGAGTTGCAGCAAACCACAACAAAGCAGATAAGAAAGTAAGGGCACTTCTTTTATACATGCTGATCTGAATGCCCTTCAATGGAGTGAAGGAGAGAGCTCTTCCATGCTGAAGGACCCAGGAATGTTTCTCGATCTGTTATGAAATGCCAGAAGGAGGAGGTGGATAACAAGGACAACAAAAGATCCCAGGGATTATGCTGGAAAAAGTGCAGTGATGTCACACATGAAGCCAAGGACAACTAAAATATCAGAAAAATCCTATCTTCGAACAATTGTACTAGCAGACACGCACACCACTCCATGTCGCTTTTCAATCAGCTATCAACAACTTCTAACATTCATGACTCCTACTTAGCATTGATTTGTCCCATTTCTATCCTGATAGACTTACTGCTACTCCAGCACTCTCATCCACCCAGGGATCACATTTTACACTTCCAACCACAGATTGCATTTTTACATCTACTTCCAGTTAATCAGTCACAGCGGAGAAATTGTAGAGACACACTCCAACACACTCACCAAGACACTTGTATCTTGCAGCAAAATTGGTGCCAGCAAAAGCACTGACAGTACTGTGTTGGTCAACTGAGCAGCCTTGAACAGAGAGTGGTAGCATTGTTGTGGCATTGCCACAGTCCTTGGCCAGCAGGGGAGCAGATACCTTTCAAGATGATGATATGCAGAAGTCTCATGCTCCTTCTCATGTTCCACTTCCTCTTCAAACCAAAACCTCTTCATATCTACAAAATTCAGATGGATTAATCATGCATATATTATCTGTTCCCTTCTTCTCAACATAACTAAGATTATTTGCTTTCCTGTGTTAGGGAAGGCAAGAACTCAAGTCTAGTCGGGTGCTGACTACTTGTGCACCAGACAGTGAAGAAGTAAACAGCCCATCCTTTGATTTGACAGTTGCTCAACTACTCAGGTGCCAGCACTCTACATACTGTAGAGGGTAGTTTAGAGGCAGAATCTGTTCATACTGAGTCATCAGGCACAAATGCCAGGACAAGTACAGGGTAGCAAGTTCCTAATCCCTGCAAGCTATGGCCACACATGAGTTTTATTCCAGAGGACTCAGACAAGGGCTATGGTGGAGAGGTAACAGAAGAAGTCCAAGGCCAAGTTTGCATGAAATGTCAAGCAGCATGGATGAATCCAGCTCCAACCTGGCTTGTGTCTTTGTGTGGGACATAGTATGAAGAAGTGGCTGGTTCCATTTCAACATATGTTGACCCAGATATCATGCAATCTCTGGTGACTTGGGTAAATGTAGCAGAAACAGAAGCAATCCATTGCTGGAGTGTTGAAATGGAAGTACAGCTTTCTGCACTCCAAGCTCAGAATGCTACCATCATGGTTTTTGATACCAGTTTAGAAGGAGTTTTGAGAATGTCACACTAGTCCCATAATCTACCTTCCAGCAGATCACTAGAGTTACAGAGGGAGTTGCAGTGTCTTCTTTCAGGATAACTGCATTTGTGAATCCCACCATTGCCATTCTGTTAGTGCCCTCACTTTTTCCATCAGCCAATCAGCCCAGACTGCTGCAGCTCTTGGAAAGGTGGTTAATTGAAAGTGCCATTAAGATTTTCATTCTTTATTTCATTGATTGTTGGCCTCAATGAAGATTTTCATTTAATGACCACCCCAGATTGCCTTTGAGAAGGTGATGAGATGTTGCTGTATTGGCCTGCTGTGGTGGTTCAGGTGAAGGTATTCCCAGAGTGCTGTTAAGTAGGAAGATCTAGAATTTTGACCTGGTGTAATATAATTCCATTTGGAGATATGTGAGGTCTACCACTTTGATAGATAAAGTAGAAAGGCAGAGTTATTTTTAATGGTGGGAGACTGAGAGGTGTCAGGGTGACTCAGGTGTCTACACACACAATTATTGAATGTTAGCTTATGGGTACAGCAAGGAATTGTGAAGGGAACACAATATGTTGGCCTTTATTTTGAGGATTTGAGTACCAGAGTAAGAGACGTCTTGCTCCAATTATTTGGGACTTTGGTAAGACCACATATGAATTATTGTATACCTAAGGAAGGATACATTTGTGACAGAGGGGGTGCAACTAATTTTAACCAACTTGCTTCCTGGGATAGCAAGTTCATCATATGAAAAAAAGTTTAAGTAGAGAGGACCTACGCCCTCAAGTTGAAGGGAATAAGTGATGATCTCTTTGAGATTTACAAAATTCTTTGGGACTTGACAGGTTGGAGACAGAGTCAATGTTTCCCCTGGCCCAGCTGTCTGGAACTGGGAGTCATAAACTCAGAGGAAGAGGTCAGCCATCCAAGACTGAGATGAAAAGAATTGTTCTCAGCCAGGAGTCTTTGGAAGTCTTTACCCAAGAGAATTGTCGAGGCTCAATTGCTTAGTATATTCAAGATGTTTTGATAGATTTTTAGATATTAAGGGAATCAAGGGATATAAGATTAGTGCGGGAAGGTGGCACTGAGGCAAAAGATCAGCCAGGAACTTATTTAATGGTATAAAGGGCCCAATGGCCTATTTCTGATTCTATGTTCTTATGTTCTTTTGTGAATCAGGATGGTGTGTGATATTGTCAGTGCACTCTATTTCTTTGTCATATTTGCAGAATCTGCAATTTTCTGATTTTTCAAGTACTGATCTTGAACTGATGTAGTTCTTATAATGAAGGTTCTCTTACTGTATTGTGAGGCATGTTGTTCCAGGATTTTGATCCAGCGACGATGAAGGACTGGGAATATATTTCCAGATAAGAGCAGTTGTTCCCATGCACGTACTGCCCTTGTTTTTTAGGTGTAGAGTTTGCAATATTGGGAGGTGCTGTCAACAAACTTTGGTGAGGGGTGCAGTGCCTTTTGTTGACGGTCCTCGCGATGCACAATAATGGAAAGGCTGGTAGTGAGTTATCAATATTTAAGTTAGTAGATGGCGTACCAATAAAGCGTACTGCCTAATTTATGATTACGTCAAACACTTGAGCATTACTGGAACTGCATTTACCCAAGAAAATGAAGGGTACCCCATCTACTTCCTGCTTCTTATGCAGTCTCTTGGGATTAGATGAATTGCTTCCATTCCAGTTTTGTTGTTTTAGAGGTGGCTAATGAGGCTGGGTACAGTTCTAGCCAGTGGAATTATTACCCTCAGATTCTGACTGGTTTCACTTTTCTGGGGCTCCTTGAGTCAACAACAAAATCAGAAATGCTGGAAGAATGCAGCCAGTCAAGCAGCATCTAGGGAAAAAGAAACCAGATAATGTTTCAGGTTGAAGGTCCTTCATCAGAAGTGGTGCTATATTCACTCAAGTGCTGCTTTATTATCAAAGTTAGTCATCCCCCAATTCATCTTTGGAATTCAACACTTCTATCCATTTTTGGACCAAGGTTACAGTTAAGTCAGGAGATGGATGTTTGCAGTGGGGAATGCAAAATCAGCTTCCTTGAGCACATTGTTGGTATGTTAGTGTTGATTAATAGCCCTATTAACAACTTCCATCACTTACTATCCCATTGGAATGTGCTGTGGGGAAAGGGGAACATTTTTATTTCTGAGTGAGCTCAATATATAATTTTATGAATAACGTTTTACATAAACATTCCATAAAAGTTGATCATTCTTCTTAGAACCTGATGGTTACCCATTTATCTCTTCCTTTGAAGTTATTTTTCTACACCATTGTTTAATTCTGGATGCCTGCTTCTCTACTGGATACCTCGCACTAATTTGTTCAGATTGGTTGCAACTTAATGTCTTCAAAGGATCATAGACATTTATAGCACAGATGGAGGCTACTTGGACCATTGAGTTAATTCCAGCTAAAGAGGGGATATCTGGTCTAATCCCACTTGCCTTAGTGACTATCTTATCTACATGTCCCAGTAACTTCATGGATCTGTGGATATTTGCACTAAGATCCTCCTTTCCCTCTGCACTGCTTATACAATGTATCACGTGATTAACATGTGCAGAACAGTAATGACAGGTGGTGACCCATCTCTTACAAGAAAAACTCTAACCACCTGCCCTTGACATTCAATGGCATGATCATAACTGAGCTCCCCCAGCATCAATATCCCACTATAGGAGAGTCAATTGGAACAGCCACATAAATAAGGTGGCTATAGGAGCAGGTCATATTCTTCCTGTGGTGTGATAGGTGACTCACTTCATGACAGCCCAAAGCCTTTCCATTATCTACAAGGCCTGTCAGGAGGGTAATGGAATACCTTGTACTTACATGGATATGGTCAGCTCCAATAAGACTTGAGAAACTCAATACCATTTAGAACAAAGCAGCCTGCCTGATTGGCACCCCATTCAAAATCCTGAACATTATTCCGTCCACCACCTGCAATGTGTGTTAGCTGTAGAATGCACTGTTGTCACTTGCCTAGCTACTCTAACCATTTCCCAAATTCACAACTGTACCACAAAGATGGGTAAAGGCAGCAGGTAACACCACCATCTGCAGGTTCCCCTCCAATCACATACCATCCTGACCTGGAAATATATCATTGTCACTGGGTCTGAATCCTGGAACTTCTTGCCCAAGAGCCCTGTGGGAGCACCTTCACCAGTAGGACTGCTGCAATTCAAGGCAACTGCTCACCACCACTTTCTCCAGATGTATTGGGGATGGACATTAAACACAAGCCTTGCTACTGACTCCTTAAACCCCAAAAAATGAATAAATTAAAATGGTATTACCTTGGTCTTTTTGCTTCCCTTGACTGCCACTTTAATACCTATCTGACCAGACCATTGATACCTCTGTGCAATCTTCAACTTTCTTTCCCTTATAAACTTCCTCTTAATGCCAATACTTAAGTCTAACTCAGTTACAACAACCACGAAAAGAATAGGACCTATCACTGAGCCTGGCAGAACTGCGGTTCAGTCACAAAAACACTCAGCTACCATTACACTTTGCACTTGCCGCTGGGCAAATTTTGGATTGACCTTTCCAGTTTCCTTCAAATCCAGAGGCCTTTGTTTTTCTGACCAGTCCTCCAGCCGTGTATGTGTCAAAACCTTGCTAAAATCCATCTAGATGACATCTAATGTACTACATCTAATCATTAGATCTTTCCATGTTGTGTTTCATTCATCTATGCCTTTCAAAATGAGCATTAGTACTGTCATTCAGAATTCTTTCCAATAATTTGACCAACCCTGTCATTTAAACAACTACTTATGAAGTAAACACAGTTTGCACTGGACAGGTTTGAATGAGCTGTGTTCAATTGATCTATCCCTTTCTTCCTTCTGAGTGATGGTCTCTCTCTTAAACAATGTTTCTTCCCAGCTCTTTATGTTACAGTCAGGCCTAACTGGGCACATGGAATCATAGCCAACCACAGGCACTATCTACATAGGTATACTTGGTGAAGATATTTCTCAGATGTTCCATTTCAATGCAGAAGGAGCTCATTCAGCCCGTAGAATTGATGCCAATTCTCAGAGCAAACACATCAATTACTCTTTAACATATTCTCTCTCACATGACCATTAGCTCCACCCACCACACACACACACACACACACACACACACACACACACACACACACACACACACACACACACACACACACACACACACACACACCAATTCTCTTATCAGCCATCTACACTAGGGGGAATTTACAACAGCCAATTAACCTACCAACCCACATATCTTGGGATGTGAGAGGAAACTGGAGCACCCAGGGGAAATCCATGCAGTCACAGCGAGAATGTACAAACCTGACACAGACAACACCCAAGGTTCAAACCCAGGGGCAGAAGCTATGAGGCAGTAGGTCTACCTTTCCTTTTCGCCTTTTTATTACTTGTCTTGCTTCATTTTTACTAATCTTATGTTTTCATACAAATTGCCTGTGTTTTTGTTCCTACCATTGAAGTTCGTCCTTTTCACAAAATTTGCTGTGTTCGGAATTCTGGTCTTGGCAACTCGCATTTTGAGAATTGGTGAGGAATTCATTGGGGGATCAACTGGAAAACTTAATGCTATTTCTTTTGCAACAATTCATCAGATTACTTCCAAGAGACTGACAATTTATTTAAATCTATACAATGCTAGAGAGGTTTCTGCCATAACGCTATCATAATATGCAGGCAGTGTACCATAGAAAATAAATGTCTCCTTCTCTGTTAGCTGGAACCTTTGTTGCAAAAAAAGAAATGATGTAACCTGTTAAAGTACTGCACAGTACTCCCTTGTAGCTTGAAAAATAAACATTAAGGTAGAGTGGTATATAATGATATCAACATTTATTTTCATGAAGGGAAATGATAATTCTGTTAAAAGAAACAACTACGTATATATAACAGTTCATTAAAACTTCATAATGATGAGATACTTAAAGAAAAGTTTTAGTTGAAAGATTATCTTTCACATCCAATAATAATTACCAACAGTAATTACTGGATAGCAAGTAATTAATAAAGATTCAGCAAAAATGTAAAATTCCAAGTGCTGATATGCATTTGAACTCCACAAGCAGTTCTTCTTTAAATCAAAAAAATGTAGATGCTGGAAATCTGAAATAAAACAAGGATGTCTGGAGACACTCAGTAGGTCAGGCAGCATCTATGGAAAGAAAAACAATTATCTTTTCAGGCCCCTAATCTTTCATCAGAATAAACTCCATTGATAAGTTTATTTCAATGAAGATTATTTCTGCCACAATAAAATGCCTCAGGTCATCATTTACAATGCCATATATGCTATTCTGATAAGAGCAATTCAATTGATCAAATAGCTATGCATTAATTAAACAGAATTTGCACTGGGCACAGGATAAACCGAGTGTAATGTTTAAACTTGAAGAAACAGCATGGAAAAATATCATAAAGCCTTGCTTCTCCAAACCAAGTCTTTGATTTCTAAGTTTTCTCAGTTCTGATGAAAGGTCATAGACTTAAAGCATCAACTCTGTTTCTATCTCCATAGATGCTGCCTCACTTAGCAATTATCTCCAGCGTTTTCCATATGTATTTAACATATGTCTTGTGCAATGGTTGAATTGTAATCAAGGTTTAATTCTACATGCTAGAGAGTTCCAACCTCAAGATTATTCCAGAGGAGCACAATGTTCTTATGAAGGGTATTTTGATTTAAAGACCTAAATAAATAGTTCTCCCAAAAGAATGAGGAAAATCAGAAGATAACATGGCATCTGATGCAATTCTTCCTGGTTGCTCAGAGTATTAAGAATTAGTTAAGGATTATAAATATATAATCTGTGTTTTCTCTTTGTTAGATTGATAAAATGCCTTTGGCCACTTGAAGGAACTATTGAAGGAACTATTCAAATGCAGGCTGTTGTTGGAATATAAGGCACAGAAAAAGCAAACAAAACACAGGGAAATGCATCCCATTTTCATTCTCTCATCATTTAAAAATTGACCTTGCTAGACAATTTCTCTATACAGGTTTGTGCCAATACAGTGTCAGTGTAAACTGAGTATGAGAACAACTGTTTAATTTTACCTTTAAAAAAAATCACAATCACCATTCCCTAAATGTTGAAAAGCATGACTTCTAAAGCATATATGTAATTATTGTTGGATATCCCTCTTATACAATGTAAGTTGTTCACATGGATTTACTCAACAGTACCTGAAGCACTTTGCAACTGTAATAACACGAGAACAATAGGTAAAAAAAAGTTAATCAGGTCAAATACTACAGATGTCTGAATGGGAATACTTAATCTGTTTGCATTGTACATGCAGTTTTATGCATGTGCAGATTCTTGAATGTGCATGTGTTCTTAATTAATCACACTCTAGATCAATGTTAATAAATCACATTAAAAGCTTTGCTTGTGTGATCTCACACTTTATTCACAAAGCAGGGAGAATGTGAATATGCAATTTTTAGTAAATATAGGTCTAGGGTATTGTTTTATTGTATGAATGCAAAGACACAGTGCTAGAAAAAAGGAGTAAATTGTTAATTAAAGCATGAGGTAATTGTTGGTTTTGACTTACTCAATATCCTCTATCTTTCAATGATGCCTACACATTCTCGCATAAGTAATTAGCAAACACTACAATATATACTTAAATTACCGTGCGTGGTGTTGCTTTTGAAACCCATACCAGCTTTTTATATAAAATATGAAATTATATTGATGTAGCAATGAGCATTTATTGGCCAAACAATCAAGTTGTTTGGCAGAATAACCAAATCTATCATTTGATCAAAAAAGACTAAAATACAGACCTTTTGGTTCTTGTCCTTACCTGCACTTCAATTTCATATGCTTTTTAGAAACTCCCAACAGCACCTGACTTTGTACATTGAGTGCCATATCTTCTGCAGGTACCACAATTACATCTGAAACAACATTGTTTGTCAATCTGCATGCTTAAAAACAGTAGTGGAGGTATAAAATAATAATGCATGTCAAAATAATGCACTAAACATTGTGTTTTTGCATTATGATATCTCTCAGCATCAAGAATGCTACTTTAAAAATTACAAGATTGGAAAATTATTTTGTTTCAAACTATGAATTTAGTAATCATCCATATTAAAAGAAAATACGTCCATTAATTTTTTATATCTTGTGTGTATTTGAAAAAAGAGGTGCATTGATAAAATTGGAAAGAGTTTCCTTCTTGTGTATAGAAAATGTGCATTTTTAAATGAAATTGACTTTCTCATCCTCTTTATTTGTACTATCTAAATTAAGTAATATTTTGTTTGCTTTATATATTATGGAATACCATGTAGTGTTCAGTATTTCAGAGCAGAAATGTGCATTGAAAATAAAACAAAAATTGCCTGTTCAACTCATACTATATTGTTATGTCACTGAACTATGAGTAATTTTGCTTTATATTATTAATTTTAAAACCACTGAAATTTCAAATTAAGAAGAATGAGAAGCATTTTGTTGGATACCTTATATTTCTGGAGGAATAGGAACCGTTGTATGTTCTGTGCCTGGCTCCAAGTATTTCTTGTCCTACTGAGTATTTCACTGACATTTTCATTTGCCACAGATCAAATCATCTACGTGGCCAATGTGAGTGAGACTGCTCAATCAGCTGCAATTGGTGCCAAATTACAGACAGTTTTGTGCAGTCAACTTAAATCTAATAAAAAACGGGTTAATACAGCTCAAAGTTGTTTCAGTTACACCCTTGAAGAAGCAGCAAATTGTGGAGATGAATCATCCCATCTGTCTAAGCTTTATCAGACCCCAGATTCCTAAGGTAAAAGAGCACTATTCTAACTCATCCAAAATCCGTGCCAGAGAAAGAGGTTTAAAATTATCTCAGATTTAAAAGTGTTCTTAAATTTAACAAGGAAACTTTTTTTAGAGTGCTGCCATAAGGTTAGCCTTTTACTATTCTGACTCAATGTTACATTTGAATGAAGCATTCACTTATTTTATTAAACAAGGACTGAGCAGTAATGTCTTGTTATGTTGGTCAGATTTAATTATGTTACCTTAACCTGATTAAGAAAAACAAAGATATATCTTTCACAATCTCAGGACACATCAAAATCCTTTATAGCTAATAAAGTACTTCTTGGAATGTAGTCACCTTGTAATGTAGGAAACCTGGTAGCCAATTTGGACATGCTAGGCAGCAAAGTGAAAATGTCTGTATAATGTATTTTAGTAGTGTTAATTGAGCAATAGGTATTGGCCAGGACATCAGGGATAATTCCCTTGCTCTTCTTCAAAATTGTTGCTACGTCAATGTGATTTATCATCTGATCTGAAATATAGCACTTCCAACAGTGCTGTATTCCTACCATGCTGCACTGAGTGTCAGTCTAGATTTTTTGTACTGAAGTGCCTAGAGCAAAACAAAGAATTTTAACATCTCATAAGTAAGGACATATTTTAAAATATTATTTTTCAAGAAAGCTTTTTGAAAGTATTACTGCAAAATTAGGCTTTTTTCACCAAATAGATTCAACTACTGCAGTAAATATGCTTCAAATAATGGTCATAGAGTTTCAGTACAAAAACAATCCTACCCTTATTCCACTACTTGTTAGCAACGGGGAGACTTCCAACAACAGTTTGCTATTGTTTGATCTGCTGAGCTGCGTTAACACCATCGCCTGACAGTAAATGTACCTGTTGTTCTATTTGTTCCTGGGGGGAAAAACACTTGCAACTAGAAAATATCAAGATGCAGCGAAGACTGTACAATTAATTATATAAAGTAAATTTGGATGTAAGTGTATTTACTTGGGAACCTTGATGATGTCCAGGTCTTGCCCCCTCTTGTTCAAACACGCAAAGGCTTTTTAAAAACATTTTGTTCATTAAGCTAGAAATGCAGTGTTCACAAACTCACACAACATATATACATAAATATATAATGGTTTTGACGTTTACATCGGAAGAATCAGATTAAAAATATCCCTGAAAGCAATTACTGATCACGTGTGGGCAATGAAACGTCAACCAAGGTGACATATTTTATAATGTTATTAGGTGTTTTGTATGAATGCCAAACTTAACGGTAAGAGTCGTGGAACGCTTCCTTCATACCAATTGGGAAGTGAGGTGAAAGACCTCTATTTTACATTCTCAGTTAATTGGGGACTATTATATGCCAGTTAATTTCAAAGCAAACGTCAAGAAACTGTGTTTTGATAAGTAAAATTATAAATTTGAAAGACTCTCAATGAAATGTGCTAAAATATTAGTATGCTGATGTTCTGTGTGAAAAAAAAATTGAAGCAGTCGTGAAGATTATGTTAACCGAGGTATGCCAAAAGCGGTAAAGACCTCAATCCAATCAATGTCAACAATAGTGTTAAAAAAGATAAGCGACGGCTACTTCGAGAGCGTTATGTGCAATTGAAAATTCATGTTGTCGAAGAGCATATTACTTCATTCACAAAGTTTGTTTTGTTCCCCCAAAGTGTTTTTTTTAAGTCGGGGAGAAAAGTGTGACTGATCCACATCAGTTTACCGAAATTAAAATATTGCCTACGTGAAACGTACTCCAAAAATGTTACCACGTTGTTTATAGTAAAGTAAGTAAATGGAAATTATTAACAAAAAGTGGCTGTGCTAATGCAGAATTTTAACTTGAACGAGAATCGCGAGTCGGCGTGAACGAGTTGGGCCGAATGACCTGTTTCCATACTGTGTTCCTATCTCAAAAGATGAGCTAAATAATTTACACTGTTACCAGCCAAAATACTTTCGGTGGCAACTTCTACTAGCGTAACACAATTACAGTTTATCGAATAATAAATATGATACACACTGTATTATCACGTTATTATTGCTACACTTGTTTTAGGTGAAGCAACAAAGAAATCTGAAGAAACGCCTAACAATGCAAGATTAATTTCAGCAAATTTAAATGGGGATGCAATGCATATTTTATCAAGGAATATGTTATTTTTTAAAAAATGCAGTTAATGCAAAATGTGTTAATGCAACTGCTACACAAAACTGTAACAGTACTTCGAAGATCGCCGGATTACCCCCAGAGCTGGTAGCAAACTATCTTAAAACATTTTCGACATTTTTTTAAATGGTAAAAAAGAACTGACAATACTCCTCACTGAAAAAAAGTGAGTAAATGGATATCGACGTTTGTATTTTTGTGTATAAGATTGATTATGTCAATTCGATAACGGGATCCAATCTTTACTTCAGTTCAGGTTAAAGTTCGCTATTATACAACGAGATCAAAAATATGGAAGGCACTTAATACATCTTGTACACAGTAAAGTCTGGAAAAATGGGACCGAAGAGACAGCAAACCCTCAGCTGCTGCTCTTGTGAACTTTAGATAAAATGTTTCCTTTTAATACAGTAATTTTCAAAAACTAGTGAACTGTTGCGAGAAGGAATACTTAAAGAAATTCAATCTCAAGAATGTCTCTGGCCTTTCTCCTTTATCTTACACAAAATTGCTTTAGCGTGTTTAACAATAGCAATTCCTACTCCGGCAGAGAGGTGCTATTTACCGTCCACAAGTAACGGCGCCGAACCATGCTTTTATTGTATAAGAGAGCACTCTATGCTATAGATGTCACATTTTCTCCGTGCACTATGACCAGCATTTCATTCATCACATTCACCCTTTCTATGGACAACATTTCTTGTTGTCTTAAGTTCGCTTCTATGACACCATCTCGGACAATGACTTCCATATCCTTCAAGCGAAAGCATTGCACCTAATCATCACAGCGCCAGTGTAGGTATAAGGACATATTTAATTTTGCTGGGAGAGCGAAGATACCTCTGGGCGTGTACAATGACTTTAGAAAGATCCTAGATTCACAGATTCGTCTGCTGTGACTGCCGGATGAAGTATAAGTGTTGGATTCATCAAACCCGGCAACGGAGCTCGGCTGCCGCCTCACGTCCTCTAATTGTGTGGCTGGATACTCCCGGCGCACCCATCCGACACCAGGAATAACCACCTTCGTTTCTTTTTACTTGTAATTTCCTGCAGCCTGATGTGGTCTTAAGCACTTGTATTTGTTTTTGCTAATCCGCGTACAATATGAGAGAGCATTAAAGTTTACATGGATGGAGGTGTTATTTGCAAATTGTTGGAATTCGAATAATGGCTTCATTTTAAAGCAATAAAGGCGGGGGTGGTGGTAACATGAGTCGCGTATTTGTACTGCAATCCGTTGTCTAAATATTCGGCTGTTCTAATGCCGTAAACAGGCGTGAGACCTACCTCTAAAGTTTAGATTTGAGAAACACTTTTCAATTACATAACCTGTAGTCACACAGAAATCTGACGGGAACACTTCCATTTTCCTTTTGCCTCTGAAACTCGCGGGTTGCTGTTGACGTGTTAAGAATTGTCACCGCCTGCTTCTGACGTTGTAAATGTTTTTGTTTCTGTAACCTGTTTTCACTTCAGCAAGACAAACGTTTCTTAAAGCACAGCTGTATTGTCGTAAACATATGTTAGTGCATTTTACTTACACGGCAAACCAGAGAAAACAAACAGCCAGATTAATACGCAATATTGGGTGGGAGTGTTGTTAAAAAATGAGCGTGATTTTGGCCTTTGCAGGCATATTACCTTTTTTCTCGCCGTAATCTTGATATGTGAACTGAAATAATTCCGAAATATCAGCCCTTATAATTATACCACTTTACTCATACTTTCCTTTCGGAAACGTCAGAACAAACAAGTTACATAACACTGACTGTCTACACCGCGTAAATCTTCAATTTCCTGGGACTGATTTTACGGTACTGTATAATTACTGGAATTCTGTCTGATCTGTTCACTCGGCAATATAATATTTGTATTATTTTTGAATTATGTATGTCAAAATAAATATATTTAATAGCAATTAACTGAGTGTACGTGAATATCTAAGCATGCAGATTGCTTCCTAAAGAATGTTAAGAAGTATGAAAAATAGTGAAATAATAATAACTGCTATTACTCTTTTAATATCTACACAAGCCAGTGTCCTGCAAACTTGTTTTTTTTAACATGTTACGTTTTAGACCGCTAATGTTTCAACGCTGATGCCGACAGATTATTAAATGCTTTGCAAAGACTACCCCTTTCCCAACATTAAACGTAATTCTCTAATAGTTACATGACGTTCTAAAACATGTATACAATCTCGCTAAGGCTGCCACGCCTCTCTTCAATCTTAAAGTTTAAAGTTGACCAATATCTCATAAGGCAATTTACAACAAACACGTGGTGTCGAAAGGGATTGCTTAAAAGCATCGGTTAATTTTATTTAGGGAGTATATCCTTGTAATTAATTGAAAGTATTTATTTCGATCTTATTGTCTCGAAATGAACCACATCATGGTGAACAAAACCTCCGGAATTTTGCGGAAGTTTCACACATGGGCTACATTTTGGAAGCACGTGATTATGTGGAACTTAAGCACTTATTTGTGTGGAAGTGTGTCTCCGTCAGCCTCCAAAGCAAGGTTTTCCTTATTGTGAATGTTTGAAAACCTCTCACCGCGTACTTCGTCTGGGTATAAAATATCAAATATACCTATTGAAGCTTTTCACCGGTGCCAGAGGATCTTCATTGTACAGCCCTCTCAACTGCTTTGATAAAGAAAATACACTAAATATACGCATTCTTTTGATTAAAACAATATCAATTTCTTGCCGTCTATGGATTGGAAGTGTACTATGTGTTAATTTGGACTTTGATTAAAGACCGTAGTGCGATCACAAATCACCTTTTTGTCTGACTTGATGCTTGGCTAAACCACAGACTAACATTAAACAAGATCACACTCAAGTTAAGAAAATATTGTTATTTTTCTTTAATTGGGACAATTGGACTCCCGCGTGTTGGAGCCTTGGTTTTAACCAACGGAACGGAAAACTGGAATGACACCACTTTGCACTTTAACAATCGGATTACATCAGGGTACAAGTTGTTTGTTTAACCCGACAGCTCTCTGCACCCCGTCGCATGCTTTACACACTCATTAAAACGATTATTCACGACCTGTCGAGTGTTTTCTAGTTCATTCACACGACGCCCTCAGCATTAGCTCAGGCTATTGGGCCGGCGAGTCAGCAGAAAGAAAATATCAGTACTTCCAACCAGCGCTGCCCATGCGGGCTCGGACTGTTCAGGTCGGACCGGCCCAGGAGAATCACGCGCGCGCGTGTGCGCGCATCTGCGGTGCCCAGTACATCTGACTGGGTGCATAGATCCTATTATGAATAAATTACCATAAAAGATATCATCACAAAATCCGCAATACTTCCAACATGCTATCAGTCGAATATTCTTAATTATATATTCTGATTTTGATCTGAACAAATATCAGAGCTAATTACTGGATATTTAAAATTTAAGCTAGTCGATGTTAAACTTTTTTTTACTTCAGTATGTTACAGGAGGACACCAGAGTTATTTATAAATGTTCCGGTGAAAAAAATATGATCACAATAACGATTTATAAATCAGCAAAATTTTGGTAAAGATTACTAACTGGCGTTTAAATTAAACACTAAAATCAAAGTATTTAAAGTAACAGAACTAAATTTAAATGATGCTGATTTCCAATTGCTGATCAAACATCAAATACAGCACAGAAAACGGCATCAATTTTACTATCAACTGGCACAATTGCGAGTTTTCCAAGTAGAAGTACTCTTTTTTAATTGTTTCTGGATTTAGACGATGGGTATACTTTAAAGCGGCGTTTCTTATTATTCACTTATAGAAAGTTCATATGAAATGCTTAACATTTCAATGGTCTGCTTTAAAATCGTACGTCCAGAATCAAGCGATATTGTTCATATTTTAAACGCAGTCATATTTAACAGTGCTGCTACCAATATAATTAGTAGTTAAAACACATTTATGACATGGTCCTTCGATTATAAGAGGCTTGTTTCAAAACAATACGGTAGTATTAACACAAGCCAATGACTATGGAAGTAATTACGTAAAATATTTCAAAAATAGATAAACATACAAATCAATACAAACCAAAGCCTGTGTAATTTGTGACCAGTTCCTGATAAATGATTCATTTTAAATGTGTGGTTGACTTGTTTACTTATTGTTAGAAACAGTCGTTTTATCGCACTACGCACATAGTTTAAATGAGTCGGTTTCAGTAGTCGTATATTTTACGCAACCTGAATGAGTAACTTAGTATAAGCTTAATAGAAAACTATTATTATTATTTTTGGCTATGCGATCACTACTTAATGAGCATGTAATTCTTTTGCGGTTTGCATTGCAATAATAATTTTAAGTATCACGAGTTACAAATTCAAATTGTTAGCTCGCATGGGGGTATTTAAATTAGGTATTTGTTTAAAATGAATGTGCTCAAAATAATTCTACTTTCAACGATGATTTTTAGCCGTATATCTTTTAATATCTGTTTGATTGGAGCAAGTAGAATGTGTTTTCAACGACGTTATTTGTGTGCAGCAGTCCGAGGTTTATGCACATTAAGTTTCCACTCAGAATCGAACCTTCTTGCATGCTTCCGCAAATAAATCCCCACCGAGTCCCAAATGACTTATAGAATGTAATTACATAGGAGTGCATTCTCCATTTCCTGAACATATAAACTAATCAGAGTAGTAAATTCTTATTTACGCTATGTCAATAATGTTTAATGCTGCTATTACTCAAAACGTGGGAAGCTCTTATGAGTATTTGTGTAATTTTGTTTCTCTCGTTTGGATCATAAGTTAACCTTCATGGCAAAATACAAAGCTTTTGTTTTGCTCCATACTATGGAACGTATGAGCATGGAAATACATTTGAACTTCTTTTAAAAGAAACGGAAAATGTAATGTTCCCAAGAAAAATAAAATTGGTTATACATAATCAGAAACTAATTTTACTGAGAGGAGAATTGGTGGGTCATTAGAGAAAATTATTGCAGAAAATTGCATGACGCAGCAACTATTAATGCAGAAAGACAAGGTGTAGTCTAATTATTAAAGCAATTACCAGCATTTTATATTAAATATTGAAGTGTGAACTTCGCGTAGCTTCAACAGCAGCCACGACATATATGACCGGTTTTGACATTTCAATGGGAACATTCAGGACATTGTTTCTTTTGCAGGACAGATTCTTGTAAACGTCTCATTGTTCTTCTTGAATATTTAATTTGATGAAGTAAAATGTTTTTATTAGTTTGGATACTTTCTCTTCGGAATATTAGTGATGTAACGTACACACTTACACTTGAGTCTTCAGCGCTTGACCTTCAAGTATCTCGCAGATATTCATCAAAACAAAATAATGTTAAATGAAACTGGCAATTGTTGATGTCATATTATAGAGAAGTAAACTTCCATTTACTTCCCACCTAATGCCTGAAATACGCAATTATGACAAACAGTGTATATATAGGGAGTGTGCACTCCACCGACATAAGCCACTTTCCTACTTGTTTCCTAAAACGGTCAGAATATTTGTGCGCGTGTCCTTTGGTATAAGGTTATCCAAATGGACTCCGCGTGTGAATATTCCTATACTGACATGTGGTGTTGCTTCGACTTCTTTCTTTTGTTTTAAAAGTCGCGTACAACTGTAGTCACACGGAAATCTCGTTTCATGTTCAATAAAAGTGCGGATTCCTGGGTGAAATAAAATTAGGCATTGGCAAAGCTGACTGATGAACGATTAATTCTTTAAAAAAATCTTTCACATTTAATGGGTGAATCCTCACTAAATTTATTCATAAACGCTGAATTCCATTTATAAATTAATATCTGTAATTTTGTATTTAAAGTATGACAGTGCACTGAGATTCGACAAATCCTACATTCATACTTTTTTTTAAAGAACCAGATTCCTATGTTGAAAACCATTGTTTTCTACTAAGTATTCTTTTTAAAAAATAAATGTATTTGTTTCATGCGCCTATGGCCACCATTTTAGGAAATCTAACATTGAATATTTAGGGACGGTCTGAGTTATGAAGTACCGTTAAAGCACATTTTCATGTGACACCACACAGTATTTTATCTTAAGTGTTATTCGACCTTTAAAATCTATTTAGTGAACGTTTAAAACTCTTCGTTAAGAATATAAATGGAGCTTTCAGTAGAATTTATCCATAAAAAAGAACAATGGATTGTTGAAAAATAACAGCATGATTATATTTAAACGATGAAAATGCGATTGCCTGAACGACATATGATATTCCAGATGTCAAAATATTAAGTGTCAATGAAAATGCAAAAATTGAAATTATTAAATATAACGATATTAAATATGTACCGATAAGCGTTTAAATTATAGCCGAAAACATACTTACACTCTCAAATGATATATAAATCTTTATTGCTATTAAATAAACAAAAACTCGGATAGTTTCAAATGAATAATAAATATATACAAAGCGTAGAAATTAGTTTTGAACACTATTTCTCTAAAGCAAAACGTTTGTTCAGAAAGATTTGTATATTCGCATTCTACCAGCTGTCCAAATAACACTTATATGTTTTATTTAAATAAATTTGGAGGGAATCCCAGGAACATTTTTGGTTGAAAAATTGGACATGTGACTTATGTGAATTCTTCTTTTGAGTAATATTGAACTGTTGTTCAAACTGTGTAATGGTTCCTGAGTGTCGACCCATCACTGCCTTGTTAGAATAGCAGCGATACTGCGGGATGGATTCCATTCCCACCGGCGCTAAAGTTTATCAGTGCACGTCTGAAACCTGAATCTACTTCTAGACGAGTGGAATTGCGTCTAGTCCTAGCTTTGGAGTCAAGTCGAACTCCTGAGTTCGAATTTATACCACAACGTTGGAGTCCGTGAGAAGCGAGACGGCTTGGTGCCGATAGTGGTGTAAATGCGTAATGTTGAAAAGACAATCGAATACATGCATTATGTTTTTGAAACACAGACACAAGCTGTGAAGGAAAGCGAGAGGAAGAAAAAAGAGATATTGAAAGAGACCTGTTGTTAGCGTCTCATTGCTTTATCAACAGCGCCCCCATGCTACCATTGACTGTGGTCATAATCTATTTTTGAAAAGGTTAGCAGTTGTCAAAGATAAGATCAAAACAGCAAAGAAACTAAACTTATCTGTCTCCTAACGGCATAATCCCTTTTTTTTAAAGATCTAGTGTACGTTACATTACAAATTGCATTCATGATTATTCCTGCTAATCGTGCAACGTGAAGACTTGGAAGGCTTGAGATCATGCTAACTCTCGTGTGATACCGAAAATACCAATTTTACTCTTTTGTGAAAACACCTCGTATTTTAAAACAGGGGAAATGCGAATATATCTATGACATAAGTATTTTGCACACAATGAAAATACACTGCATATATATTGAGCTAACAACATTAAGCACCGCAAACAAATTGTGCTGTCACAGTCAATAAGGTTGAAGTCCTGGCACTCACGCGAAGTCCGGTCTAGGTATAATCACACGGAGTATTTAACTGTTAGGACTGTATGTGTGCAAATAAATGCGTTTTCAAACATATCTCATTTGTAAGATTACATGCAAAATACTTTAGTTTTAGTAGACGGGCGGATATACCACTTTGGGCTCATGCATTTCTTCATTTCGTTAAGGTAACCGCTGATGTTTTATATGTGAGTTAAAATGTTATCTTCAAGATGATTACTGTCTATCCACTTTAATTTGTAGTTACAATAATATACACACGGCCAGTTATAATTTCGCAAAATATGTATGTATAGATGATCAGAAATAAAAATGTTTGTATATTTTATGTAGATATAAGCAGTAATTTGAAAAACGAATCCTTTTTGCAGTCTGAAAACAAAGCATTAAATATTACGATAAACGTTGCGTTATTTCAATATAATAGTGTATCCAATATTTTATACTTTGCCGTTAATCAGCTGTAAACAAAGTATGCAAAACTAGAACTTATGGCGTATCCTAACGGAATCGCCCAAAGCAGCAAATAATTCAACTTCACGGCGAGATTGTTAAGTGAGAAGTATTGTACGTCTATAGTATAAGCGCAGTCCACAGTGCACCAAAAGCTTCAACATCCATCCCACGAGATAAAAATTGCAATACCCACATTTTAATTGCAGCTAACATACAGAACGTTTTTATTGCACCAAAATAGCGTTTGAAATTAATTCTAGGTGATACATTTTACATTATTCATGATGCACACTCACAGGTTTTCGCTTTCTACAGCGGTGCAGTAACTTCAACATGCACGGCCACACAATTTCAATGAATTGAGAATTCGTATTTCAACTAAAATCGTAAGAACTTTTAAAATTCAAGACGATTTATTTTCAATAAAGAAAATTTAAATGCAACACGCGGGGTTTGTCTCTACAACACGATTATATACAAGACTCAGTAAAGAAGAAACAGTTTATACACAGATATTAGATTTCAAAAAATCAAGGTAATTGTTTTTTTTTCTGTAATGCAATTTTAACAGTATGCTGGGGAAATGAAACAAGTGCATGTGCCAGTTTTGGTAATTACGCAGATCCACTCAATTTGTCAACAATTCTATATTTTCGATTTGTTTTTCTTTGGTGTAACAACAACTGTCTCGCACCGAAACCTGTAACGCGAATGTTCTCTAAAATACTTGCATCGACATTTAATAATAATAAACAATTTAACGATTATTACCAAGACATAAATAGGAAGACAGCGTTAAAACGTTATTCGACAATATATGGATCACAAATTAAGTGCATTTAGTCGCTCTTAATCGCTTTATATTAATTAATAGAGTATAAACATGCCTTAACGATGGCCGTCGCCACAGCTAAAGTTAGTTTAAAACTTCAAATTTTAAATAAATAATTGCATGCTGTTTGTAAAAAGAATTATACAACTTGAAATACAATGATCCGTTTTTTTTGTCATTGGTTGTTCGCTTAGCGCGTTAGCTGTGGCAGAATAAATAAAAGGTTGATTCTTCTTGTTGATTTATTTCAGGTATTCCACTGTTCATCACTAGTTACCTACCTACTATGGAATGAGCCTCAACTCTTGGTCTGGTTTCTGTGTCTGTGCCATCTGTTTCGAGGCAATTGCGGTGAGGCTTGGCCAGTAAGGTTTACAGTGCATGAGAACTGCGAACCCTAGGCACCATTCACACATCCTTTAAACGTCGAATGATCTTCACCTTCACCCTCGTCTAACCCGGGAAACACCACGTTTGACCTAAACATGCCGAACTGAAATTTCCACCCCGATTTATCGAAGTCAATTCCTACCATATCTCATTAAATAAGCGGACAAACAAACAAAAACCTTTTTGAGTAGTCAAATCTTTCTGGTTTGTACTTAGAACGTTTTTGTTGAGCGAGAAAACGCAGTTAAAAGCAAACCAGCGAAACGTATACTATTGAAAACTGCATTTTCAAGGAGAACATGAAGTGGGCAAAAAAAAAGATTATTTTCTCAGTCGTACAGGTTGCATTTTGAGATCATTCAGATTCAATGTAGAATTATTTGAACAGATATAATTAGCTGTCCACAATACTTTCAAGTAACGTTGCAGAGTCGCCTCATTCTGTAAGACATGATAGCAGTTGGCACGCAAAATATTGCCAGAAGGTCAGTCTGAGATTTTCCAAACGACTGGAAACTGATTTAGCAGAACCAAATAAAAGTTTAAAGGAACGACAAACTTGAGATGTTTTTGAAATTAAGGTGTCCGGCATGCAATTTGACTGTGAAAATCACAACTTCACCCTAGATATACTTCTGGTTACAGATACAATGTATCAATAATATAAATACTTTTTTTTCTTGGAATGGCCCAATTGTTTCAAAGTAGAGACTTTGGAAAAGAAATGAATGCATTTGAAATACTGAACTATTTCATTTTGAATCGATCATTTGACGTGTGTTATTGGGGAATATTTGATTTTTAACACTTATAAGTAAGTGTCATAGAACCGTCTGCCTCGTTTTTAAAATGGACTGTAATCCTCCAAACTTCGCTGTTGGCGGATCTAAATGCTTTAGTGTAAGGGTAATTGGAGATCTGATGTCGTGTATCCGCTCAATCACAGCCCAGCATTTTCGAGAACAGCAACACTCTCGCGATCCGTTCCCCCTCCCTATCCGCCGACACCCAAAGCGACCAGACAATAGATTAGTAACACAATTGCGATATCTAAAGCACCTTTGTTTGCTGTATCGGGCCTTCTGTTAATCATAAATCAAAGTTACTCTATATTGGTAAAAACTTGAGAATTTCTGGTCGCTTTGGAGTAATCATGAAAGTATTTTGGTGCTTATTCGCATAATTTATACTACGTGTACCCACGCAATTTTTAATACGGGTATGACATTATCTTATAAAATTAATCTCTCAAACAACAATTTTTTGGTCATGGAGATAATTATGATGTTATAATAACGCGAATGACTAATTAAACCACATTTCCAGTAAAGCATTGAAATAAAGATTGTGCGTCACAATTCACACATACTAACGTTTCAAACTAAACTAGCAACCCACGCCGAATTATTTCAGTAAAACAAAAGATAAACCGTGCACTTACCAAATGTAAGATAATGCCCTCAGTTCTTCGTCCCGCCTCCAAAATGCAGAAGAATATTCCGATTTTCTTTGCGTAGAACGGCAGAGTTACATACTATGAACAAAAACCTGTAAATTTTTATCCAAATTCTTTCCGAAGTTACACTTGTTAAATTTCTAATCGGACCATAGATCTGAAATGCACGGGGGCCTTTAACCTGCGATATGGTAAAATAACAACCACTGGATAAAGAAGCTATGCATTTTCCAAAACAGGCTGTACACAACGTATAATCAACAGTTAGATTAACTTTATTTACTGGGCTCGGGCCCCAGGTTTTGAGGAGAGAAAGAGGGATAGAGTTTCTCCGACTAGTCAGAGGCAGAGATAACAGTCAACGTCACTGCGTCTTGCCACTATGTAAATGAACCTTCACGTTTCTTTAGTAGTTGTAATGGCTCTTATTATAATAGATCCCTTCTACAACCCCTCGTAAACTATCGTTTTCCTTTCCATATAAATTTGCTTGTATTTAATTCAGGAGACACACTTCCTTCTTTCATATAACCCCGCTTAACATTGGAGCGATAACATCTTGAGCAGTGATTCGTTTTCCTTCGGGCCTATTGTAAGAGGCGCTGGCCTTATTGTATTACTTGTGGGCATCTTTAATGCGGTACAAGAAGAACAAATAAGGCAGGCCTACAGGCGGATCGGATTTGCAGGAAATGTGTTAGCACAAGTTTTCTTGCAATATGGCATATTCCGAGATCTCCCCTCTTGCCATAATCGTCCTTTGACTGTTCTGGTTTCAAATAACTATACCAAAACGGAAATTAGTAGTTGACAATAATTGCACAGATTAATTTAATCTTAAAGTAAATTATAGATGTACACATTTACGAGGTTATCATAAATGGAGCGATTTAGAATTTGTTGTATTTCTCAATGTTCAAGTAATATACACAGCATTCAGCGGTCTAAACGTTCATTTGGTTTCACCGGCCAATGCAGTTTTGAAAATTATTTGGCATTTTGTATTACAACATGGTCATAGGAATAACTGACAACAAACATTAACGTACTGTCAACCTATGGAGCATTTCTTTTAATCAGTTTTAATTTTAAAATGTTTACAATCTATATTGTGAGATGTTTTGGTTGTTGATATATTTTTCGATGTCTGTGGAGTGTTTAAAAGATACATAAATTCTTAAGTGTTGTTGTGAAACGACAGGCCTATGTGCTCACTGAAACCAAATTAGGCGCTCAAACCAAAAAAATATACCAAACAACAAAATCGCCCTTTTGGTTGGAATATATATACTTCTGGGTGACTTGGGTGACTTAAATTTTATATTTATATGTATTATACATATAAATACATAATGGTCAAATTATTTAAATAATTACACAACAGTGAAGTACATTTGGAAAGGGCTATTTGTTTTACAAATAGCCGTCTCATTCAATTTAAAGGATATTATGTGGAACTGGATGGAAATTAGACTGTCCTGAAGATATATATATTTTTTCTAATAATTAACATATTTATATATCAGGATATGCAACAACTATTTTCTCCAGTTACAACAAATTTGACTGCAAGGACTGAATTGGAGCTTAGCTTAAATACTGTACCAACCATTCAAGTTAAACTTGAATCACTATAACAGCATCATTTAGGCCTAGATAAAATTGGCTTCCATTCTTTGTCGCTTTGGCAGATTCTCGTCCCTTGCAGACTGGGATCAGGAATGCATTTAAAATACTACAGTGGATAACTATTGCATTTCGTCATGACAAAGAAAAGGACAAGATGTCAATGTTTCTGAATGTAACCTATTTTTTTATTTCGGTGCCTTCTGTATAGTAAACATTTTAAGTGACAACACGGGCATATGATCACAATATCACAATCATGAAATTTAGAGACGACATTAACAATCACTCAAGGAATTCATGAGGCATTTAAGCAACACAGGTTACACGTCCGCAAAATTTTATCTTTGTAGTACAATAGGTTTACACATTTCACTACATTTACATAAAGAAATGAAAAGGGACCTGTTAGTGACCACATACATCGAATTATGCACAACACAAACTAAAGGCATTCATCAATTTTGTCCCCTTCTGATTCTTTGCAGGCAGTGTTGTAAACTGGAAATAGGAATTATTTTCAAAGTACTTGTTCTTTTAAACAAGGAGTGCATTTCTAGCCCCGTCTTTGGTCTAAAAGTAAACATGAACCATTTTGTAACCAAATGGGAAAAAAATGACCGAAAGGTTAGGCATGTTTTAAGTCAGGTTATGTATGAAAAACAAATTAAACTATACTCATCATTTTCGTAAAAAAAAAGTGTTACCGCTAATATTGAAATCAGCAGCCAGCAACAAAGCCATGGTAACTTATAATACTGCAAACATAGAATTTGTTGGAACAATTGAAACAGACCTGCCTAATTTAAACTTAGTTGGAATGCAGTCATTTTAAATACACAGTCTACATTAATTTAACTAGTGGCTTCCTATCTAAACCGCCTCAAATTGCACATTGCTGAAATTGAATAAACAAACAACCCTACGGGATTTGACAAAATGCAGACAAAAAAATGGGGACTTGAATAAAAATACCTGGGCTTCTTATTTTGAGAATTATTTACAACGCAAATGTGTGTAAAATGTTAACTTACAGTCTTTTCGAAGGGATTTGTTAGTGTATTAGAGGGTTTGAAGAGGGCCCCTGGTTTTGATGCGTGAAGTAATCAGAAAGTCCTCCTGAAAGTCCCGTGGAGAAACTTGGCAAAGAAGGTCTTAGAGATTCACAGGGGAGAGTTGAAGGCGCCTGTGGAGACGTCGAGGACGCTGTCCTGGCCGTCATTGAAGTGCTGCTTTGAGAAGTCATTGAAGGGTGAGGAACATGAGGGAAAAAGTAACTTGTCTGTCCTGCCAGCAGATTCACCGAGCAGGGGTTTAACGAGTAAGTACCCGAGCACGGAACTGACAGACCACACGGCACCGAGGCAGCCAAGGCGGCCGCGGCCGTGAGGTGATGAGTGGCATAAGGGATCTCTCCGTTCACAAGTCTGTCTACACTTAACCCATTGGATGTTGGAAATGAGTGATTGTTTGCCAGAGAGTTCTGAGTTAACACCGAGCTGTAGGACATCGGGTGGCTGGGGTAAGGTGAGGTGGTTCCATTATAGCTTAGTGTACTGCTGGCTCGGGGGTGATGGAGGGACAGGAATGGTGAAACAGGCCAATATAAGGAACCTGCCCGATCCATAAATGTCAGTCCGGTCGAGGTGAGGCGCGCTCCCCGCTTGAAAGCCAACTTTGCTCTTGATGTGGTGGATCTCCTGCGAAGTTTGCCCGTGGTGCCACCTATAAAGACGTCGTCACTAGACGGATCCAGCATCCAGTAGTTTCCCTTCCCGGGATCATCGTAGTGCCGAGGAACTTTCACGAAACATTTGTTGAGGCTCAAGTTGTGCCTGATCGAGTTCTGCCAGCCTTGCTTGTTCTCCCTGTAGTAGGGGAAATTCTTCATGATGAACTCGTAGATGCCATTCAGCGTCAGCCGCTTCTCCGGGCTCTGCCGGATTGCCATCATGATCAGGGCGTTATAACTGAACGGTGGCTTCTCGTATTTGCCATTTTTCTTCTCCCCTTCCTTCGCGCCGTCGCCTTCCTTGCCCTCGGCCTTCTTCTCCTCCTGCTTGTCCTTGTCTTCGGCGCAGGGCGGCTCGGCCGAGGTGCCGTCACTTTTGCCGAGCAGGTTTTCAGACTTGGACTCCACGGCTGGCAGGATGTTTTTGTCCTCGTCTTCGGGGGCAGCTCGGTGACGGGTGTCACTCTGAACCGCTTCGGGCACCAGGCTGTTTATGCTGAACGATGATTTGGGAATCATTTTCACTTCTTTCTTATCTCCCATGTCCAACATCACACACAGGTAAAATTGCAGCAGCACAGTTGGACCGCAATCGCCAGCGCTGGCAACTCATGTAGCAATAAAAAAAAAGAGCCACTACTTCATGTTCTTAAAAAACACGTCGAGCGGAGCCAGCTTGCTGCAATTCATCGCGGCCCCTGGGCGCTCCGCTCCAAAGCCTCGCCGCAACCTTTTCACTCGCTGCCCAATCACAGCCCGCGCCGCGCCAGTGCGTCGGCACGGCCCGCAGCCAATCAGCGCGGCGTCCCGCGGAGGGATACGGCGAAAGGGCGGGAGAAGCGAGGAGGAAGGGGAGGGTGCCTCACCCCGCGTCTTGGCCCATGCTCTCCATCTTCTCTTCCACTCCCTTCCTACAAATGCATCGCATTCACCATCCGCCCGGATAATAGCGTTCGGTACGTCAATATTTTATGTTTTTGCTGGAAGTTTGTTTATACTTTCAAGGAAGGGAATTAAAATAGAGGAGGGCTGGGGAGAGGCGCGGTACTACTTTATAACTCCGAGGGCGAGATCCCAGTTCCCAAAACAAAAAACAAATCCCTGAGGCTGCTCCGGGCTCCGGGCTCCGGGCCGATCGATGCCGCCGCCTCGTTTTGTCGACATCGGTCAATTTGCCGGCTTCAGTGCGCTTCAGCCTGTGGTGGGACGGCGATTGGTGTCCTCGAGCCTGGAGTTGCCCCCATGGCTCATGGCGAGCTCTGGGACGGCGCTCGGCGGAGGCTCTGACCGTCCCGGGCCAGGGACACAGGTCCCGGGCCACGGGTCCGGCCCAAGCGGGTTGGGGCAGGACCCCCGGGCCAAGACCGGGCCAAGTTGGGGTCAGGAACCGAACCAAATGCCAAGGCCCCGTGGATCGGAGGGTGCTGGCGGGAACAGAGGTTGGGGCAAGTCCCGGGAGGCGGGCTGGGATTGGGGCGAGGCCCGACCTGGGCCGATCCCCCAGTGCTGGTCAGCGGGGGTCCCACCCCCGACACCCGTTAGGTTGGGGGCTGACATCTCCGCCACCTGCTCTGATTCCACCCCCCCCCCCCACCCCGATTCTCATCTTGGAGACATGATGGCGGATGGTGCATCCTGACAGACTGCTGTGGGCTGATCCTGATGTTAAAATCCTTCAAATTCAATAAAATCCCAGATCCAAATTCTGCACTTACTGCAAATAATGAGCGTCTAAATGGCGGGTCCGGGTGCTGGGCTGTAGAAGAGTGGCACTGGTTTCATGAGCGTGTCTTTAAAACATCCTGACCTTGTATAATCCTTTGTTCCATGTCTTAAATATTAGTTATGAGTTGATTAGGACATTTGCAAAAAAAAAACTTGCTTGTCATTGTGCAAATCCTTGCAGTTGTCCCGGCCGCAGAGCTGCAAGCTAGCTCACTGTTACAGGTGCAAGACCTAACGAAGTATTGACATTTACATTGTGTTTTTACTGGTTGATTTGGGGTCGGGGTCTTTCCTTCGACAGGGACACGACAAGGGAAGCCAAGACGTTAGCCGCTAACTACACAAACGGCTGGATAGAACAACACGAAGATCGCCTGACATTGTGTGCGCTGAACTCCTGAACCAAGCGGCCGGCCAGGGTCTTCGGATTACATTCTGGTGGTAAAACATGTGATAAATAAAAGGCAGTTCGGATTCTAGCCCAGTTATATACCAGGAGTAAAATCAAAACATGCATTCTCTCACTGTTTCTCCATATCGCATGGTGATGCCGTTGGTACGCTTTCACAGAGAAAGCGGTGCATTTTATTTGAATTCCTGTAACATAATGTTAAACATCAATTCAAAACAATGAAGAGCATAATCATGAAAATAATATCTTTACTTTGAGCTTTTGGGCTGCATGGTAAATTGTATATGGAAATATCTGTAATATATCATTTTATATTTATATATATATTCGTTTTTTTTGGTCAAAACCTTTGAGGAGAACCTAAGATCACTTAAGATGAATTAAATATATGGATCCTTTTGATGCGTTACTGTATTTTACAGGTTGGCTAGCGGGTTTCACAATTTTAACACGATGTGAATTTTTTAACACAATCTGAGGCCAAAAGGTCACCTGTAAAATCTGTGCGAGGTCGTAGATTGTTCCCTACGTTGTGTATGTGTGGGTGCGCGCACGTATTCAAATAAAGCAAATTGTGAACTTGTCTTATTTTCTCCGTATATATTTAAAGTCTAATCTGACCCCTGCTCGTTTTCTTATTCAGTGTAGCATGAAATGATTTTGCGTAACTGGATTCCTGGGAAAGGACAGGTTACATAAACATTTACTGATGTGGGGTAACTACAGTCCTTGTACTATGATACGCAGGAAGGAAAGTGTTGATTAACACGAAAGAAACGAGATTAGTTGATTGCATGCTCATATGCACAAGTCGTCATAGAATTGTTTTTAAAAAAATAGACACAGCTGTTGTTTGCATTGAACCTCTGTTGTTGCTGTGATTTAGCAGTACTTAAATCAGCGTTTCTGTGTAACAATTTTGAGGCGTTTACAAATGTGTATTCCACACTGATTTTGGAGCAATGAGAGAATGAAGCACGTTGTGCTTGTTCTGATGTGTTACAATATTTCAATTTTGTTTGTTTAACATTCAAAAGTTTGCCCAAGAAAAAAAGCGGGTATCAGCTATTCTGGGGATTCCCAACTGCTCCAGTTGTAACACATTTGGAAATGGCTGTTACAGTTTTAATGGATCACAAACTTGCATCTAATAAACTTTTTAAAAATTATGTGATAATTAGAAGAATGAATAAGCAATTCATTCAAATTCCACTGTATAGGCCGAAATAACCGTATGGAAGTTACCATGAAAAATAACAGACTTTAAAGGAGAACATTAATAATTATTAACAAGAGCTAATAACGTAAATGTTAACAAACATTTGCAACAAAACAGAAAAATAACGAGAGCTGCCTTTAAGCATGACTATTGCATTCAAAGTCCAAGCGCCTCCCCCCACCCTTTGACCCTCAAATAAGAAAAGGAAGTTTAGCACAGCATTTTTAATAAACTGTACATTTATAGAAACGCCTTTATCTTAACCGTAATTATTTGTCTCTCTTATGAAGCTTTGACGTTTTGGAAATAAAGTTTATTTTAAATTAATGTTGTTTTTGTGTCTGCTGCAGAATTTTACCTTTGACCTTCAATGAAAAGAGATCTTGACGTGGAAGCGGACTCCAGGGTATTTCATTTCCCCCAGTGTGGTGGGGAACCCAGGAACACAGCCGTCATTGGACATTCCAGTATCCGCAAGCACTTCTTGAAACACGATCTGACTTTTTTTAATGATACATATTCAAAATGCTGGAGATTTGTTGCATGCATTTAATGCTAGTATAATAAATGTTAGTTTTGTAAATATGGTCAAATAAACTTGGAAAGTCAACCCCACGATTTACAATCAAGATTCGTAATTATTAGCTTTACTGGCCTGGCCTGTTCTGGAAAAATACAAGAATTTGTATTTAGGCTAAGAGCTGACACTCCTGGAATTATTTCAATAGTGAAGCATGCACGACCCGAATAAAGTATCGGGACAGTAGAATTGATGATTATGAATGCGGTAATATCAAGATACCTTTGATTTGGAATACTTGGGAACTGCGCTTAAATGTTGTGAGGGTTATTCATTTCACAAGTAAAAAATATACATATTCTTAATCCGATCAAAAATACAGTTGTGAGAATGAGGCCCGGGCAAATGTCTGTCATTTTATCTGCAAGTGATCGAAACGGGCCTTTGGTTGGGAGAGCTTTGGAGGCATGGGCGATTCAATTCCTATCAGAGTAACTTAACCACACACTTAACTGACTGTAAGCGCTAATAATTAGTGATTGAAAGTTTCTGTATTTAGCGTGCTTTATGTTTCTTGGGGTTTTTGTTACAGGTTATATTATTAGGTTTGCGAGAACAGTAGTTAACTAAACTTCCCAGTTAGTGGTCTTCGCACCAGGAAAGTGTTATTTGGTACAGCAGCCATGCCTCGTCACTCATTAACTCCCTGTAGGTTGTCAGCGGCTGCTCAGCACAAAAAAAACCAGCACCAAACTAAATTAAGAGCCCGATGATTAAGATGAACGTTTACCGGTGCTGTCATTTGCAACATCTTTCCATCATAACATTGTGTCACTGGGAAATTCTCTTGAAAACTGCAGGGAAACACACACACACACACACACACACACACACACTAGCACTCAAAGCAAGAAGCGAACCTTTGATTCCCAATGTTCCCCCGCGCAAACAAAGATGCCGCGTAAATAGTTACTGTAGCTGTCGCAATCCGGTATCGCTGAATGTATTCAAAAATAAAATTAAAATCGAGACAATATTTAAGCAATTTCGGCGGGGCGTCTTAAACAAAGGAATCGGCATTTGGGTGAATTGATTTCAATATCGCCGGAATGCGACAAATCGCCGAAACATTGCTTGCATGGTAACATTGTGGTCCATAAAATTTAAGTGTTTCTCTTTAGTGTATCACGTTCCGAGGTGCATAGATCGAAATCGCACCACTGCATTTAGTCGGTGACGAACGATCGCTGTGAACCACCGAATTTACTTGGTGCATAGACCTTACATCTCTAAATCCCTATAAACGCGCCTCATCAGACTGAATCGTTTATTGTGGGGGTGTTGAGTAACTCTTAGTCGGAGCTTGTTATTCAGTATATCACGCATTTGCACTGCACAAGGTCTTGGCACTGAAAAAAATATAAGTGAATGATGAAAGAGAGAAACTTATTTGCAATGTGCTGAATCTGGCGATGTCAAACAAGTAATATGGGCCTGATTCGGAAAATAAGTAATGCAGGTGAATAATTTACTAATTAGCCTGCATCGTGGTATTTTTCTAAGATTACACGAAAGGATCAAATATCGAAACAATTCACTGCTGTTAATACTGATTTAAGGTCTTGAAATTTGCAGCCGGTCGTCACCGTCTTGCAAGAATTACATTTTTATCTCAATTATCAATTAAATGTTAAACGTTTCGAAGAATATGGAGATTTGGAAAAAAAATCTTTTACATATGGCATTTAGGAAATTGGAAGATTCCAATATGGGGCCGTTTTTTTCACCTGAACACATTCATTTCCACCGTTAGCCTGCACTCATTTCGCAACTGGGCGAAGTGGTTGATTTTCAATTTTCCTTTATCATGTTCTTTTAAACATTTATTCCAGTGGCTGCGAAATATTAACTAAGAAATCCGTCTCACAGGGAAATAAACTATAATTAATAATATTATTGACCCGTGCGTTCAGGCTAACGACGTTAGGCTCGGAGTTAAATTGTTTCTCTAAATATGCCGTATTGTGCATTGTTTACCCGAATCCAATGCGAAATATACGCGACTGATGAGACTTCTGTTTTCATCTTTAAGTGGGGAATATATATATACACACACATAAATTGATTTATGTTACGAAGTGTTCAAATAAAGGCGTAATGTGCCAAATATTTTGGTTATCATTTATCCGTATCTTTTGTTTCAATTTGCTCTAACGGGAACTCAGCGTTTGCATCTCGAAGACAAATGCAACATTGCAATTTGCTGTTTCCTGCCACGGATGATATCGTCAGCACATAGAGCGATGATGAGCCGGTGATCTTATGCAGGCGCCGTGTTAACAAAATGATTTCAAATATTGACTTCCATCGCAATTGGCGTGACGCATCGGATTTAAACGGGTAAAAATATCTTTGACGTTTCCCAACATGATGCAATTGGGCTTCACATGAAGAAAAATCGCTAATCCATTTACTACAAAATCCCGATGTAATTGTACGAAATAGATGATTCGGTTTATTCACGTTTATACTTTTAAAATAAAACGCTGCAATCTTTTGAGGAGGAATCTGCAAAATATCTCCTTGCGTGGAAACTATGATCAAAAGAAAAAGTTTCAATAAAACATGTGGAAACTGCTATTACTCTGATATAGCTCAAAATATTTCCAATCTATATTAAATATTACTTGTTTAACATCTTGTCTAGCGCAATATTACATGCATTTTAAACGGCACTAGGACCGCACAAAGAAACTAGGTACAAAAATCAATCCGCATGTAAACAATACTATTTCAGTTGTATTGACTGAACCATTCTTACTTCTTCAAATTCTCGTGGAACTTAATTGATACCACTGTTCGAAGTAACAGTTGTGAAAATCGATCTTTTAAAAGGGGAAGGGGAATGCTTTAATATTTTTGTATGGTTATGACTTCAATATCTTGGCCGATCAAGTGTGAAAATTAATTGTGATCACAAGCTCGCAGTTCTCGTCTCCCGTGGCTCCCTGTGTCCCATCGTAGCAGCTTTCTGTTTCTTTGCTGTTTATGAGTACTCAATAGTATCAGTCGGGAATGAGGCACAAAACAGATTGCCTGAATAGAACACTTCTATATCCTTTTAGCCGTTCAGCTTTGTAAAATGAGTTATTGTCCCCGAAATCGAAGCTTCAATTTTAACATACAGATAAAGAAATGAAATTTTGTAGCAATATTAGCATCATGTTAGTTTAGTATTTTATTTATAGGTAATTTTGATAATTTTCTCATTTGCGATTCGTTCGTATTGATGTAATTTTCACAAGACCGGGATGAATAATTATCAATATTAAAGTGAATTCTATCAGCAGCGCAATGACTGTCGGAGCGGCGGTGACAATGCTTTCTGTTGTACCTACCTATGGCAGTTCTCAGCACATTTTCTAAATGAGCTGCTTGTCTCGACACGCTAAGGTTACAGTCTGTGCTGAGAGTACACAACATAAACAAAGCACTGCAACTAACTACAGATTACTGCCGCTATTGCCTTTCGCCAAAACAGTTCATCCCACGAATGCTACAATAGACAATGTCGCATCATTTTCAACAAATTCATATCCTTTATTATTCCCAAGTGGCATGTAAACGTTTGCGTTCCCGTAATCTATGAATCAACCTCATCATGCATCATCGGCGGAGTCATTTAGGATGAAAAACCAGGATTCTATGAAACATAGCAACTAGGAACTTGCTTATTATTCGATATGCTAAAAGATAAAACTTAAATTTGCCTTGTAACTATTTACAGCGAGTTGGAGTTTGTTTATATCAATAACGAAATTTCAATATTGATCATCTGCTGTGGTGTAATTATGTAATAGTTTAACGTTATACGGGCTACCAAACCCGTCAAATGGAGGTTTAGAGTGACGAAATTGGACGCTGATGCAGTAATTGTAGCTAAACTATGTCTTCTTGACAATATGTGGCGTTGACTGAGATCGTTGTAAGCGTTGTATAACATTTTAGCAAAACAATGTTTGATTTTAGCACAGCGCTCCAAGATTCAACGATGGAAACAAAGAGTATTTAATTAGTCGCGAAGTCAGGTTCAATAGGATGCGGTACAGCTCCAAATCCGGCTCGCAAACAATACAGGCACGCCATCTAGTGGAAGCCCTCACATTTATTCGCCGCAAGTTGGAGTTTCCACTGGTTGGCGTCTCAACTCTAATGTATTGTATATGAGATAAATACCAAATACCGCTAATATGTAATAACATTAGCTTTGATGCTTCATAAATATTTACAGTTTGCAAAAGTAGACGGTGTATATGAAACAAAAATATTTAAACAGTCGTATTGAAATTTGTGATGAGCCAGTTCATTACTTAGCAACCACAGCATGAAAATTGTTCATTAAAGCCCACGGAAAATAAATCGTTTCCAGAATCAGCAGGAAAGCATAGAATATGCCAATACAGCTCCTTTCGCCTTCAGTAACCCAGAAAAAAACTCCAGCGTTGATTGGTAAATAATGGAAAATAAACATTTGTAGGAGGGTTGATATTCACTTGTATATCACCACGCATGTAAAAATGCAAAATGTCGCACAGTTGTTTCATTTTAAATTTCTATTTCGAAGTAAGAAAACACACAAAACAGTTACAACAAAACGCTGGCAGAAGAGGATGAAAGAGGGGATAACCATGAATATCACTTTAATCCCATTAACGGCGGAGACGGCGCTGCTCACTAACGAGTAAATCACTAGTGCGTATTGATTGACCACATTCTCAGAAGTGGAGTTATTATGGCTTGAAGACAGGCGGAACAACGTTCCCCAATACTTTGCTCCCTCAGTCCTTATTCGGGACATTAGATATCCGTCGGTGCATTTGTACTGTTAAATGTATCTTTCTGCCTTACATCACACTCATTTTCGTTCTCATGCTGGTACCTTTGCTCAGTTAATAGTCGACACTCCATTCTACATCATTGATTTAAAAGCAATCAGGTACATATAGTTAGTAAAGATTGGATAATGTTAATGAGAGTTGCACTCACTGAGTATTATGAGCCCGGATATATGTGGTGCCTCAAGTAATCTGAACGAACTGAGCAGCGCCAGAATCGAAATTGTGCTTTAAAAAAACGATGAGCTTAGTAAATTATTGAATTAATTGAAAATAAAGTTTTAAATAATTGGACCCAAATTCCCGAAAGCACTGCGATGAAGGAGGCACTGCGCTGTGTGATGCATGCAACTTGTTGAGACGTGGCTAATTCTGAGCAGTGCTGCATAAATGCGAGTTCCTTCCAAATTACTTTTTTTTACACTTTTGTGTAGAGTAATAAGGTCCCACCACCCCCGGTCTACACTCGTGTTCTGTGCATCACGGCAAAATTAGACAGGCTTCTTCTACCTGGTCGTTGATCAGTAAAGGACGTTGGTGTGAATATGGGATTGGGAGTTGATTTGCTGAGGTGGAGGTAACTCCCTCGGGAGTTCGCTTGCCGACGTGTTGGGTTCAGAAGGCGAATAATTATTGTTGGGTATTCGTAGTCTTTGGGTAGCCGTGGGACTGCAAAGCAGAGCAAGCTCGCCCGGGGAGGGGGTGGTGTGAGGGGGTGGGGTGGAGAACAATGAAAGGTCCACTACTCAGACCCATGGGTAGCGAGTGGCAATTATCGGATTTCTTTTTTCGGGGCTGTACTCTAAATACATGTATTGGATTCAGAAAGTCGCAATCTCGTTCCATTTGTTAACATCTTCCCTTATCAGCGTTTGTTGTTGTGGGGCGGGCCGATGAAATTTAGTGCCCAAATTTGCGTTGGTTGAATCTACCATTGGTCCCATTTCCCCACCTCATTGTATAAACTCTGGAGGTGAGGTCGGGGCAATGGCGGGACAACAAGTCCCGGTTATAGGGCTGTCGTTATTTTCACTGTTTATTCTCACTGGATACACTGGTGGCGTTGATGTCATTGCACCAGTCATAGAGTTCATCCCAGGACTCTTGGCCCCTACCAGAATTCTTGCCCCTCTCCAAAATATCGACCCAAATGTTAAATGAATCGGCCGCCCCCTCCCCCCAAACTCCACTGTATGTTCAGAAGCGCTGAGAACTCGGGCAGCAGATTCAGGCTTGTAATTTCATTGCGACCCGTGGCCGACGCTGTCAACTGTAAAACGAGCATTGTCGGAATAAAATTACAATCTTGGGATCCTTTAAGCATTTGTTTCAGGAGAGCCAGTAGTTCGAAACAAACAACACGCTCCCGTTTGTGTGATAACAAGATGAGGCGGTTTCCCTGGATTTTCTTTGGCTGAAAAAGAAAAACAACCAGACTCCGTTCATTTTCAGTTGGAAACCTCTCCAAGTGCAATAAGTAGATTACACTATGGGGGTTGATGTGTTATTAATTTAGTTTCGACTCCCAAGGTTGATGGGAACTCATTTCAGATTTCCTTGTCAGCATAGTGGAAACAAATGAACACAAAGTAAGCTACTTTCTGGATCCGACTGTTGCCAACTGTAAAAATCCTGCATTTGCTCAATACTGTTCAGTAAACTCAAAATCGACCCGTATTTTCCGCTGATGAATTAGGGCGCGCCTATCACTCGAATGATAACACAATCTCCGATCTGTGCCGTGCAATCCTTGCGTTTGCAGCGCTTTGTGTCTGGAACTTCTTTTTTGTTTGTGTTGCGTTCTGTGAGAGCGATCAGCGGATCAACATAAAATGATGCTTTCAGCTCGAGTCCGAAAGAAACGATGGTCGTTTGAAGAGCGAGCGACTTCTTTACAAATTCATTCAAATGCGCTTCTGAATTAACGGTATATTGACTTAACCTGACGCAACGGGTTGTCTTGAAAGCTCTGCTGCGGGATAGGAAATATATATTCATTCTTTGGGGGAAATATGGATTAAATCATATGTTGTGATCCCCTTCACAGAAGCTTTGCATCCACTCGCAGTCAGGGCCGGCAAGGCAGCATCATCAGATTCCCATTGATAACCAATTGGTTTGTTGGATAAATGAGCCATGTTATCATGCATGTTTATATCTGCAAGATTCCACCCCCCGCCTCCGCCCCGTGGTAAACTATCCATTTCGGGAATATTTAGTTTGTCTTTGGGTTGGACAGCAGTGGTTGGAGTGGAGGTGACTCGGAGTCCTGCTCCCATCCAGGTGGGATTTCAATTTGCGATATTTTACCAGTCAGGAAGTGGGCAACACTCATCTAACCTGCCCGGTTCTGGCAGGCCTTATTTGTGATGGGGTTGCAAAGACACCAAAGCCTTTCCCAGTGTGATAATAATCTGCTCGCGTTCTCCACAACAATGTTACTACTGAAAGGTCTTTGCTTCTTGCAAAGGATGGCGAATGAACTCAACAGTCGAGAAGACGCCGCATTTACCACGGTCATCATCATGAACAATATTTGTGCCCTATATGATAGCAACAATGAACACCCGAAATCTGCCAGCAGGCCTTACTTTTTAAAATTGTAATGTGTTTTATTTAGACAACAGATCTGTCAGAGGTAGTTGATAATTGAGCAATGAACTTTATCTTTCCATGTACTTTACAACTCCCGAAATAAGTACATTGGGCAAAATGTTCCAAGACTAGAAACCCCAAGAAGTATCCACGTAATGCAGTTTTTAAGGATAGTTTTCAGATATAGTCTTACATACATAACATTTTAAAATCTAAATCAAAAAACATGCAGCTAAACAGTTCAAAATGTTACACCGTAAGCGCTGGTTGTTTCGTGTTCGTGTGAAATTTGGGACTCTGCCGCACGTCATTCGTTTGCGGGAAAGAGCCGGCACCCAGCAACAACATAGGATGAGGTTTGCAGTTTGCTGTTCTGGAATGTGAAACATTTCTCACTGAGAGGGAGGACATGGATGCTTTGCACATTCGGGGTGAGATTAAAACACCGTCGATCACGTTTTCGGGAGACCAAGAGCACAAGAAGTGATTAAAATAGGGTACAAATATCAGATAAGTTCGTATTTTCAAACGGGATAATTTTCGATCTGTTTTGCGGCTTGAGTCGATCCTTATCACAACGCTTGGATCTTGTGATCTTTGTAAAGGCGGAAGCCTTTGTTCCGCGCCACTTTAGTGTCACCAAGTGGCAGATCGTGTCTTTGCTCAACTCACTGCAAGAAATGCGACCAACTTCGTCAGAGATAAAATTGCAGAAAATCTCAGGCATCGAGTTTATAACGTCGGCGTTAGAGAAAAGGGACAGTGAGCACAACACATTGAGAATGCGTGCTGCTTGGCGATTTTATATTAAATATAAAGGGCGGACAGAATATAATTTCATTTTTCTTACAGAAAGTTAAAAAAATCTATTCTACCCATTCTTTTGGTGATATCCCCGACCCTGACAGTGTCTCCGTTCTTTACAATGTCCACAAACTGAGGGGAATACTCTGACTTCTCATTATATGTACAATTATTATCCAATTACTTAAAATCTTACTTGTAATACTTCAATTGCAATCTGTTCATCTTAATTTCAATTTCCCCATTGCACCTTTACCAGAATTATATTTGTATTCATGGTTCTTTGTACAATTTTTATATCGACAAAAAAAACCTTTTTTGAAAATCTGCTTGCGTGTTTAGTCCTTCAGTTCGTTCCCCGATGAGCACCTGTCACACAAAGAGATAAAACTCGTCAGTCTTGACGGAATCTGCCTGAGCGACAGTGTTGACACTCTGGGCCACAGCACCTCCCAGGTAGGTTTCCGGTTTTCAGCGGGAACCTGGGCCACTTCCAACTGCAATTACAAATGTAATTGCACTCCGCACTTCCGCGGCTATTTGAGGCATTACTGAGCAGAATGGGCCAGAAAGTTCGAGCCGAGTGGAGATGAATCAACAGCAGGACAACTCCAACCTGACGCAGAACTTGTTCCGAAAGGCGGCCTTGAATCCACTGTCAAGTTTGCAATTCACTTTTTTTTTGTGTGTGCGGTTATCAAGTCAGAGTAAACGCCAGAAATTCCACCATGTATCCGTGATATTAAAAATAATCATCCGACAGTAAAGCACATTATAATGTTTGGTTTAACCTCAATATAAATTGTTCAATATATGTTCACCTCACCCCCGTTGTCCATTGAACTATTTTAATATATAAATTTTAAAAATAGGGATAGATCCCACTCCCAACACACACACGCATACACGCCCCAGTGACACTGAAGCAATCTTTGTAAGATGGGGCCCCGTGCAAAAGTCTAAACACAGAAGCCGTGTACGGGTCAGCTCTACTAAACTTAGCAACAGAACCCTGTCCCATCTGGTAGCGGTGTGACATGCACGGAGTTGCAATGGCCGTAGCTGGGTTTTACACTTGACACAAGTTTGTCCCTGCTCGTCAGCTGGTTGTAGTGGGAGCCTTGTCGAAAGTTTACCTCTCTCGCCGTGCAGCCTCCCCGCCGTTTTCAGGAAACATTCGAGACTGGTGGAAGAGAACACGGCTCCATACGTAGCCGAAACTTGCTTGCCGATGCTCCTCTGCCACCGATTTCCCGCAATCTGTCGCCAACAGTCTAACTCGAAGTTGGAATCTGTAGTGTGAGCCAGAAGATTGGTTTCAATGGTCAGTGTTTAAACAGCCACTCTTCCCAGAAACAACATTTACAAGTGTTCCTGCGCAATTCACATGCAATCATGTGTTGCTCTATGAACTCAACTCGTGACAGATCAATCGCGATTTCTTAATATTTACGAAGTTTAGTGTTGATACCAAAACCCACTGAACGTATAGCCCCTGTTGTTAAACTTAAGAATCCAATCTCAACATTAATCAATCCACGCTTTGTACGAGTGGGCACACGAACCATTAACACTACGGGACAATATATGATCTTGGCAGAACAATTTTGATGTATTTTAACGCCATAAATGCAACCAACCTGGAACAAGCGCCGTACTTAGAATAACAAAACTAAAACATGCAAGGTCACTCTCATAGTCACTGAAATATTGTCATGTCAAAATCACAACCAAAACTGCAATTACCATTCTCCGTTGTCATCAGCTACATATTTCAAATACCTCCGCTTTTCACCTGCAGCGTCCTGTCCTGAAATGTCAAAATGTTACATGGTATTCGCTTCATTTAATGTGTAGCCCTGATATTACCAGCAACCTCATTCAACAATGCATGTTTAATCTTTCAATATTTTAAAACTCTGTTTCGCCACTCAATTCCTTCAAGTGCCGAGAGAATATAAAAAGAAAGTTATTTATTTTCGGACCTTAAGTGCTGGAGTGATTTGCAAATGGAAAATTACCACATCTTTTAAACAAGGTTAGAGATCGACGGGGTTATGGAGAAGGCTCCGAAATAGAACAACTACTGATCGTTTAATTAACACCTTTTAAAAGGTAACTGGCTGATATTTGGTTGGGAATGGAAATGGGGATTATCAGGCCAAGACAAATAGATTTTTTACCAAATGCAGCGAGTGGCATAATTGCTCCCTTGCCAGTGAGATGCAAATATCGGATGGAAGATTTAATGGGGCAATCAGACTGGGAAACTTTCCGAGGAAATTAATTGGGCAGATTGAGTCAAGATAGAAAAATAACATAGAAATTTTACAAAGATAAATGTAATGAGTTGAATATTTTATCTATTGTAAGTTATGTTGTACTATATTTAGATATGAATTCATAAAGTGGTGCCTGAGATTGTTTTCCTGGTACTTTAACTATTCCAACCACTTATTTTGAATAAATCGGCGGGTAGCCAACATTCACACAGCCCACTCGAGATCTGAACATGTAATCCAGACTGGCACTTCAGTGCATCATTGCAGGGAATGCTGCAGTGTTGTTTTGGATGAGCTGTTAAATCAGGGCGCTGGATGTAAAGAAAAAGGTCTCACGGCTCTATTGGTTTCTTGGCCAGTAATTATCATTCAACCGACATTCTTGAGACAGCCTTGCTGACCGAGCGATCTTGCTCTGTGCGTACGACTGTTCCGTTTCATTCCCAAATAAACTTCGTTCACTGTGAACAAAAGTAAAATGCTGTGCCTGTTTGGAATCTGTGAAAAAAACACACACACACAATACCGGAAACACTCGGCACGTCAGGTGGCAAATTGCTGCATGGAGAAACTGCTGGTTTATCTCACCACAGATGCTGCCTGGCCACTGAATGCTTTCATCAGTTTTCATTCTTCCTTCGTACATTTATGTGCACGGAAATTAATCTTACTCAAGCCGGTGCTTTCAATTACCTTACTTTTATGACAATAAAAAACAGATGCTAATATGCCACAGACCAGGACCTACATCGTGAGTGCTAACTTTTAATCTTCGTTCCAAACACGGCTGAAGCCATGGGGCAAATAATCTCACATCACCTTGGTTCTGGACTATAACTAATATGGGTCCATATTATAAAAGTCCTCACATCGCTCATTGGTTTCCTGAGAACATTTTACATTTACAATGTAGTTTAGAGAGAGCAGGTGTATCCGTCTGCTTCCACGCATCAAGAATTAGTTGCCCAGGAACAAGTGCTTTGAATATACATGGAACGAAGTGCTTTGGTCCTTCAGCGCATTCATCTTTCAGAATTGAAAACAAAAACTGTAGATGCTGCAAATCTGAAATAAAAAGCAGGAAATTCTGGAACACTTAGCAGGTCAGGAATGATCTTTGGAAAAAGAAACAGAGGTAACGTCCTAATGAAGGACCTTTAGTCGGAAATGTCAACTCGATGTCCGCAGATGCAGCCTCGCCTGACCAGCATTTAATTTGACTTTCAGATTTGCTAAAGCTTAATTTGAAAACTTTGAATCGTGTCACTAAAGACTTAATCTCTTTATAATTTCCAGCCGAGTGAAATTTGACAGCTCTCCGCCAGGGGTTAACTAAATTTTGCAAAGCTGAAATTTTGAGCAATTAATGCATATTATATTTATTGAGGCAATATTGGTTTGAGCAAGAATATCATTGAACTATAATATGCAACTTTAAATAGAGAACCAAAATATTTCTCTTTGGAGGAACAATATAACTTCATGTTATATAAATTGTGATATTTATCACTCAATCAGCCTATCAAAAAACTTCCAACAGATAATTCACTCTCTCTAGTCTAATATCTCTTTCAACTTGAAATGATACATTAAGGAAACATAAAACTAGATTTAGTTTTGATAACTCACATTATTTTATACCTCTACCACCAAGACCAAAATAAGAGTGACCCCTTGAACCTGTTGATCATTCAATTAAATATAGGCTGATTTTTTTGGGTCTTTGCCACTTTCCTGCCTTGATTCCTTTATTCCCAAACATCTGTCAATGTCTTCTCAACCCCCTAGGATAGAGAATCCCAAATATTCACAACCTTCTGAGTGAAGAAATTTCTCTTCATCTCAGCCCGTGAGGGTTCACCCCCAACTAGTTCTAGACACTTCAGTCAGAGTAAACAGCCTCCCTCGACATTTCAGCATCTAAACCATCAAGTCATCTAAATAATGTGACAAATTTCATTGAGATCATCTCTAAATTCTCTAAATGCAAAAAAGGATACAAGTAATGTAAAACTCTCAACAGCAACATACACCTACTTAGTATCGTGCTGTCTTAGGGTTTGTCAGTGGACCATTATCAAATAGAAATTTACGCCAAGCTTCATATGGAGATATTACAGCACATGTCAAAGAAGTAGGGTTTATAGAGAGTCTTAAAGGAGGAAAACTAAGTGAAGAGGTGGAGAGGAAAGAGAGGGAATTCCAGATCTTAGGGCCTTTGGCAGCTGTAGCATTTGCTGTTCAAAAGGGCAGAATTTGATTGCTGATATTTCCGAGGTCTATGGGGCTGGGTTATGTAGGCAGGGAGGGCTCAGACCATGGAGAGGTTTGAAAAAAAAAGACAGGACTTCTAAAACTGAGACATTGATTGCTGACCTGCATTGCCTTTCATTAACCAGAGGGCTTGAGGGGTAGCTGGAAGTTGCTGTAGGACCTGGCACATGGCATGGCATTAGGACATAGCACGAGAGCTTTAGATGATCCAAGAATAAAGTAGTGTAGATGCTGTAAATTTGAAATCAAAATTGAAACTGTTGGAGATCCTGATCAAAGGTCATCGATCTGAAATGTTAACTTTGGTCCTCTCTCCACAGATGCTGCCTGACTTGCTCAGTGCTTCCAGCACTTCTTGTTGTGTTGGCTGGTCTGGTTTCTGGAGAGTAAAATGTAGGGTATTGGCCAGGAGTCCTTTGTGACCATCACGCTTGGAGGCAGCAAATTCACGGATGAGGGTTTTGGTGTCAGAAAATCTCCCCATTAAAAAAATGCCAGGAATCAATCATGAACCTCCTTTAAAGATAAATCCTTCCTTATGTAAGAAGACAAAGAAAAACCACATGGTTCTTTGAGGTGGTCTCACCAAAGCTCTAAAAGACAGTGTCTGAATTGTTATATTGCTGATTTCAACAGAACCATGCCTTAGCATAATGCATAACATTGCACTAAAGGAAGTGTGTTGAATAAAAGTGTTGGGGCATCGACACTTATTATAATTTTTTTTACCACATTCTGCACCTCATCTCCAACAAACCTTCAATAGAAGTGAATGCATCAGGAAATTGTTCAACCCACGCCCAGAACCAAGGTCACCTGAACTTCAGTAATTGAGGTGAAGTATACGGGTGACATTTGCATTTGCAGGCGCTTGGAGGGCAAGCTCTAAGCCATTACTATCTTGTTCACTGAAGGGCATGACAAAATAAGCCTACATTGATCACTCGCAAGATAAATGTCCCCTGCCAACCACTGCCCAATGACAATAAATGTTCACTGTGAAATGCTGGAAAATGAAGACCACTTCCCTTTTCTCGAGAGCCAGCTCTCCATGCATGCAGACATCAATGATGAAATTTACCACCGCTGTCAAAATTGAGGAAAAAAGGTGTTAGAAGAATAAAATCTCAAACTTGGTACAAAGCTCATGGACTATCAGGCATCAGTGATCCCTGCCCTCCTAAATGCTTCTGAGACTTAGATTACAGACAGCAGGGACCTCAGACACTGGAAAGGTACAAGCAACGCTTTCTCCTCAAAATCCTCCAGGTTCACTGGAAGGATAAGTGAAGCAATGTTAGTGTCCCCTCTTAGGCCAATACCCCAGCCCTAATTCTACTCACTTTGCTCCTTAGGGCAGGCCACATTATTCGCATGCCTGACACCAGATTCCAAAAACTGTTCCCTTTCTTCCTTTCATGGGAAAAGATTACCAGCTCGACAAAAGGTACAAGCCTCCTTGAAAAAATGAAACGTCCCCGAGGACATTTGGGAATCATGGCCCATGACTGCTCAAAGTAGAAGAGAAGGACGTGGCATGGTGTTGAGAACCTTGAGTTCATGCATCAGTTGCACAAAGAAGACATGCATCAGAAGCACGCAAAGGGTAGCACAGTGGCACAGCTGCTGCCACACAGCATCAGAGACCTGAGTTCAATCCTGAACTTGGGTCTGTCTGTTTACACATTGTCCCTTTGATGGTACAGGTTTCCTCCCGGTACACCAGTTTCCTTCCATATCAAAGAGTTAATTGGCCACTGAAAATTGTCCCTAATATAGGTGAGTGGTAGAATTTAGGGGGAGTTGATGAGAATGCAAGATTATTGTAGGATTCACTCTCTATGATTCTATAATATGCATCAACAAAGAGTGGACTGTCTTCCAAACTATCCCCCTGCCCACCCATCAGACAGCTGCTTCACCTGTGGGTGAGTTTGTAATTCCCATACTGGCCTCATCAGCCACCTCAAAACCCACAGAACAACTCATCCTCCACCCTGAAGGCAGGAGTAAAAGACAATAACTACGAAGGTAAAACATGATACAGATGTGATTTGAAGGCAAATTTTCAAAATCTTCAGTTGTATGAGGTAGTGCAGGCAGTGGACCAGTTATAGATTGAGAAAACTTCAACCAGAACTGGCAGGTCAAAGTGTTGGATAGACTGGAGTTGAAGAACCAGCTGTGTGGTGAAATGAACATACCTATCAACCACCACCTAAATGTCAGGAAAGTTTTAATGGCCAGATTCAAACTGAGGTGATCATATATTGTAATCACCTTTTCTCCTAATAGGTTTGTGTGATGGCACCCACTTAAGCATTTGAAAAGTATAACTCTTTACAAATATAATTTAAGCTGTTAGCCTCAGAAAAGAATATAATACTGATGTGCCACTGAAATTAACTCAATAAAAATAATTACTTTTTATAATTTTGTACACAACTGAACTGCAATTTTTAAGGTTCATCTCACAGCTTAGGTAGGGCCCCATCTGTAACTCCAATTAGAAAGACTGTTGGAAAATTATAATATCAGAAAATGGATGAAGTCACCGTCATCATTCTACTTTGAAAGTTCAAAATTATGTTAAAAATCTTTTAGTTATAAACACTTGAAACTACCACTAAATATGCTCCCATGTAATGTCTCTGGTGTTCAATCCCTTTCCTCCATTCATACACTTTTGTTGTTTATTTCATTCTTGATTTGTGTTTTGAAAAATCCTGTTTGCCATTCAGTTTTTCAATCAAATGAAAGGACAGTTAATTATCATTGAATATGACTAACAGATTGACGGCTCTTTCAGATGAAACTGCAGCATTTTCATTCATGCCCCTTTCCTACTGTCCTCTTACTCGCATCCTCTATCACACTGTGCTTTTTATCTGGCACCTCATGTTATACTGGATCCCTTAACAGATGTTGTGCTTCATGATTTAAGCAGCAGCTGATGTAACAAGTTGCAGTTTGTGCTCTCAATGCCTGCCTATATATTGACTCCTACCTGAGCAAACTACCCTGCATGCAGTGGTATAGTACAAATCATCAGCAATGCCATTATAATGCAGTTTTAATATCTACCAACAATTTAAGGACCATCTTAAGACAGGGACATATTCTATGGTCCATCTACTGCAACCTGTCATGCTGTGGCTTTGACCTTTGCAGCAATTGTGAAAGCTAGTTAGCCAAGCAGAGAGAAAGAACCAAGCAAACAACGGAGTTTGATTCCTTGTTATATTGTCCTCTGTGCAATTGTCCGATTTCTACATCTGTCACAGCACCATGAATGTCAGCACTTCAGTGGAATGACCACAAGTGAAAAGACGTTCTCTTATTCCTAAGACATACTGATGGGAATATCATAGATTGAAGAGAATTAATGAACTTTTTGTTAAGTTAGTGAAGTTTTTGGGGCTATTAATCTCCTCAAGAAACTAATGAAAACAAGGTCTAGATGGAAAGAAAGTTTTACATTACACATGGCTCAAATATATGATAAAGGAGATTTTGAGTGAATATTACTATTTCCACAAATCTGGAAAGTTGCAAGTAATTTGCTGTAATACATGTTTAGGCTTCAAGCTATGAATGTTTTTGTCCTGTGCACACTCTTTTTAAATAACTTAAAATGTGTACTTACAAATGAATTAGTCTTAGCCCCTCACTATAGATTTAGGTGTCTATCATCTTAGCTTATAAAAGGAGGTTCAACATTCTCCCATGAACCCATGTTTAGCTAATTTTAAAAAAATTAAGAGGAAAAAAAAGCAAATCAACAAGTTAACAATGACAGACAATAGCATAAGTTTCAAAGCAGCTTGTATCGTGTGCAGTTCGATTTCTCCCTGTAACTCCAAGCAGAACATTGAGATTTCAAATGCGTAAGTGGGTGCCATTATACAAACCTATTAGGAGTAAGGTTGATTACAATGTATTATCACCTCAATTTGAATCTGGCCATTAAAATTCTCCTGACATTTAGGTGGTGGTTGATAGGTATGTTCATTTCACCACACAGATGGTTCTTCAACTCCAGTCTATCCGACACTTTGATCTGCCAGTTCTGGTTGAAGTTTTCTCAATCTATAACTGGTCCATTGCCTGCACTACCTCATATAACTGAAGAATGTGTTTAGAGGGGCCATTAGAATCTTCTTCTATAACCTAGTGCAAACATGCACAGTGTGCATCTTTCTGTTCCACAGACCATGATGGTACTTATTTTCATTTTTTCTTGCTCACAGAATCATGAATCCATATATACCAACACATTGTGGGAATTCATCTTCACAATTAGCACCTTACATAGAGCTGATAATTTCATTTTTATATTAAGGATATTAAATGAAATTTGTTTAGTAGGACATAAACTCATACATTTTGTAATATACATTTAGCATTCCTTTAAACTGTAAATTTATCAATTCCTTTTGAATGTTAAATCTGCATAATCAAATTGACCTCTGTGATGATTGCAACTCATATTTGCATTCAGCACTTACACTGTGAAATTCTAATGGTCCTGCTATCTATGCTAACTAAAATTCCAGCTAGAGATGCCAAAATGATTTTTAAAACATTATTTAAATTGCTGGTTTATTTCTGGGACTGTGATACATCTGACTGTTTGGACATTTAAAAAAAATTTGGCCAGCTTTTAAATTCTACCTGTGACTGGCAGAGATTAGTCTGCCAATAGCAGATGGCAGGTTGTTATTTCATATCTTGCATTGCAGGATATTTTTAAACCTTTCATTGCCTTCAACAAGCAGAAATTTATCATTGCACAATGATGGTAAGTGTAGTTTTACACAAATATATGCAAGTAGCTTTGGAGAACTTATTTAACCTTTTGGATGCTGATGACAAAATGTATGTTGAATGGCCATCTCTAGATGTCAGTGTGTCACATTGGAAAATGTATATGTAAACAATTATAATGGAAATACATCCATATAGACAAACGTTTCTCATTCTTCATTATTACAAGATAAGTGCCTGTGGTATTGATTATGACAGTTCAAGGAAGTGGGTGAGTGGTTCATTGTGGAACAACAGTTTTTATCGTCATTTCTGAGGTGGTAAATTGATAAAGTAGACTCTTTGTCCATTTGGAACTCAAGTATTTTTTCATAACTATGGAAATCATAACCTGGCTGCAATAGAACAGTTCTCCACCCAAACAATGAAGGTGGAAGTGTTCCCTACTCTATTTGATAAGGAAGTGCAGTATTGTTATAGCGCTTATAATGGGTGAGGCAGAAAGTTAGGAGCTGGGATTTAGTAGTGAAGAGGAAGGGAGGACCACTGAGCAGGTGAAGGTGTGAAATAAGCAAGAGGTTATTGGATAAGTTGGAATTGTGTGGAGTTGGGATGCAATGGGATTCCTGGAGTTTGTGTTGGTGAACAGAGAGAAGAAACAGAATAGACAGAGAAAAATAAAGGAACATTGCATAATAGGAAGCTAGTAAAAAAAAAGGCAAGGTAATTCACAAGAAAATAAGACAGGTATTCAAAATATATAGAGAGAACAACCATTTTAAGAGAGAGATTATGCACCCAAAGAACTGGAGCCTAAAAAAATACACTGTAATAGAACCTTCTTCCTTTTCTTTCCTCAGCAATGATGGCAGCTTGCTTGCTCTCCAGTTTTGGAGTGGCTATTGAAGCCAATGCAGGAACTACAGAATTTTCGACAGATGGGGCAGGAGGTGGTTTACGGGGTAGATGAGTGGGCAGGCAGTTGACGAGGTGGTGCGCTCCTACTGCTGATCACACAGGGCTTCTGTGCACCCCTGTTGCAGGGATTTGAGTTTCTCAAGAACAGAACATTAAAAATAAGGAGGAAACAAAAAGTCTCATCATAGAAATGGTTATTAAGGCACATGACCCGACAAGAGAGGAGACAAAAAGAATGTAACACACATTGATTCTATTAAACAAGCAATGGTGTTATTTGGAAACAGCTGAGGGAAGGGAAAATGAACCTCAATAGGGCATTTCCAATAACAAACCAAATGGGACAGTTAAACAGTGTACCTGGAAAGAGAGCTAGAAAGTAAATATTGTCCAATAGAATACTGCTCGATAGGGAACAGTCAACACCTTCAAAGAACAAAGATGTTTGCAGACATTGACAGGGATGTAAAATGTATCTGAACAGAACATTTAGCAATTGACTTCTGAAAGAAACAGGAGGGCCAAGATGGAGCTGATTGTATGATGCACTCAGAAAATCAGGAATAAGCATGATCGAACTCTTAGAGCCATTATGCCATTTAGTTTATGGATTCATCTGGGGAAGGGAAAAGATCAGAGGCTAGTACAATACTCAAGAACGCTAAAGTGCAATAGAAATTCATGATGGAAAAACTGTGGCATGAAAAATGTTTCAGATAGTGTGCATTATGCACAGATTTTCAGTACATTAGCAGATTTCTATTGAATTTGTTCACAGTGCATCAGAGGTTGAAAAGAACACAAATGTTAAGTAATAAAACTGGGTGCACATTGATTGATAAACTTTTGTATTCCCCTGTCAACACGGGGGTGGGGGGGGGGGGGGATTCTGAGCTCTCTCCAGAAAATAGGTAAGAGTTAGGAGTGATCTATATTGTAGCAGGCAGATTCCCTGCTTCTTTTCCAACTTCAAAGGCAAAAATCTGGGAATAGGATTTCAGCAAAGGAATGCTTTTATCGAAAGCATTTGAGTGGCTTGGTTTGTTCAACAAGATATCAGGGGATACAAGTCAGCAGGCTCGTGAGTCTGTAGCTCTGGCTTCTTGCAACATCGGGAAACTGCCTTAATGAAATGTGCATTAGCCTTGTTGGGATCTGAAACTTTCTGCCTCACCTAGGTAGTGGCTGGGACCTAGTACTGATCTCTTCTCCATTGGAACACCAACAGCAGCTCTGGTTAGAGGACAGACACTTCTCAACATGCAGTCTTTGGTTTCCTGGAGCTCGTAGATTAATGAAGTGCATTCTATCTAAATGCAGATCTCATTAGGGTCTTCTGATCTTTATTCCCTGTATATTCAAGATGGGGTGAGGAAGGGGGTTGAATCTGAGGAGTGCTTTCTGCTTAACTGTTGCCTCACTTTTCTCCATCCTCTCTTCGCCTTTATCATAATGTACTAAATGCATAAGGAAATACTGCATTGGCTTGTTGGTGGGAGATCAAAATCTCCAGTTGTCTCACATTCCATTAGATAATTAGAATTAAATTCAAGCTGTCTAAACTCAGTACCCAACAAAACATTGCCAGAAGAAAGTCATTCAAAGATGAAATAGTTGCTACTTAAATGCAGCACTTTTGATGTTAAATATTCCTCATTTTCACCAATCTCAACTGACCCAGCAACAGGAGATTCCATGTGGGCAGCCCCACAGCATCATTTTTCCTTCTCTGGAATCCTGGTGAAAACCCTCTATACACCTTTTAACAGGGTGACCTCTGCAATTATGACGATGTCGCAGCTGTGGGAGGGGAACATGACCTGTGGTGTTTCTTGTCCTATGGACCTTACTCTAACTGGGTGGTCAGGAGAAATCCATAAGCACAAAGATGCAGCAAATAAAATAATCCGTCAAATATAGAGCTAAGTGGATGGTTCTCCCTAAGGAGAGGTGGAAACTAGTGGAAATTGCCCAGCAATTTGTTGACTAGCAAAATGAGTTCTTTCAACATCAGGCTGCGACATGATGGAAATCCAGGACCCAAATAGTTTTTGGAGATAATGTATATTTTTATTATAAGACAAAGTATAAGGAATAAACTTTTCAAATTTTGATTAACTTCCTGTTTTCTGGAAACTTTCTAGGCCAAAGAAAAATCTCTGCCTCCTATTGCTTAGTGTGGATGATTGGAAAATAAAATATTAATATGAGCAAAACAACTATTCGTAAGTTAGTGGGTGGAGCCAAGTTCTGCTTTTGTGAAGCATGATACTTATGGTGCTGGGAGTATTGCAGCATTTACATGTTTAATTGACCAAAATAATTGTTTTTTTTGACAGTTTTGAGTGTTAAACCAAAAGAAACAGCCCTGCTCCAATGTGCTCTATGTGATTTATTGTTTTACTTATGAAAACTAGAGAGTGACCAAATTATTAAAGCATTGTTGTATGGTAGACCAAGATGTTACATAAAATATAACTTTTTAACTGTTGCGATCAGATAAACAGATAAAAATGCATTATGATTTCATTCTTTAATGAGCTTGATAAATTCCAATGATAACAATGTGGAAAGTCTGCCGTAGCAATTTGTCCCACAGCACTTCCCAGGAATGTTACCAAACAAAGATTGTGGTTGGGTCATACATCAAATGATGTCAAATGAGCAAAACCTTGGTGGAAGTGGAAGGCTTTAGTGGGTGCATTAAAGGAGAAAAGAGAAATGAAGTGGCAGAGGGCTTTAGGAAGGGAGTTCTAGAGCTCAGGGCGTAGCAGCTGAAAACAGGGCTATCGATGGTCGAGTGATTAAATTTGGGTTTGATCCAGAAGCCAGAATTTGAAGAGAGCAAGTATTTCGGAGGTGAAACAACTGGAGGAGATTGCAGATTCAGTGAGGGCAAGACCACATTGGGATTTGAAAACAAGAGTGAAAATTTCAAAATCAAGCCATTGCTTAATGGGGAGCAAGATTTAGTCACTAAGGACCTCGTTTGTCACTAATGGGCAAATGGGCGAATTTGCACATGAGTAACACTTTTAGATGATGTCAAGTTCATGGTATACAGGAAACTGGCCTGAATCTCTTTGGAATAGTAAAGTCTGGAGCCAACAAAGGCACACACAAAGGTTGCAGCAGCAACTTAGCAGAGCACAGGGTAAAAATAGGCATTCTTAGTCATGTCATGGAAACATAGTCCAAAGCTCAACAGTGCAAGTTATATGTTGCTCACAGTCTGGTTTAGTTTCAGGCAATTGCAAACAAGAGGATTAGAGTTAACTATCAAGAAATAGAGTTTGTGATGGAGATTAGAGATGCTGGAATAAACAATCACAAAAAAGATTACCTGGCTATTAAGCAAGTATTTTGCTTCATATTTTGTCAAGGTAGTGAGCAATGTGTAAGCTAAATATGGGTGTTAAAAGACCAATAATATATAACACAAGATTATGAAGAGTTGAATAATTTGGTCCCCTTATTTAATGGGCTGTACTTTACTGAGAAATGTCAACATTTCTGCACGTAATGTTTCCTGACACAATCTCAGGAAAGTTACGACTCTCAAGTGTTTTTGAATGTGAAAGTCCTGAACTTTCTTACCGACGCTTGCCATACCAATCCGACTGCACTCTGGTGTTGTCTTCATAATAAAGTCTGGAAATGATGTTCCAACTTTTTTTTCCAGTTTCTAGCAAGTACACTGGGAAATTTGCTAACTGGCGCAGGGTCGACCACCCTATTCATTTCAATGGAGAGGAATGGCTGCAAGGGAGAGAGTTAGGTTTGAGTAATTTACAATTATTTGACTTAATTGAATTAATTTATATTTGTTTAATTGCTTTTGTGTTTTCCAATGCTTTAATGCTTCAATTCTATTAAATGTAAAACATTTTGAAAGACTTAAAATAATTTAAGGAGTAAATTTAATTTTTAATAGTTTTAGGAATTTTGGACCTTTTATACTATTTGACAGCTTGGGTAGCCCAATCAGTCTATGAATGTGATTTAACAAGCTGTCTAAGCATTTCTGTGGGAATTATGTTCAGAAGGCTCTGCAAAACATTGATGCTCTTCAATGACATTGCAGCAGGCTTTATTCAGCCGGTTCTTGCTAATAGATGCACTCAGGATTGGTGCGTTGTTGACTTATGAGCATGGATATTCACAAAATTTGAGCCATTCTCCCATGTACTTTGTGCTTTAAGTTTTTCTTTTACATTTAAAGACATGTTAGAATGGACTGGGATCAACCAGAGTGCCTTGCATGGACAAAGAAGCAACGTTTAATTGATTTGTACCTTAAAACTTGACTGAAAGCCAGAATCTCTTCCCGAATCGCCAGCACTTTTTCACAACTTCTAAAAATATTATTCAGCAAACATCATCAAATTTTGCTACTCTACAGCCAGCTTTAACCTTTAATGGATTCCAGGTCCCTTGGAATGGATTTTAAAGTGAGATTCAGGAGGAAGCCATATAGAAAGTGTTGCAGGATGAAATAAAATTAGACTCGGGCAGAAAGGGCAAATAGTGTGAATTTTTAAGAAGCTGACACAAATACTTGGCCCAGAGCTCCAATACCTATAGTGCACTGATAGAAATATATAGCATCTGCTTAACAGGTTTAAGTGCCAACACATTGCAAATTGTAATAACTGATAACACCCAGTGTGATGCTAGCCACACAAGTCCACTTGTTGGAGGTTAAGCTTCAAATACACATTGAACTATTGGCAGAGGTAAAAGGCCAGAATGATAGCCTCAGCTTTTCTGGTGGTGACAATGGTGAAACTGTCCTGCAGGATCTGCAGAGAAATTCCATCAGTTTTGCTTGGAACTGCCAGTGGTCCCCACGAGTGCCAGCAATTCCGGGATCTCCACATGTGGGTGCATCATTGTGGAAGTCCAGTCTTTGCTGGCAGCTGTTCACTGATGTTTTCCCAACTGCACTCAAACATCGGACTCCTCATGGAGAGCATGGTGTTGCAACAATACTCTAGTGCCTACACTGGGGAGTACATTCAACAAAACTATGGTTGATCACTAAGTTCTTCTCCATTGATTTCTATAGAAAAGAACAGCTGCAAGGGATTAAGGTATTCCTTTTCGTTTAAAGATTTTTAAAAAATTGTTGGAATTTAAATGGTTTTACATTTTAGTAGTTTTTCTAATGTTTTAAAAGTTTAATTATTTTTTAATTGTATTGGAATATTTTTGTACTTTTTGAGCATCAGAAATATTCATATGCCAAGAAATTCACCCCAATTGGTGGCACTGAACATACTGGAGGAAGAGAAGGTGGCAACGTCTTTTTTAAACTTCTTTTTAAAACTTTATTTATGGCCTCCAAATTTCAGCTTCATTGTGCATAAGGCAAGTGTGATCATGCTTCTTAAATTATAAGACATTTCAGCAATTGCCATCATTATATGATAAAACTGACGACAACTTTGAAATTTAATGTGGAAATTCCAAAGCTGACATCAGTGATGCAAGCCAAGGCAACAGACCATGCTGTTTGTAACTTACTCCAGCACTATTTAGGTGTGTCTGTTGAAACACATATTTAGTGCTTCTCAAAGTGTTTAAAAAGTTAATTCAAATTGTGCATTCTCTTTCCTAATTTGCTGCCCTTGATAATTCTTTGATCTGATTGGCTACCAGATTTGTTTGAAGACAAGGACACCAGGCATTGCCTTGAACTGACATTAGAAAAGGGGCAGTCCACACCACATAGATCACTAGGTCTTTGGCAGTGTGTTTCGTTATGTTCTTCAAACAAATTGTAAAATTCCTGCCATGTTAATGCAGCCGCAGTTTATTAAGCTTGCTGCAATTTAGAGGAATAAAATCATGAGTAGTAACAGACAACCTGTATGTTACTAATTCATTCATTAACCTTTATTCTGGAGCTATATTTGGAAGTATGGATCCCATCTCCCCTCCTGTTTTACCCATTACTTACAAACACAGTTCCCCTCTTGGTCTGCTTTTGGCAATCTAGTTTGTGGATAAAAAGGACTTGGTTTAATTACGTGTATACAGTGTTAAGCACCAACTTTCACACATCCTCAACCCTTCAAAGGTTGCTGAGGAAGAGTAGATAGAAGCCCTTATTTTAGTTTCCATATCATCAACATATCAAAACCCTTCTTAATTTTGAATCATTATTTTACAGAATTATACACCATGCACATACAATTAGGTCTTTTAGGGCAAAGGAGATCTATAAGCAGAAATCATGGTCTATGCACTGGGTGAAAGACTCAGCTCTACTTCAACAGGTGTTAGGACCCAAATGGATGGGCCAAGTTGTGCAGAATTCAGTCTTCTGTCCGGACTCTATGCCCAGACTTGCCCACCTCTCCCCTTCCCTGCACTTCATCACCCCACACCACCCCTCCCCCCCCCCCCCGCCCCATATTCTCTTCATACTAATCTGGTACAGATATGTGGGTGGAATCAATGGAATCACACTGGGCCTCTGTGTGCTGGGAAATGGGGAGGCATGGTGAGCTCTTAGTGGTGAGCAGGTTCAAGGCATTGCAGCAAGGCTCTGTCCTGGAACACCCTGACGGTTCTCTAAAAGGATCCAAACTGAAGGGCTGGGGATGGAACTTTGTCTTGTATCAAAGCTGTCAAAGAAACTAAGTTTCTTTAGAAGTCTCTGACTTTCAGAGACATTTAAAATCCATTAAAATTGCTGTAGCTGATTAAAAAATAAAAATCATTAATCAATTTAAATGAAGTTCATTATAAACACAAAAACACTTCAAAGCTATTAAACTAAAATAATTTCAAAAATTGACAAGCTTCTTTAATCCATGTATGCTGCCTGACCTACTGAGTACCTTCAGCATTTTGTGTTATCATGACAATTGGATTGGCTAATTAGTAGTTCTTTTTGTGCAGTATATTGTGTGATTGACCAGTAACTGATCAAACTGCAAGAATCTGGATTATTCCCAGGTGCATTCTGGAAATGTCATTGCAGTGTTTTGACACCATCTAGAGGATGTAGCAGGCATTAAGCTAAAACTGATTAAGGTTGAGCCAAGATCTAAAATACTAAATGTATCACGTTGTATTGACTGCTCAACATACTGAGTAACGTCAATAGAAACATGAGTGAATTGGTGTGATCTTGAAACAGGTCAGAAGGCCACATTCAAAATAGGAGTGGGTGTGCATTTCAGGTGGCTGGTGACAGGGAGTTGAGGTTGAAACAATGGGCTAGTTGGGTATTCTGCACTCCTGGCATTACTCAGCCTTTTCCCAACTTCAGCTCCATTGGATCATTGGTTGTGCTACTAGTTTTTCACTGTTTGATTTCCGAACATCATCTTCATTATTCCCACATCCTCCCATATATCTCCCATGATTTCTATTATTACACCTCCTGCTTTCTCTTACCAACAGCAGTAATGGCTATATAAATTCATATGCATTGGAATTGGTTTATTATTGTCACATGTACCTTGGTACAGTGAAAAACTTGCCTTGCTTACCGTTCATACAGATCAATTCATTACACAGTGCATTGAGGTAGTACAAGGTAAAATACAGAATGCAGAATAAAGTGTAACAGCTACAGAGAAAGGGCAGTGCAGGTAGACAATAAGGTGCAAAGTCATAATGGGATAGATTGTGAGGTCAAGAGTCCATCTTATAGTACTAGGGAAGCGTTCAATAGTCTTATAACAGCAGAATAGAAGCTGTCATTGAGCCTGGTGGTACATGCTTTCAGGCTTTTTTATCTTCTGCCCGATGGGAGAGGGGAGAAGAGTGTCTGGGGTGGGTGGGGGCTTTGATTATGCTGGCTGCTTTACTGAGGCTGCGAGAGGTATAGGCAGAGTCCGTGGAGGGGAGGCATGACTGTTATGGATGATGTGATAGAGTTGAGATTGAAGGATCAATTACATTCACACTGTAAGTATATTACAGTTCCCCAACCAAGTGATGTGCCCACTGTTGGGTATGCAGCAGTGACTGCATTGCACACTTACACCCCTGCCACAACAATGAAATGCACTTATTTGGTGAGGAAAGCCTCTGGGCCTTCTGCACTATGCTGATGGGACAGGGTTTGCCTCACTCTCTTACATAATTCCTTGTGCACGTGAACATAAGAAAACCCCTCCATGTGTGTCACCAAGGAATTATCCCAGAGCAATGTCCTCCATGCTCACCCTGCTGTCAGCCAGGGGCACATCGCTGCCACCTTGGGTCTGGATTCCAATGCTGACAGTGTCCTCCAGCTTGTGACGCCAGTGGTCTGATCACTCCTCCCAGGCTATCAGGTACCCAGGTCTGTTGGAGGGATCACAGAGCAGCAACCTGCCTCCTTTCAGGACAAGAGGATTCATGTTCTCATCATCAGCACTCCAGCCACGCCCTTTCAGTGTCCCCCCCTGTAGCCAGCCCAGACAGCCACAGTGGGATGGTGCTGTTTTAAGTCACACCCAGGCTCAGAGCTGCCCTCAACTGCCCTCTGTCACCACTTGCTGCCTCCTCCATCAGCTCAGCTGCACTGGGGGGGGGGGGGGGGGGGGGAGGGGGGTTATCATCACTGCACAGAATAGTGAGCCAGGCAAAGGCACCTGTTAGACAGGGACAAAAGGAAAGCACTGGGGTGAGTCGTTAATGATACCATTGAGGGCTTTTCCGTGATTCATTTGCATTGTGTATGTTTTCATTTCATGTACAAGACATATTTGCTTCTGCTTTTGCAACTTGGGGTGCCATCAGCACCAATCTGCATCACTGAGTTAAGGAGAAGCCAGCATTGGAATGGGGAATGAAGTGAATCTTTATTCTTTGGCAGTACTGGGCTGTCACCATTGCGGGGAGGTGATAATGGCCAATTTCCCACAGGCTTGCTGAGGAGTCCACTTCCAGAGCCACTAGAGTGCTTGTGGGGAAGGAAATCCCAACCACAGCTGCTCTGGGCCTTCTGTTAATACCAGCAGATAGATAAATGTGTTTTCCAAATGAAGAGCCTGCATGATTTAGAGTTCATGTTTTTCATTCAACATTCAATACCCAGGTGACCTCTGTTGCTCCCATTCTTCATGGAACAAGTGAAGACTGTCCCTCAGATTGACTTCCTTTCTTTCCACAAGGTCCAGTCAATGAAGTCAAAGGTGCATTACAATGATGGTCCTTGCCGAAGGAGGTAGGCTGTTGTTCATTGTGCAGAGGCAGTACTCACAGCAACAAAAGTGCGGCAGGAGCGTTTCTGATCAGGGCAGCACCCATGCAGACTCATGCTCAGCTTTTCTCAGCACCACTGAAGTGATCAAGACTTTTTAGATTTTTTTTTATATATCTTCATTAGTCGCACGTACATCGAAACACACAGTGAAATACATCTTTTGTGTAGAGCGTTCTGGGGGCAGCCCGCAAGTGTCATCATGTTTCCGGCGCCAACATAGCACGCCCACAACTTCCTGACCCATATGTCCTTGGTCTTCTCTTACGTTCTGGAGATCCACCTCAGCACGGGTGAGATTAGAACATGATGCCACCATCATCTCACAGAATTCCACATGCTGCTGAACAAGTGTCATTTGGCCATCGATCGTGGACCCGAGTTTCAAGTGAAGCTAAAGTAGACAGTCATTAGCAGATTTTGCTGTGTTACCATGGGAACTTCTTATATTGCTTCTTTGCATTGCTTATTCTGATATAATTTCTACTGAATACTGAAAAGCCTGGATGGAGTGGATGCTTCCATTAGTAGGACAGTCTAGGTTCTGAGGGCTCAACCTCAGAAATAAAGTGACATCCCTTTAGAACTGAGGTGAGGAGGAATTTCTTCAGGCAGAGGGTGGTGAATCTGTGGAATTCGTTGCCACGGAGGGCTGTGGAGGCCAAGTCATTGGGTGTACTTAAGGCAGAGATTGATAGGTTCTTGATTGGTAAAGGGTGGGGGGCTTTAAGGGTTACAGGGGGAAGGCAGGAGAATGGGGTTGAGAAAAAGAAATCAGCCATTGGATGGTGGAGCAGACTCGATGGGCCGAATTGCCTAATTCTACTCCTGTCTCATAAATTTCAAGGCCACATGGTGGCACAATCTGGTGGCAGAGCAAGTGGATCTGGATCCTTACGAACATCTCACCTCAGATATAGCCTCCTCCTTTCTCTACTGCTACTCCTGTTACTGTTAAGTAGGCAAGGGTTTTACTGTCATAATGGCCTTTAAGCACAAGACTCTCTGGAGCACGGTGCAGGATGCTCCTTGATATGTCTAAGCATCAGAAATGAATCTCGAAGAATCTTGTTTTGCAGAGGTACAATTACAGGTATAACCATAATTTAGTTCTGCAACATAATCAAGAGCCAAGGATTTATCACTGCACCCCAGAACCCAATTGTCTGTCTGTTACAACAGACACAGCTGATGGTCTGAGGATGAAGGAGTCACATGAGCTCCCCAGATACATAGCATTGACCATCAAGGATTTCATGTGGTCTCAGAGGAGCTGCAGCTTCAGGGACTGTTTTGGGTTTATGGGGGTGGGAGTAAAAGTGAGGAGTCCTGCAATACTGTTCAGTCTGGTGCTAGTGATGACTGCTGGTCTCAATTCATGAAGAAAATGAAGATCCTTAATATTGCAGTGGGCAGTATCTTTGGGTGTATGGGATAAATTAGTAGCACTGACTTAAATGATCCCAGGTTTAAGCTCAGGATGATCATGACCTTCCACTTCACTGGACAGATTAGTTCAGGCATGGCTGGAGCTCTGTCTGAAGAAGGTCACAGACCTCTGTCATTACTGACCTGGAAAGCGTGCGCCTCCAAATGTGCTGTTCTTCGGAGAGCTGGAGAAGGAAAGCAGATTCCTAAAGACTCTGGGGGAAGTATATCATCGAAGGAAGAGCCTCCCTTTCCCACCTCAATAAGGGTGCTCTGAGAATTCTGCCTTACCTCGAGGTTATCTCCTCCTGCCTTGATGCCCACCAATCCCATTACCGCTGAAGCCCCCATGGCAAACATGTACCAAGGCGAAAGTGACATTATTGTCGACCTGCGCTTCTGTAATAAATCAGACAACAGCAGAACTAAAGAACTTACGATAAATGCTTTATTAGCTTTCGCTAGCAGGAGTGGGGGAATACAAAGGAAGAGTTAACAATGTAACCCTAGCTCTATACTAATCCTCACTCAAAGATTCAAATGCTAGGGTCCCTCTTTTATACTTAAAACAAAGAAGGCTACGTGCTAAGTTTCACATACCAAACTATGTTACCTAATTATTTTTTCTTAATTAAATTGATTTATCCCTTCCTTCATTATCTGCTATTTCCTTATCTTTAAGCACTTTGTAACCTGGCAGCAGTCCATCATGTTACAATCTGAAGTCACAGACAGCTCCAGGCTCCAAGGATAACTGCTTATCAAAAAAGACTTACAAAGAGAGCAGTACTCCTAACTACTTTGATTTACACAAGACACCTGGGTACATCATGCATCTCCACTATAGTCAGCCGTGCTTAAGCCATAGCAAGCTGAACAACATTAACCCTTACATTCTCAGTTACTTTTACAGTGATGCTGGGGGGTTCATCCAGACTTCTGAGAGCACTTGCAGCACCACTCTTTTGGCTAATGGAAACAACAGAGCTGATCTGCACCTAGCTCTCCAATAAATTTGCAAGTGGTTGATTATCTCTGTAATTAGGGCTAGGTGACACCATCAAAATATGCTTTTCTGTGGGAACACCACACTGTTTCTCAATGAGATATACCTGATACAATTTCAGCAGGAAGGCTCCATGTAAGGATTTGTTTTCCAGTAGTGCTCTGCGGTTTTGTGTGCCTCACACATAGAAGCGCCAGCAGAACAACACAAAGTAGGCAATGTACATCATTTTACAGCCTTTGGATGAGGCAAACTTTTTGCCAATTACTCCAGGCAAATTAGTAAAAAAAAGTCAAAAAGTAGAAGAGGCCAAATGTAGGTTGGAGGTAGAACACTGTTTTGGTGGTCTCCAACCTGACTTCAACATTGATTTCTCTAACTTTAGGTAACCACTCCCCTGTTTTCCTTTATTCCCCTTTGTTTTCCCTCATTCCTGTGGCCCCTCCACCCCTTCTCTTTCCCCCTCCCCACCTCCTTCCCTTTACTCCATGGTCTATTGTCCTCTCCTATCAGATTCCTTCTTCTTCAGCCCTTTGCCTCTTCTACCCATCACCTCCCAGCTTCTTACATCATTCCCCTTCACTCCCTCTCCCCCACCCACCTACCCTCCCCCTCTCACCTGAACTCGCCTCTCACCTGCCAGTTTGTGCTCCTCCCCCTCCCCCCCTTTTATTCTGGCTGCTGCCCTCTTCCTTTCCAGTCCTGATGAAGGGTCTCGGGCTGAAATGTTGACTGTTCATTTCCTCCACAGATGCTGCCTGACCTGCTGAGTTCCTCCAACATTTTGTGTGTGTTGCTCCAGATTCCAGCATCTGCAATCTCTCTTGTGTATCAGCAAAAGGAAGTGTTGTGGATGAGAACCTTTTGCTGTAATTACTTTTTACATATTTACATGATGTTGCTATTGTTGATAAGATGACCATCTAACATAATCCAAATTACCCTTGAACTGAATAGTTTGCTAAGCCACCTGAAAGAACAGTTAATAACAGTTACAGATCAGGCATCACATACTGTATGGACCAAAATAGTTAGAGCAGAAGATTTCCTTCTCTAATAAGTATTTCTGAACTAGACAGTCATTTCACTATAAACTGGTAATTTTATGACCACCACTATTGAAAGAAGCTTTTAAATCCACATTTATTGAATTAACTGAATTTAAATTCCTCACCTGGCATGGTGGTATTTAGACTTATGTCTTAGGATTACCAGCCCAGTGACAGAACCATTGTGCTACGTTCTCATAACAAAGAAATTAATCTATTTCAGTGATTGACAAAATCAAATTAAGTCATTTTTGAACAGGATAAAAAAATTAAGAGCAAGTATCACACTGAAGCCTGTGAATAATTGTTTTGCTGTTTCTATGCTTAATTTTGGTGTCTGGAATCTTTCAATGGTTTCAGCTCACACTACCCTTAATATCCTTCCTTCAGCCTGAGTGACCTACACCAGACTTCCACTCAAACACAACTGGACTAATTGATGCTGTTGTTATAATAGGATTGCAGTACTAAATTTACCCTGAACACAAAGAAAACTTGATGGGAAAATCCCAGTACGGAGCAACCAAACTGCACTGGCAATGGGTTGTGCTGGCTCTAGCAAGACCACCTCAGAAGGCAGCTTGAAACCGATGCACTGCTGTGACCTGCAGTGCAACTGTACAAGTTGGCACAATGTCAGTGGCAAGACACACACTAGGAAAGCAGCATATCTACTAACTTTCACCAGTCAGACCATAGTCTGCATGTGAGTTGACTTACAGATTGAACTCTGTGTAGCCAGGGCATTAGGGCTCCTGGGTGGTAATAATTTATCCATTGTTTGTGGGTATTTGCTGCCTTGATTCATTACTTCTGATCAGTAATTTTACTTATAAGCAATTATAAAATATGTTCTTTAATGCAACTATGTTTTTTTTATTTTCCAGTGATCAAATTCAATTTAGGATATTGTGTAAATAATTGAGAATAGAAATTCTTTGGTATGTGTTTTCACACAGGGAAAAGGCCTGTGTTACCCCAAGACTCTGATATTCTACCACACATGACATTTGAATTGGTCTTACAATTACAATCCCATCCAATGACTTTTCCTCTGTGGTCTCCCACCATTGCAAAGGGTGGAGTTCACAGGGAGTGTTGGGCAGCAGATTCAATGTTTGAGGGGTTGGGGTGCTGAAAATCAGTGTTGAAGATTGGGGTTTGGGGGTGGGGGGAGGGCAGAGAGATGAATGGTGGGGAGAGTAAGTTGAAGAGTTGATGGGAGGTTGGGAAGAGAGTGGTGGTTGTCTGTGCAGATGAGATGATGATCAAGGTGCAGAGTGGGTGAGGAGGCATTGGGTGTTAGTGGAAGTGTATGGTGGGACAGATCTGAGAAGCTTGGATCTTTGGTAATGCAGAAGAAGTAATGAAGATTACCCGAATTTGGTTGTGGAGATTGATGACATATGTGAGTGTTGTTAGCAGTCTCTACAACTAGATAATTATAATTTTGTGCAGTGTAAATGGTGTAAATAATGATCAACATCAATCTGTAAGTCAACTGACTCAAGGGCATTGGTCAGACTAGTGAAAGTTAACAGATAAGCAGCTTATCTATGAATGTGTGCTATGCCACTGACATTGTGTCGACTTAAAGAAGATCATTTAGAGATAGGATTTCGTATAAAATTCACTTGTATAGGACATGAAGATGTTACACAATGAGAAGGAATTTCTGACCCTTAATGTTCCATTTCCCCATGTTTCTAATCACTCTTTCATAATGACCCTTGGGACTCTGGTTAGAATCTTAAAGACATGAATTATTTAATGTGTAGCACGGTTAAGCTGATAAACAAGCTCACGAGTGACAAAGTTACATGTGTGAAATTGGCAGTTTGTGAAGATAAATATTTCCGTTTATGCTGCATTTTCAATTTATTTAAATGTTGCTACAAACATTAAACACTGAGCTTTATCAGCATGTAACAGCACTTTAGTATTCTTCACATTATTCAGCTCTCGAGTTTTACATCACGGGTATCTCAATGTGATCTTGGAATTCTAGTCTAGAGAGATGATGTGATTAACTGAGGAATAATCTAGTTGCTATAAACTGTAAGCACTGAACATAATAGAAAGGAAAAGACACGAAAGTTCAAAGCTATTATTAATTAACATGCAGAAATAAAACTCCTTTTGCCATTTCAATTAAAGTACAGAACTTCTGTCAATTTAACTGAATAGCATAGGTTTTATTTCCAAACAACATTTCACCCAAATGCTTGTGCTAAGTTTATTGTGCTCCATGGCCGACAATTCTTGTACATATTTTGCTCCAAAAGGCCAATATAGGAGCAGGATGACCTAATTCTCCTGGGTGACAAGAAGCAGAGCTGAATTTAATTGTCGAGATTCATGAAATTATGGGAGAGTTATTAGCAGTCTCCACAACTGGATAATTATAACTTGTGAATGTGGCATTTACTTTAAATGGTGTAAATAATGATCAACAGCACGTATCATCTCATCTTCCTGGTCTTTACTGTTGCAATTCTCTTATTTCTTCCCTAGGAAAATGGGAAATGCTCCTGACAGGACTTTAAACCCATGATCTGTGATTGGGATGCTTCTCCTTGCCAAACCTTCTCATGACCCACACAACTCAGCACTATTGAATTATACGGGAAAAGGTTTTTACTGTCCAAGCCATGTAATTTAATGCTGATTAATTGATTAGACGCATCTTGAAGGAATGCAATCACCAGAATCAAACAGTAATGCTTGCTTTTCAAGGAAGCATTTGTGATCTGTGAATAAAGAAATGGCAATCAGTTCATTATTTGCCCAGTTCTAAATAAATGCTTATTTATTCATGAACTGGGAATAGATTTCTATTTTCTACTTCACCAATCTGATACAGAATAAGAAACTACGATAATGATATGAGAGCAGAGAAATATTAATTGTTATTTTATGCTTCTGACACATGAATTGGATCTTTCTTATTAATGCAGTGAGAGCTGTTCCTAGTAAACTGCGTGAATAAAAGACATTGCACCACTTATTTTTGACTCATGAGTCTCAAACGAATACCACCAGTGGTTTTGAAATAGAGATTGTATAATAATAGTAAAAGGAATTAAGCTCTGATTCAAGAAAAACACCATCACATCCAAAGAGCATTGAAGGTGTCAAGATGGTTTGAAATAATTAAGTTTACATCTCTAAGCAATCATTGCTTATTAATTGAGTGACATGAGTACATTGCTAATTTTGTAGTATTTTGAGTTCCACGATAATACTGCCAAATTAGATCAATGCACAATTGTGGTATTTACAAAATATTGCAATAGTTATCAATAATTTAAATGGAGTTTTTAACAGCATGATTTGCTTTTTTTTCTTTTCCAGCAACTCTTTCCACTTCAGTCTATGCTCATGTTTTCCATTCAGGCTTTCAAATACTCAAATTAATTTAAACTATTACGGATAAATGTAAAAATTAAACAGGTAGTGAGGCCATTGTTACAGGGATTACATTCCTGCCTAAAATTGGAACTACCCTGATGTTTTCTCATTGCTTTAACTCAGTAGACCTGAAAATTCCTTCCTATTCTTTCTCCTGCGCTGTCCCACGTTGCCTTCCATGTCACCCACAAAACTTCCTTCTGAACGTCTTTGAGTTCTTTCCACATGCTTCTTTCTCTTTTTCTTTCTTCCTTTTTATTTTCCGGCTTTTCTACACGTAATTTCTTATGAATTTTGACTTGCTAACCCACACGAGCAATAATAGCAGAAAGGCAAGAGTAATTGGAAGAAAAAGCATTATATCACTAATCTGACCTCAGTCTTTCTTCTTTTTGTTGGTAGGTGCTCCTTCACCAATAACTAAGTGTAATTGTCAATGGGAACATGGGGCCCATGTTGAGTTGGGGCTCGTAATTTAACATAATTTTAATACCCCGAAATCCGTGATGAGGAGGTGGCTGGAGGGTTTTACAAACATGTTCAACTCACAAAAACTTGTACAATCAGACTTGCATTAATTTTGTTTTGCTTTCCTGCCTAGACAGGTTTGGTCATTGGGAAAGTACAGAGGTCACAATCCAATGTTGATACTCATTCCTACACGAGTGTTCAGGAATCTATGGAATTGTTACAGCATAGAAGGAGGCCTACTGAATCCACACCATCACCTCACAGGGTAATCTTGTCAGTCACATCATTTCCCTGAAGCCCTGAAAACCATTTTTCCTTGAGGGCCTCCCCAATTACCTTTTGATTCGATTTCAACCATTCTCACATGCAGCAAGCTCCTGAACATAACCATGTTCTTCCTCATGTCTCTTCCCCCCGACATGTCTTCTGCCAATAACTTTATCTGTGCATCCTTCAACCATCAGTTTCCTGTTACTTGCCCTTTCTAAACCAGAATTTCCTTTCAAACTTCTTTGTTCCAAAGAGATAAACTCCAGCTACTGCAATCTAATATTTCAGCTCCAATGCATCAACCCTGGATCCACTCTTCTGTACTCTCTGTAGCACCCTCACATCCTTCCTGAAATGTGGTGCCCAGATTGGAAACTATACTTCAATTGTGGCCTTACTGGTGTGTTGGAAAGGTTCAACTTAACCTCCCTGCTATTATACTCCGTGCCTCCATGAAGTTAGGTTTCTATTCAGCTCACTAACAACTCTGTTAGCTTGTCCTGCCATCTTCAAAAATTTATGCATACATGCATTTATATATCCAACCAACAAACTGATTCATATTTGAAGCAGGAACTCCCATATGAACCTCATACTCTCTGGACATTATATGATAATAGTGCTCAACAGACAGTGAGGCATCGATAAGTGAGCCTGGGCCAAAGGCTGTGTGCTGCCCAGGGTGTGAAAGATGGAAGGCAGTTTATGATAAAGTACTTGCCACTTAGATCAGCTAAACTGGAAGGTGTTAAATCTACAAACAGAAGATTGAGAACTCACATCAGGTATTGAAATCAGAAGTTCACCATTTATGTATTTCTTAGGCAGAGAAGGTCAGATCTCTGGTGAAAGGTGGGAAGACATTATTTAAACTGAGGGAAAAGAAAAGCCAAAAATAAATTAACAGCTGCCTTATATTTTATTGGGAGAATCTGATTGCTCTGTGATATCACATGGCTAGTTTAGAGAAATGTTAGGTTCTGATTGGTCAGTCAGACTTGGGACCAATTAATCAGTATAATATTTAGAATATTATTTATTATAGATTTACAATATTACAAAAGCACACCTGTTACATATCCATGAGAGCATGTTACACAGTTAGGTATAATGGGTAAATTTTCACCTCACTGCTGGGGAGGAACCTGCCAGTGGATAACCTTTGCCCATTAGAGAATTGGCTTAATTTCCTTCCTATTGAAGCCCAATTGTATTAAAGTTGGGAAAATGTCTCTGGTAGATGAGCAACCTGCACCATAACAACAACAGTTAACATTTGTATAACATCTTCAATGTAGCAACAAAAAATCCCTAGGTTTTTCACAAAAATGTTATCAAACAAAACACTGACAATGAGACAGCTCAGGAGAATTTAGGCCAATTAACCAAAACCTTGGTCAAAGAGGTAGGTTTAAGGAGCACCTTAAAGGAGAAAAGTGCAGAGGTTTGGGAATGGAATTTTGGAACCGAGGATCTTGGCACCTGATGACTAAGCTGCTCATGGTGGAGCGATGAAAATCAGGGAAACAAGGGGATGGCACAGAGGAATGTAGATAACTTGGAGGAGCATTAGTTTGGAAAAAAATTAGGGAAAGGGAGGGCTGAGATTGTAGGTGGATTTGGAAACAAGGATGTGAAGTTTTAAAGTGAGCCAAGACAAAGAAAATGAAAATGGTTCTATTTTATGACCATGCTATGTTTATTTTCTGTTGAGCAAATATTAAAATAGATTAATTAATTCATTAGAGAACATAATTTTAAAGATCTGTTATAAAATCTCAATACTTTTTATGAAGAATTTGGCTTACATTCATTCAAGTAGGCAACAATGTGCTATATTTGTTGAGTCCTTCCAGTCATAATCTTATGGATTAGAAAATGGCTATTTCTAAATTACAAATGTTGAACCTCAATGATATCAATTTCTGCTCCATTTAAAATAAAATACTCTGTTCAGGAGTTCCTCTATGTTTGCTCAGTAGTCCTGAAGGGAATTTCTGGGGACTAGGTCTCTGCATTCAGTTCTGGTCTTTTAAGAACAGTACCCCATGCACTTTCCTGACACCACCTTTAATGGGCTATGATTCCCTGGCCCAACATATGGTGGAAGCATTCAACGTAGAATTATTAGGAACAGCTTCAGGATATTCTGTTGGGGAAAGTCCACATTTTACACTAGTTCTGTCGCTTCTGTAACAAGTCTGAAAAATCATCCCCCATTTCAACTTAGGGAATTGCAATCTTTATTGAATTTTTTAAAAACTTATCCTGATATGACAGGGCTTTCTGCATGTAAAACATTAGTGCCTAATGAAATGCCTGATGATAGTCGGTCCAGCTTACATTTTTAAGTATGTTCAGTTTGTTTTTTGGACTTCTGCCCAAAGAATACCATCTGTCCACAAGAAATCCAATGGGAGAAGCCCTCATCTTAGAATCAAATAATCATTGAAAAATTCTGACATGGAAAGAGGTTATTTGGCTCCTCATGTTCTGTTTTATTTGTAATATGCAGCAGCTAGAAATGCAATTAAAGGGAAACTTAGTCCACCTTTCTCTTCCAAACCTAGGGGATACTGTAACACTCTTGCTGCTAAAAATCAATTAAAACCATTCATTCCCTTGTACCTTTACAAAATTTTGCATCAACCTTTTAACTGTAAATAAATTTGATCAACGTTTTAGCTTGTGCAGCATGAGCCTGGATTTTGCACAGCGGGGATCTTTCACAAAGTCTCCACTCGCAAGGTGTGCAGTTTGCATCTGGAAACATTTTGCCATGTTATCTACAGGGAATGCAAAGTTAAACAATATTGCCCCTTAATTGTTAATTTCATCAAAAACTGATCTAACATTTCTAGCTGCCAAAACTCATGCTCTAGTTATTATCAGAAGAGCACAAGGAACATTATTTCTCAGCAATCTTTTCCCAAAGTACCACACAGTGAACAGAATGTTCAATGCAATGCAGATTTGAATATACTGATTATAAACGCCATTGTGACAGATTGACCTTGACATTTAATTGACCAAAAAAACATTAGTTCATCAGCCAGCTAAAAAATGTGTGCTTCTCCTGACACTAACAATGTCCAAAGGTCTAAGAAACAGCCTTAATAATGCATTAATTTTTGAACTAATTACTCAGAAATTTTCCAAAGCAGGTTCAAGGAGGGCTCCATTCAAATACTTGAATGCAATGTCCCTGTGCTTTTATCTCTGCTCTTTACCTGAAGCTAGGGATTCACATGTAGTTCCAAAAGACCCAGGTATTCTCCAGTACTTCAGCAAGCTGCTGTCATTCTTAAATTGTCTGGCTTTGACAAGTAGGGTACCTCATGGATCAGTACATGGGCCCCAGCTATTCACTATATGTATCAACAATATGGCTGAGAGGGCTAAATGTCAACTTTCCAAGTTTGCTGATGATACTAGATGGGATTGTGAATATGAAGGAGAACGTAAAAAACCCTTCATGGAGATATAGACAAACCACGTGTGTGGATAAGAGCATGAAAAATGGAATATGATGTCAAAAAACGTAAGGTGATTCACTATGGCACACAAAGTGGAGAAGCAGACTATTTTTTTAAATGGTGAGAGATCAGATAGTGTTGATATTCAAAAGGGACCTGGGTGTGCTTGTACACAAGTCATCGACAGCCAACAGAGGGGCTGGTTCAAAGGATGGTGAGTTTGCCGTATGAACAGAGGTTGTATGAGCTAGGCCTGTATTCTCCAGAATTTTGAAGAATGAGAGGAAATCCTACAGGAACTTACAATTTCTTTCTTACAAGGCTTGACGAGTTGGATTCAAGGAGGATTGTTCCCTTGACTGAGGAGCCCAGAACAAGGGGGTCATAGTTTCAGAATAAAGGGTTGGCTGTTTACGACTGAGATGAGGAGAAATTTAAATATAATCTCTACCCAGAGGATCAGGGAAGCTCTGCCATTGAGTTAGTTCAAAACAGAGTTTGATAGAGCAGGAAAATGGAGTTGTAGAAGATCAGTCATGAGCTTGATGAATAGTGGAGCAGGCTGAAAGAACTCTATGGCCTCCATCTGTTCATATGCTGCAGCAGGCTTTACAATCTTCATTGTGTCATAAGCAAAGTCAGCATCGATTGAGATTCACAGGTGGAGGAATAGGAAGATTTAGCAGATGAGAAAGTCAAGGCTCTGGCCTGCTCATAGGGCAGCTAGTCTACTGTCAAACTAAGCATCTGTTGAAATGTCACGTGGGAGCATTAGAATTGAATTTCCAATCTGTTGTCAATTATTTCAGTGTAGAATTGCTGAAAGAAAATTATTTTGGCATTAGCATTATTTGTGACAAAGTTGATATTGAATACTTAGTGTAGTTGATGTGATCCAGTCACTGAATCCAAAGCATGTTTATTCATATAGTTAACAATATGGGGCAGTGAGGCTGCAGCTTTTACTTTCCCATTTAGTGTAGGATAGAATGAGGATTACCAACATCCACTTGTAATTAGATTTACCAGAAATATTTTTTTTAATAATTTAGACAGATAATAGTTTTAGCATGTATCAGGCCAGATAATTTATAAATGGCAGTATACCATTAAAAGTGTCACATAATCAACCTGGCCAAATACAAGGAGTAGGTATGCACAAATCAAAAATATTAATCTTTCTTGTTTTAAAATATTGTAACCATTAAATGAGGACATTGAATCTCTCAGAAACAATAATGAAAAATACAAATTCAACTTTATTGGGGTGTCTGCTCCATTTTAAATGTTTTGCCTAATGATTGATTTATTTATGGATTCTAATTATTAGTGACAGAAAGAAATATATTTTTCCCTAGATGCAAGAATGGAATGAAATGAAATCAACATTAATGACATTGACAGATAAAATCTCAAGCTTAACTATCATCCATTTCTCATATACATGAAACATCTAGAGCAGGAAACTTGACTTTGGCTGTAAGTGCTAAACATGAAATTCAGCAACATCTGTGATGCAAACTCCATTTCTGGTATTCAGACTTGTGGAAAAATAGTAATAGCTCCTACTGCACTGCCTGTTCAGCACAGGGGACTAATGATCGATTTCTACCTGCTACTCATAATCTTGTAGCATTATTGAGCCAGGTTTTTTTTTGCCATGGAGCAATCAACCTAACCCTGCAGAAACTCGGCTGTTGTGTACAAACACACATGCTGTCCAGCCGAATTCCTCTTCCAAGCATGCTACTGACCTGGGCCTTATGCTGTGATTCTGAACTACAGTGTGGCAGCAGAATCTTCCATGCTTCACCTCCACTGTACTCGTATTGTCCCACCGTGCTATGTTACATGGAAGGCTGACACATGCCTGCATTACGTTTGCTGTTATGTTTTGTTTTGTTTTCCAATGTAAAGGAAATAATGGCATAAGCAATTAAATCAGGAGAAACTCTTTCTACTGGCAGGTGGGTCAATCATCAGTGGACACAGATTGAGGACGAGGAACAAAAGGACCAGAGGGTCTGATCATTAATTCTCTCCATTAAGAGGAAGTATACGTAAGCAATTTTAAAAAAGGGAATTGAAAAGGCAATGTTTTCTACAATAAAGCAGGAGTGGAATGGATAGGAAAGCTTTTCTCAAAGGCCAGCTGGACTCAATGGCTTCCTTTAGTGCTGTACGAATCCATAAGTGATTAGGTGTTTAGCGGCTGTAACTAGTTAACTATAAAGGGTTCTCAGAATGACTACATTTCCACTGTCGACCAGTTCTCTCTGCAAACCGTTCATTTGGGTAAGTAACAAAATACTGAGTTCCCTCTACCTACAGTAATTTCGGCAATAGCCTCTGCCATTAGTACCAATGTTTGAACAACAGCAGAGACTCCTCTCCTTCTGACTCGAGGTACATGAGATTGTAGTTTGTCAGTGGTCCAGCAACCTTTCCCCAACAGATTAACATGATTGCAATGGTTCAGTGGAGCACAAATCTATTGTCTTCTCTCAAGGTGACAGCTCTTGTTAATGCAACACAACTACTCTGACCGTGCTCTCACCATTGCCTGTCAGCCAGCCATCCCAGACAGCTGCTGTTCATGCTGAGACGTTGCAGTCCCATGCCAGGCCATCGAGGCATGGGCACAGTAGTGGAGTGGTTATGTTACTGAATAAATAATCTGGAGATAGGTTGCAATGATCCTGAGACTGTGCTGAAGTCCCTTCATGGTGAAGAAGTTTAAAGTCAATTAAATAAACTGCTACAGTGACCAATCATTGGATTGATGTAAAACTCTATCTAACTTACTGATACCCTTTGGGTGAATCATCCTTGCCCCTTCTGGCTTGTCTGTGACTTGAAATACACAGTAATGAGGTTGGCTCTCATCTGCCCTTAGAAAAGGCTGACCAAGCTGCCCAGATCAAAGACAATCATGGGTAACAAATGCTAACTGTGTCTGCTGTGCATGCATCCTATGAATAAAGAAACATAAAGATGTCTGAGAGACAGCCATTAAGGGGATGTGAAAGGGTGATCAGTTGATTTCTCTCTGCAGTTTGGTAAATTTGAAGTATACATTTCTGGTTATTTTACATTATTGTTTATTTTTGCATTGTGGCCAAGAGCAGGTAATGATGGTGCATGATGCAAGGAAGAAAGATGTGGGGCTGTTAGTGAATGGGAAACTGGGGTTTGCAGTTATAGTTGTTGTTTGGTTTTAATAGACGATCCAGCCTTTTCTCCTATCACTCACTTTCTCGTGCGGTTGGTGAAATAAACTTGACTTGAGGTAGTCCTAATGATGACAAATTACTGCTGCATGCAGCAGACCTTCGCAAACATTAAGATCTGTTGTGCTAAGTGCTGGTGGGCTCTTTGGGAGGACATTATACACTGGAATCATTGAATCATTGTTTCAGTACACAAATGATCAGGCATTTCACTCTTATACATGGCACACACTGCTCACTCTATACATGTTACCTATGCGTACATGGGCTGTGAACTGCAATCGTGAGTCGTGTCGTTAGTGAATAAATCTTGGTACCCAGAGGTACACTCACGTTTGTTGTGGTCACATTAATGCAACTGCTGTCCTGGCACTGACTTACACGATGCTCTGCGTTTTGTCACACACAACAGCTGCACGTTAAGAGGGCAGAAAACCTTTGATTTCGATTTATCTTAGAATCCCAGTTCCAGCAAAGGGACGTGCAGACAATTAATAATATCCTGCAACATGGAGATCACTGCAATCATCATAAAACATAACAACATAAGAAAATAAGAGCATCAGTAGGCTACTTGGCCCCTCAAGCTCACTCCACCAGTCAATTGGTATTGGTATTGGTTTATTATTGTCACTTGTACCGAGGTACAGTGAAAAACTTGTCTTGCATACTGATTGTACAGGTCAATTCATTACACAGTGCAGTTACATTGCGTTAGTACAGGTAAAAACAACAACAGTACAGAGTATAGTGTCACAGCTACAGAGAAAGTGCAGTGCAATAAGGTGCAAGGTCACAACAAGGTAGAACATGAGGTCATAGGTCATAGTCCATCTCATTATATAAGGGAACTGTTCAATGGTCTTATCACAGTGGGGTAGAAGCTGTCCTTAAGTCTGGTGGTACATGCCCTCAGGCACCTGTATCTTCTGCCTGATGGAAGAGGAGAGAAGAGAGAACGACCTGGGTGGGTGGGGTCTTTGATTATGCTGGCTGCTTCACCAAGGCAGCAAGAGTCCAAGGAGAGGAGGCTGATGTCCGTGATGCGCTGGCCTGTGTCCACAATCCTCTGCAGTTTCTTGCATTCCTGGGCAGAGCAGTTGCCATACCAAGCCATGATGCATCCACATAGGATGCTTTCAATGGTGCATCGATAAAAGTTGATCATGGTTAATCTACCCCAGGCCTCATCTCCTCTTCTGTGCCAGTTCTCCACAGCCTTTAGTTCCCCAGTCTTTCAAAAACTTACCTACCTCCTGTTTACAATGATCTGTCCTCCACAACCATCTGGAGTACAGAATTACAGAGATTTACTGCCTTCTGCAAGAAGTTCCTGTGCAAAACTATATGCTTGCTCTGTTTGTTGCTCTCCAACACGAGAGAATGAACTGCAGTCAACTGTTTTTAAATGAAGAACAGCATTTATTCAATGGCTGCCAGCATAGAGGCTGCCAGTTAGAGAAATTGGGAGCTATATGGTAGGGAAGGGTTACATAGATCTTAGAGCAGGATAAAATGTTGGCACAACATTGTGGGCCGAAGGGCCTTTACTGTGCTGTAATGTTCTATGTTCTATGTTCTAAACCATGAGATGCTTCATTCTAAAGAAGATCCCCATGCCTAAAGGTTTATGTGTATCATCACCTTCACAACTTCTGGCAATATGTTCCTTGTCCTGTTTTGACATCACAGTTTTGGTTGATGCAATGGTATATAATTGTATTAAAATGTTACTGTTTATATACAGCTCACATACTATTCCTCACTGAAGTTCACGTAGGAGAACTGGGTCCTGAAAATTTTGATAGATATAGTTTCTTGCCATGAATTCTTTCCTCTGTGCTCTTTGTTCTGGCACCTTGGTGTCCTCTGCTTATTCACCTATCATGGTGCAATGCCTGTTTTGTGCAAAAGCCCTAAGGTCGAAACAGAGTCACTCAACACTTAACATAACATGTCCTGCAGACTTTTACAACTTCAAAGAACTTTAGAAAACACCAATCACTTGTAGCATCTTAACAACAGCCAATAGAAATCAACAAGTAGCATGTAAGTAGTTGATTATATCTTTAAACAGTGCTGCTGAGCATCCTTCACACTGCTAAATGTACCTCCAGCTATGCAAGGTTAAAAGAGGATGTTACACAAGCTTTGAGCTTCAATTTGGCACTGAAGCTATCAAATCATCTGATTGCATGATGACGGACATTACAGTCTGACTATTTCTGGTGGGCATTAGTGGCACAGACACGACTTCTTGACTGATATTGTGACTGGCACAACTCAACCCTCAAATATCAGCAAATGTGTACAGTTCTGCATCGTTAAGTGTTCAAGCAACTCTCATGGCCAAATTCCTGGTTATTAAAGTTTACAAAAATTCAAATTTGTTTTGTTTTTTCTCTTTTCTTTGTTTCATGTTACCTGATTGGTTTGATAGATAAACTTGAACGCTATTCCCCACCCCCACCAATGAGTTTGGCAAAATTCTACCTGCATGCCCCACCTCTTGTCCGTATTGTTTGAGGTTAAATAGTGTCATGCAATGCAATACTAGAAGTAGGGGAGTTATAATATGGAGTATTACCTTGGCAATCCAGGCCAGATTGTTGTATTTCATACTGCACTGTAGTCAGTTCCCACAAAGGGCAAAGAGAAAGGCAATGAGTTAGGCAGTATCAATTGATGAAAAACTCATAGCCCAGACATCCGGACTACTTTCAGGCTCTTCGGATAATGGCTTGCTATCTTTACATTCATCTAAAGTAGTAATTGGGCTTCTGCATAACATCTCATCTGAAAAACAGGGAGTCCAATAGTACAGCAATCCCTCAGTATTGCAATTATGTGTTAGCTTCGATCAAATGCTTAAAAGAGCTTCAGAGAGGCTTGAAACATGAACACAATGGGCCGGATCTTGCAGGCCCTGCACCCCATGCCAGGAATTGGCAGCAACTTTCCTGGCCTTCAACCTCCTGGAATACGATGTTATGTTCCCAGCAGTGACTGGGCCTTTGGTGATGCAGTGAGGAGAACCTGTTCCTGACGGAGGTGGAGGTCTGCCAGCTGTAAAGACCATAATTGATTTTTAATTTGTTTTTAAATGTCTCTACCATTGAAGGACATTTAAAAACAATTAAAACTGAAAGTAAATAATTAGAGGCAAATAACAATTTTTAACTTGTAAAAATAAGTTTAACGAAAAACACCTAAAACATCTACCACTAATCAAAGTCATTAAAATAAAATGAAATAATGTAATTTACCTTCCATTAATCCTACGCCCAAGAATCCCTAATGAAATCAAAAGACCTGGCGGCGCACAATCCAAGAGGTGACATCCAAGTGCGATCCCGAGGAATCCCAGCCAGACAGGGCTCTGCCACCAGACTGCATTTGACAGCATGTGTAGAAATCCAGGTCTTAATGCAGTTTAAATATGGTGACAGCTGACAGCTCCTATCAGAACCATGGGCAATAGCCAGCAAGAGCTGGCCCAGGAAGGATTGTGACACCCTCACAGGAAGCCACAACAAGAAGGTTTCTTGATTAAATCTACATCTGATTTTTTGTTGTTAATTACACATTATTATATTTATAGACTGAAGCTTTGTTGGAGTGAGAGAAATCTGATTAGACGACTTGTGCTGGGTGTATTTCAGTGTTGAACACTAGGTGGAGTTTGTTGCACAATGTTTTAATGTAAAGTTCTGAAGTGATTGAAATAGTCCTTGCATTTATGGACCACATCATGACTGCTGTGTCTCTTGCATTGCCCAAACACTGCAGGGCTTCTGTCTCTACAGCTTTTGAGAGCTCTGAGGTCTGGGGACAGCAATTCAGGCAGAAGCCCTGTGGGTTTAAAATTGGTGCAGGAGACAGAGGCCCTGTGAATTTATGGACAAAGTGGGAGAAAGAGACTCCATGGGCCCAGAGACAGCATGAGAGCCTATGTTTTTAGGAACAGTTTGGAGACAGAGACCCGTCCTGGGTTTAGGGACAGTGTGTGTGTGAGAGAGACCCCTGTGGGCTTAGGGACAGTGCAAGAGAGACCCCGGTGAGTTTAGGGGCAGTGTGGGACAGAGAGAACCCGGTGGGTTTGAAAACCGAGGGATAAGAATTAGGAGTAGGCCACTCAACCCCCCAAACCTGTTTTGCCAATTAAGTAAATCATGGCTGATGACAACCTCAACTCTGCCTTCACATCTATCCATAGTAACCTTTCACCCCTTGGATCATTAAGCATCTCTTCACCTCTGCTTCAACTGCTCTTTGATGAAGAGAGTGCCAAAGAGTCATGACCTGCTGAAAGAAAACAATTTGCCTCATCGCTATCTGAAATAGGCAAACTCTTTTTTCAAGTGTCCAAGTTTCTAAAGTGTCCAAGTTTCTACCAGAAGAAACATCGCCTCCACACACATCCTGTTAGGATATCTCAGGATCTTATATGTTTCAATTAACACCCCTCTCACTCTAACAGATACAAGCCTAGCCTGTCCATACTTCTTCATAAGACCACCTTACCATTTATAATATCAATACAGTAAATCTTCTCTGAAATGCCTCTAAAGCATTAAAAAAATTTCCTTAATCAAGGAGACCTATGGTGTACTCCCGATGTGGTGTCTCTCACTGATGCTCTATATAACTGACGCATAACTTCCCTACTTTTGCATTAAATTCCCCGAGGAATAAACAATATCATTCTGTTAGCTTTCCTAATTACTTGCAGAGTAATTCATTGTGGACTCCATGAGTTTAAAACAGTGCAGGTGACAAGGGGCCCTGTGACTTTAAAAACAGCATTGGATACAGTGGCCTTGTGGGTTTAGGGACAGCATTGGAGTCAGAGGCCCTGTGGTTTATGGGCACTGTATATGCAGGGTATGTTGGCGGTCAACTGAATGTATCCTTCTCCATTATCCAGGAATTGTGTGCTGTCATCCATCAGCACCCACAGCACTGGAAGACTGGAACCCGTTACCATCAGAGGGCACCGGGTGAACTGCTGAAGCTTCTCCCGAGGCTTTCTGGGAGATGTTCAGGGGATCTTGGCAAGACTGCAAGCTTTGTGTGGTGCTACTGCTGCTGGGACTAGGTGGCGGTGTGGGAGGTGCCTGGAATGGTTCAGGGTGACAGCAATCTTTAAGAGGTTGGGTACTTAAGAATGGAGGATACAGGGAACCATTGACCTTTTAGCCTTGCATCAATGGTGGGGAAGGTGCTGGAATCTATTGTGGAAAATATAGTAACAGAGCATCTTGAAAAGAATAATAGGATTGAGTAGAATCAGCATGAATTCATGAGGACAATCATATTTATCTAATCTACTGGTGTTCTTTGAGTATGTGAGAAATAGAATAGGTAAAGGGGAAGCAGTGGATGTGGTATGCTTGAACTTTCAGAAAGTTTTTGATCATTTCTCACACAGGAGGTTGGTTAACAAGGTTGGAGCACACTAAATTGAAGTAATATACCAAAGAAGATTGAGAATTGGTTATCAGAAATAAAGGAATAGAGGTACCTTTTCCAGGTTGGCAGGCCACGGCTAATGGAATAACATAAGGATCGGTGCTTGGGCCACAGCTATTCATGACCTACATCAGTGATTTGGCTGAGGCAACCAATTGTCACATTTCCAAGTTTGCTCATGATATAAGACTAGATGGGATTGTGAGCAGGAAGGAAGATGTAAAAAGGCTTCAGGGGAGTATAACAGTATATGAAGATCAAAAAAACTGCGGATGTTGCAAGTCTGAAATAAAAGCAGAAAATGCTGGAAACACTCAACAAGTCTGACAGTTTTTGTGGAAAGAGAAATAGAGTTAACAGTTCAGTCAATGATCCTTCTTCAAAGCTGGGAAAGAGAGAAAATAAGTTAGTTTGATGTTGCAGAGAGGGTAGGAGAGGGACAGCAGAGATACGGGAATCTCTCTCAGGTCAGGGTTGCCATGGGAATAAACTGATAATGAAGTAATCTGGTTATTGGGTTAATGAGAATTAACATGAACAAACACATTTAAAAGCTGTGAGATGAAGGCAGTTAAAAGGGAGGTGGAGGAGGCTAAAAATGAAGAGTACGAAATTATGGGGGGTATAGACAGGGTAATACAGTAGGAAATATATAAAAACAAAACAGAGTAACATTGTTGGAAACTTTTCCCCATAACACAGATGTCAAAAACTAGAGGACACAGGTTTATGGTCCGGAGAAAGAGATTTAGAGGGAATATAAAGGAAGATTTTTTTTTCACCCAGAGAGTGGTTGGAATCTGGAACATGCTGCCTGAGTGGTGCTGGAAGTGGGGACTCTCACAGCACTTAAGTAGTATCTGGACAAGTATTTGAATCAGATGCAGGTAAATGAGATCAGTGTAATGGGTGGACCTGGTGGAAGAAAGGGTGTGTCTCTATGCAATGTGACTCTATGAGAAAGCACAAACAAAGGAACATAAAAGCTGTGAAATGTAAAAGCTATAGGGAATGCTAAACAGATTAAGCCATGCAAATGCAGAGGGAAAAAAGAACGAGACGATGTTACAGGTGGATGACCAGCAACAGACCTGGCCCATCCTAAAACAGACAGCGATTGCGAGCGACCTGAGCTTTTGAATTCAATATCTAGTCCAGAAGAGAGCAATGTGGCAGATGAAAGATAAAGTGCTGTTCCACAAGCTTATGTTGGGCTTTGTTACCTCAGTGCAGGAGGCCATAGACAGATGGGTCAAAGCAGGAGTGGGACGGAGAACTGAGATACAGGCAACGGGAAGCTCAGGACTGGCCCTGCGGGCTCAACAGAGGTGCTCTGCATGTTCCTGTCACCCAATCTGCATTTGGTTTCTCTAAGTAGAGGCGACCACATTGGGAGCACTGATTGCAGTACACTGGATAGGGTGAAATACTGATGAATCACTGCTTCACCTGGAGGGACTGTGGAAAGGGAAGTGATAAAAGGACAAGTGATGCATCTCCTGTGCTTGCAGTGAAAAATGCCATTAAGGGAGTGTGGTTGATAAAGATGGAAAAATGGACCAGGGAGCTGCAAAGGAATACTATTCAGCATACTGAAAGGGGAAGGGAAGATAGATTTGATGGTGGAATCTGTGAAGGATGATCCATTAAATGTAGATGCTGGTGGGATGGGGATTGAGGACCAGAGAAACTCTAACCTTGCTCTGTCCAGCACAAAGGGAGGGTGGGGGAAGGTTAAGCATCAGAATTGACCAGTGAATCTGAAAGAACTCTCTTGACGCTGTAAATTTTACTTCCTCCTTTGTACTCAATGCCACTTGGTGACTGGTTACTCGAACAAATGCAGAAGTATCATGATTGAGTCCTATTTTTTTCCCCCTAATTTCCTTGCCTTTACATTTTACTCCCTCAAAAACCTTGTTCAATGGGGGGAAAAATGCCCTGAGGGTCGAGGTTTGTGCCTACAGTGCAATGCAGTAGTGTACCAATGGGCTGCGCCATTGGATTGTTACTTACTGAAGCCTCACAGTGTAGTTTAGCTTTCCAATGTCCATTGAATGCAGCAAGCTTTGTATTGACAAATTGTGTTTGCAGTAGATGCTGGCAAAGGTGACAGGTGATCTTTATGACTTTGAATTATTGTTCATAGGAGACCAATTATAAATCACCCATGGACCTATAATTCTATGCCTGACTGCTAATTACAAGTGAACAATGACCTCACAATTTTTCATTTTGAAACTTCAGCTGTGATTTTACAGATTAGATTTTATTCTTTGACAGCAATTTATTAAAGTCACACATTACAAATGTTGAGATGACAGTATATTTATAAAAGCTAATGTATGTTACACACAGTTCAATAATGTAGGTCTAAATATGTCCCACCAACTACAAAAGATTCCAAAATCTCAATACTCGTAGCCATCTCCTACATAGCTGAGACCAAGCATTAAATCACAGCAGACGATTTTAAAGAAGCCTTCGGTAGTATTTTGTAAAATTGCAGATTAAGACACACACAGGATGGTTCGGAAACATTCTATCAATTGGTTTAATTAATCTCAGTACTGCCACTCTCCCACTGCACTTGCTGCTTGCCCATCAGCCAGCCCACTGCTGCTCATGGCAACACTCTGCAGCGCAAAGCTGGCACTTCCAGATTCAGAGCTGTTCAAGGTCTTCCTCCCAGGTCTTCTATAGCCAGCCCCACCGGAAGTTGAAGCGTTCCACTGTGCAGGAGAACATAAATAATGGACTACACAAATGTTATTTCTATGTTTTTGTAATTATGTTTCAGAAAGTTGATTAGGTGTTTCTTAGTGTAGCAGTTAGCATAATGGTTTACAGCACCAGCAACCCGGGTTCAATTCTGGCCACTGTCTGTAAGGAGTTCGTACGTTCTCCCCGTGACTGCGTGGGTTTCCTCCGGGTGCTCCGGTTTCCTCCCACATTCCAAAGATATACAGGTTAGGAAGTTGTGGGCATGCTATGTTGGCGCCGGAAGCGTGGCGACACCTGCGGGCTGCCCCCAGAACAGTCTCCCCAGAAAGATGCATTTCACTGTGTGTTTCGATGTACAAGTGACTAATAAAGATATCTTTTAACCGAACAGATACTATGATAAACAGCAAAGGGAGTGAGGCAAACTATGGCCATTATTCAATGAGGAACTGGGATTGTTTCAACTGATAGCACAATTTGATCACAGCTTTTTTCACTTTTGACTTCACTGCCAAGGTCAGTATTATTACCCATCCTCAACTGCCCTTGAGAAAGCTGTGATGAATTACCACCTTCAACAGTTTGTAGTGACAAGACCCCCATTCTCATGTTGGGTGGTGAGTTCCAAGATTCAGACACAGCGATGAGAAAGAATGGTGATACATTTCCAAATCAGTGGTACGTAAATTGGGAAAGATCTTGTACCTGGTGGTGTTCCTGTGCTTCTACTGCCCCTGTCCTTGTTAGCACTGCGAAGTAGTCTTGCAATACAACTACAGTGCAGTTTATAGACAGGACATATTGCAGCCATGGAGGAGCAGAGAGTGAATGATTAGGATGATTAATGGGATGGACAATCAAGTGAGCTGCTTTGTCCTGGACGGTATCAAAACTACTTGAATGCTGCTGAAGCTGCACTCATCCAAGGAAATGGAGATAGTTCACCACATTTCTGACTTGTAAATAGTGGAAAGGTTTTTGCAGAATCAGGCGGAGAGTAATTTCCCATGGGATATTCAGCAAGTCACCTACTCTTTCAGGTATAGCACTCGTATTGCTGGTTCTGCTAAGCTTCTGGTCAGTGTTAATCCTCGGAAATTTATTGTTGGGTAATTTGACAATGAAAATGTCATTGATGTCTGGGAGAGGAAATGAAACACCTGACTTTTGAAGCTGATCATTGACTGTCATGATCATTATTTGGGACCTATCAGCTCGTGCTCGAAAGGTGTCTTGTCCTGTTGCATGCTGGCATGACTTCTTCTTTATCTATCAGATCTCAAAGCCAGTGTAGATTTCTTTCATTAACGTTGCCATTGTCAATACTCCAGGGATTGCTTAATTGGAGCTGAATAGTCTTGGTGAAAACACAAACAGTTGACAACACCTCCATCATTTTGCTGATGATTGAGAGTATATTGACAGTGGTAATTAGTTGGAATAAACTTTTGTTTTTTGATACATTAACCTAAGGGAAGATGATAGGGGGTAAACAGTATTAGGTTCCCCTATCTGTGTTCAGCTTGACACCATGAGACTTCCTGTGGACCCGCATCAATGTTGAGGATTCCCAGGAACTCTCCTCACTGCCTGTTTGCCAGTGTGCCACCACCTCTGGCACAAGGGTCCCGCTAGTGGTGTGGGAAACATCAGATATTTCAACAGAGACCTAGGAGGCTGTGAATACAGCTGTGACAGATGTCACTTGGATAGCTTCAGGACACCTCTGCAAATTCAGGCACCAGATCCCAGATGTTTGACAGGAGGAGTGGAAGCCTCTATGCCCTGTGTGGTACTTGGGTTAATGCCAGGTGCTCCGCCTGGATTTATTATGTGGCTTTTAAATTTAATGGTTTGATCAAGCCACTATTTCAGAAGTGAGTTAAGAGACTTCACACCGGCATGGGTTTGGAATCACAAAGAGAAAAGGCAGAATTCTTTCCCTAGAAGACATCAGTTACTTAAGAGTCATTATTGCAATATGCACTGCAAATGTGCATGCATGCAATTAGAGTAATTGCCACCCATTGTTCACAAATAATGGGTATTACTCAGCTGACCTTTGTGTAGGACAAAAGAGAACACATTTGTGGGAAAAGTGTGAATAAAGCAATGAAAGTAAATGTTTAATATTTTTCTTTGACTTTCAACCTTGTCAGTAAGTATAACTTTGTTACATCACTGTTTAAAAGACATATTTTAATTCTGATCAGTTGTTAGTGTATCCTAGTTTTTCTATCATGTTTTAGATATAGAATGTAAAAGTTTACCTGTTTAGATATGCAGTGGATGTGTGTACTAAGGTTGACTTCTGTGATGAAGCAATGCACTGTTTCATCATGGAAGTCAACTTTGAAGCACACATCCAATGAGAGAATATACAAAACAGAGATGCATTCGATGGAGGCACACATCTGTTTTCTCTGCAGGCATTCAGATGCTGAATTAAAATAAATTCTCTTGGTAATAAATTCTTAATTTGTACCATTAATGAGCTCTGAAGCACTCACAGCTCAAAACAAAGCAATGCATCAGGTATACCATCGTGGGTGTTTTCAATGATAAGGGAGCTGTTATAATTTCAAACCAAATTTATAAAATGAAATCAAGTGTATGACAATTCAACATGCATAAAAATAATTAATAATAAAGAATATATATAACTCTCCAGAATATTGAATCAATGATTCTTAGTACATTTAAAAACATTGTAATATTTTCATTAAGTGATATGCTTGCTGCTTTTAATATTTTTGATCTGGGAGTTGAGGTAAACATAAACAAATGGGGTGATGGCTTGGATTTTCCAGAGAAATGCTGAAACTGCTGACATTTTCCTTAATATGTTTGAGGAAGCTTAGGACTTCAGCACATGCATGCACTTTCATGAAGTCCCAACTCTTAAAAGCTGATTTTCTGCATTTTGTTATCGACACTGTCATGGAGTCCAATTAGAAAGTGGACTTTCTAATTGCTGCTCATCCCCAGCAGTTTTATTCCTCCTGAGCATGCAAAAAAAGAGGAATAGCTGCAAGGGACCAAAGTATGTATTAGGTATACTACATTTTTTTTTGGTTTAATTCCAGTTCAGATTTTGAAACATGCAGTGAATGTTAAGGTTTTTAAAATTAAATTTTACTTGTTTTTGTTGGAAACATTCAGAAGCATTCAAGGCTTTTGACAGCAGGATTAACTGGAGCTATGGCTTAGCCATCTGTGAAAGTGTCCTAATGCTTTTTGTTCTGGCAGGGTTTCTTCTGGATTGGCGCAACTTTAGGAAGGAAGTTGCCTGTGGAAAGTCTGCACAAGGTAACAAGATTTGTGGGTAGATGAGGGCTTCTGCAGTCAGTTTGCTTCCGCCAGAAAAACGTAGGTTATTAAATGTTTAACACTGATTTATACAAGAGAAGCATTTTTGAAATATGAGTGTGGCATTAACCAACAGCACTTGAGTAAACCTTTGATGTGATAATAATAACAACAACATGATAATTTAGTTCAGTTTTGAGGGTAACAAACCTAAAATAAAATTCCACATATCCAGTTCATGGCCTCAAAATGGAGTTGTACAGCCAATTTTAGGGTCATTTAAGTATTTAAGTTCACGACATGGTGAGAGTCATTCATGCACTCATTTAGTATTTGAAGGGTGTTGCCCTTTCTACCACCTGCCCAAATCAGTTGATGCTGCTTGTTTGCTAGAAACTTGTAAGAGTTGTGTGTTGCTTGTGAATTTGGTTTGTAAGTAATTGCAGCATGTACAGCATTTTGGTATTGGTTTATTATTATCACTTGTACTGAGGTACAGTGAAAAACTTGTCTTGTATACTGTTCATACAGATCAATTCATTACACAGTGCTTTGAGGCAGTACAGAGTAAAAACAATAACAGAATACAGAGTAAAGTGTCACAGGAAGTGCAGTGCAGGTAGACAATAAGGTGCAAGGTCATAACAAGGTAGATTATGAGGTCAAGAGTCTATCTCATTGTATAAGGGAACCATTCAATAGCGTTATCACCATGGGATAGAAGCTGTCATTGAGCCTGGTGGTATGTGCCCTCAGGCTCCTGTATCTTCTGCCTGATGGGAGAGGGGATGACCTGGGTGGGTGGGGTCTTTGATATGCTGGCTGCTTCACCAAGGCAATGAGAGGAATGGACAGAGAATCAGTCCCATCAGGATGCAGAGAGAACAAGTCAGAAGCCAGACATTACTTTCTCCTACCCTCCCCCACCTCCCCCACCTCCCCCCCCCCCCCCCCCCCCGGAACACACATGAAACTGTGGTTCAAAGATGCCAAACGGATCGATAGGTTTGGAAGAGTATAAAACTCAAAAGTTCCCAGAATTGGTCTAAAAGTCATAAAAATTAAGTCCCCACAATTCTTCACTGCTTAAGGTTTATTCAATTTGTCTGCTATATGTAGTTGATAATAAAACTCTGATCTTTGCAATGAAAGTAAGGCTACTATCTGCTCAGCTTCCAGCTCTTTTCCTGAGAAGTGATCAATATACATAAGTGAATGTTGGATATAGAGTTTCAGCTGCAGCTTCATGACACTGCTGTTACAAAGAGTGCCACTGGTCAACTCATTGGGTGAATCCTCACCAGTACAAATTGAAATCTATTCAATAAGTATTATTTGCTTGAAATCAGCAGAACTTTTAAAACAGTAGGTAGAGAGAATTAACTACTTTGAGTTAATTGCAATTTAATGAGATGGCCAAAAGCTTATTGAATTGCCCAAAATAGCTAGCATGCTTAATGTGCTATAAACAGCATCTTTGTAATTAACGTCTGTGGGAATGCTAAATAGTTAAAACCATTTGCCCAGTGGATGTGATTGCCCTGGGTAAGCAAGGATCATTTAAGCTGCAGGGCTTGTTCTGTTGCTGGCAATAAGTTAGTCAGTTATCAGGTTGAAAAAAGACAACAGGCAAGGTTTCTGGCCCTCCAGCAGTTGAAGCAACTAGTTTCAAATGAATAAAAATATATTTGCATTTGACAATACCAGACATCATTTCTTTTGCATCACAGTTTTAGTCTCAGTTATTGAGTTCAAAGTATTTACCATGTGTAAAACCTTGGCAAAGTCAGTCGCATTTCTTTCGCAGAACAAGGTTTCAATGCCAGCAGCTGAGTTCAAACTGCCTGCAAATTGTAATAGATTGGCAAAGACAGGTACATATCTTTCCCATCACGGTTTCCATCCAAAGCAATTTGGTTCAATACACTTGCAAATTGTAATAACTTGCCAAAGCTAGACAGATTTATTTCGCAAGCATTAAGGTTTCAATAACAGTAATAGTTCAAGCTCGATTCACAACAGTAACTTATAGCAGTCTAGAAATGTAACACATCTGAATGAGATTTCATCCAAAATGAAACATAAGTCAATAGTTGTCAGTGTTTGACTGCATCTACATTGCTTATAAAATCATTTTAACACATCTTTTGAGATCTTTTATTCATGCACTGTAGTGCTAGCTGTCTTTTCAAGAGTTTGGTGCCATTGCAGCACCTTTCACTTCAGCTGGAGTTGACGAAACAATCTTTCCACATCTGCATTTCCACATAATGTGACAATACCTGAGAGCAACATTTTCTAATCCCATGCAACATCCCTTGACAACAATCCAATATTTTCCAACGTCCACTGCAGTGTTAGCTGGTATCATTTTAGTCTTATGAACTACACTGTCCCCTTGTATCTCACTCATTCTTGGTGTCATTAGTAAACCAAGCAGGATCGAAATGAATGGCAGAGTTCCAGGATTTAGGAAGCTGGCGTGGCAGATTTCTGCAGCATGTCAATTGCTGTTTTTCACGAAGATTTAATCTAAAATCACTGAACTATTTCTTCACTGTTTTGATTTCAGAATATGACAGCATTTCACAAGACTTTTATATTGTTACTTGTTTTTCTACCAGTTTAATCATGAAAGATTGTTAAGTATAAATTTGACAGTGAAAATGTGATTTGTTTTGCAAATCTAAAGGTCCATTTTTTCCAGTTGTTCTAGAAGGCACAACTAGGGACAATGTCTATGGAAAAAGAAAATCTCGTGGTTACATTGACAGATGAGTTTTACGGTTAGAGGTCTCTCACCTCTTGGGCCTCTGTAACAGTGGAGGTTGTGACAAATAGTGTTATTAGGCACACTTGGATCACCGTCATTGTGAAGGATTTCTACAGAATAAACAGTTTTAACCAATTAGTAGTTTGCCCAACTGCAACTACACAAGGCCAAAATTGATGAAAACAATTGCACTAAAACATCATAATTATATCATTTTCCATGGGATTTGGGCGAATAGAAATTTAATGACAAACTTTGACATATTGACTTTGTAATATTAATTTCCTTTACTTTGGCGACATTAGCACTTAATCTAATGGAAAAATGTCTGCCCATGATCAACATAAATAGATATAGCTGCTCTGCTTTCTGTGAGATGTATGATTGCAAACTTTCTTTGAATTAACATAGAACAGTACAGCACAGTACAGGCCCTTTGGCCCACGATGTTGTGCCAACCAATGTAAACCTTATCCCATCAATTTATCCCCCTCTCTACTTCACCTCCCATAACCCTCTATTTTTCTTTCATCCGTGTGCCTATCTAATAGTCTCTCAAATGACCCTATCGTATTGGCTCCTACCACCACCCCTGGCAATGCATTCCAGGCACCCACCACTCTCTGTAAAAAAAAAACCTGCCTCTGACATCTCCCCTGAACTATTCTCCACGCCCCTTAAATGGTGACCTCTAGTATTGGCCATTGTCACCCGGGGGAAAAGAGCCACTCGATCTATGCCTCTCATAATCTTGTATACCTCTATCAAGTCTCCTCTCATCCTCCATCGCTCCAAAGAGAAAAGTCCGAACTTGCTCAACCTCTCCTCATAAGACATGCTCTCCAACCCAGGTAGTGTCTTTGTAAATCTCCTCTGCACCCTCTCCAAAGCTTCCACATCCTTCCTATAATGTGGTGACCAGAACTGAACACAATATTCCAAGTGTGGTATAACCAGAGCTGCAACATTACCTCTCGGCTCTTGAACTCAATCCCTTGGTTAATGAAGGCCAGCACACCATATGCCTTCTTAACCGCCCTATCCACTTGTGTGGCAACTTCGAGGGATCTATGCACTTGGACCCTAAGATCTCTCTGTTCCTCCACACTGCAAAGGATCCTGCTGTTAACCATGTACTCTGCCTTCAAGTTTGTTCTTCCAAAGTGTAGCACTCCACACTTTTCCAGATTGAACTCCATCTGCCACATCTCTGTCCAGCTCTGCATCCTATCTAAATCCCATTGCAACCTACGACAACCTTCTTCACCATCTACTACACCACCAACCTTCGTGTCATCTACAAACTTATCAACCCATCCTTCCACTTCCTCATCCAAATCATTAATAACAAAAAAAATCACAAAGAGCAGGGGTCCCAGAACAGATCCCTGTGGAACACCACTAGTCATTGATCTCCATGTCGAACATTCCCCTTCTGCAACCATCCTCTGCCTTCTGTAGGCAAGCCAATTTCAAATCCACACAGTCAATTTTCCATGGATCCCTTACCTCACGACTTTCTGAATGAGCCTACCATGGGGAACCTTGTCAAACACCTTGTTAAAATCCATATATACCATATCCACCACACTACCTTCATCAACTTGTCTTGTCACTTCCTCAAAAAACTCTATTAAGCTCGTGAGGCACAACCTGCCCTTCACAAAGCCATGTTGACTATCCCTGATAAGACTATGCTTCTCCAAATGTTCATAAATCCTGTCCCTAAGAGTCCTCTCCAATAGTTTGCCCACCACTGATGTAACACTCACTGGTCTATAATTCCCAGGATTATCCCTTTTACCTTTCTTGAACAATAGAACAACGTTTGCCATCCTCCAATCCTCTGTTACCACTCCTGTGGGCAGGGAGGACTCAAAGATAGTTGTTAACGGTCCAGCAATCTCTTCCCTCACTTCCCAAAGTAACATAGGGTATATCCTGTCCGACCCTTGGGATTTATTCATCCTACTCCTTGTTAGTAGCTCCAACACTGCTTTTTTAACCTCAACATGCTCCAACACATTTGCCTGTTCTACGCTAACCTCACATTCGCCTAAGTCCCTCTCCCTGGTGAACACTGAAGCAAACTATGCATTTAGGACCTCCCCTAACTCCTTCGCCTCCAGATTCATTTCCCCCCCTTTATCCCTGAGTCGTCCTCTTGTTCCTCACATGTGTAGAATGTCTTGGGGTTTTCCTTAACCCTACTTGCCAAGGCCTTCTCATGTCCCCTTCTAGCTCTCCTAAGTCCCTTCTTAAGCTCCTTCATGGCTACCTTATAACTCTCAAGAGCCCTATCTGATTTTGCTTCCAAATCTTAAATATGCTTCCTTCTTCCTCTTGACTAAACCTTCCACCTCTCTTGTTAACCATGGTTCCTCCACCTTTCCTTGTCTTAGTGAGACAAACCTATCTAGAACCCCATGCAAGTGGTCCCTAAACAACCTCAATATTTCTGCAGTGCATTTACCAGAGAATATCTGTTCCCAGATTATGCTCGCAAATTCTTGCCTAATACCATCGTAATTTGCCCTCCCCCAATTAAATATTTTCCCATAATATCTGCTCCTATCTTTGTCCACGGTTATACTAAAGGTCAGGGAGTTGTCGTCATTATCCCTGAAATGCTCGCCCACTGAGAGGTCTTTCACCTGACCAGGTTCATCGCCTAGTACCAGATCCAGCATGGCCTCTCCTCCAGTCGGCCTGTCTACATACTGTGTCAGGACTCGTTCCTGTACACACCTAACAAATTCTGCCCCGTCTAAACCTTTTGCATTAAGGAGGTGCCAATCAATCTTAGGGAAGTTGAAGTTCCCCATGACAACAACCGTTATTTTTGCACCTTTCCAAAATCTGCCTACTTATCTGCTCCTCAGTGTCCCGATGGCTATTTGGCAGCCCGTAGAATACTCCCAATAGAGTGATCACTCCCTTCCTGTTTCTGACTTCCAGCCACACTGACTCAATACACGATCCTTCTCTGATGTCCTCCCTTCCTACAGCTGTGATACCATCTCTGATTAGCAATGCCACCCCTGCACCCCTTCCCTATCCCTTTTGAAATATCTAAAGCCCAGAACCTCAAGCAGCCACTCCTGCCCTTGCGACAGCCAAGTCTCTGTAATGGCCACAACATCATAATTCCATGTACTGATCCATGTTCTAAGATCATCACCCTTATTCTTAACACTTCTTGCATTAAGGTAAACGCATTTCAACCCATCTGATTGCATTTATGCCCAGTCCCCTGCCTGTCCTTCCTCACCTTTTCTGTACACATCGCATCTACTTCTACACCAACTGATCCATCTTCTGATCTAACACTCTGGTTCCCATCCCCCTGCCAACCTAGTTTAAACCCTCCCCCAGAAGAGATCCCAATGATCCACAAGTCTGAATCCCTGTCGCGTGCACCAACTCTTCAGCCACTCATTAGTCTGCTGTACCTTCTTATTTTTTCCCTCCTGGCGCGTGGCACAGGCAGCAATCCAGAGATTACTACCCTTGAGGTTCAGCTTTTTCGCTTCCTTCCCAACTCCCACTACTCGATCTTCAGGACGTCATCCCTTATCCTACCTATGTCATTAGTGCCAATGTGCACCATGACTTCTGGCTCCTCCCCCTCCCCTTCCAGAATGCTGTGCACTCGATCTGAGTTGTCCCTGACCCTGGCACCTGAGAGGCAACATGCCATCCGGGAATCTCGTTCTTGTCCATGGAATCTCCTGTCTGTCCCCCTAACCAATGAATCCCCTATCATTATCGCACTCCTCTTTCCCCCCCCCCCCCCCCCCCCCCCCACTACCTTCCCTTCTGAGCCACAGAGCAAGACTCCATGCCAGAGACCCGGCTGCTGTGGGTCTCCACTGGTGACTCATCCCCACCAACAGCATCCAAAACGATCCAGGGAAACAGTCACCGGGGTATCCTGTACCAACTGCCTATTCCTTAACGGTCACCCAGCTACCTACATCCCACACCCTAGATGTAACTGCCTCCTGGTAACTCCTATTATCATCTCCTCAGCTTCCCGAATGATCCGGAGTTCATCCAACTGCAGTTCCAGCTCCCTGCTGCGGTCTGTAAGGAACTGCGGCTGGATGCACTTCCTGCAGGTGTAGTCATCAGGGACACTGGAGGTCTCCCTGATTTCCTACATCCCACAGGAGAAGCATACTTCTGCCCCAAATGCCATTCCCACTGTTCTATGCAAAGAAAATTACAAATAACAGCGAAAGGAAGAGAACCTATCAGAAGCCTCTGCTCACCTACTCTGCCTCTTCACGCCAAAGCCTCTTTAGCCAAAGCATCAACTCCCTGCACTAACACTGGCCTACTCTCATGATGGCCGCTCCGCTTGACCCTAGCTTCTTTTTATTGGCAGCTGCTGCCTAATTATCCAATTAGATTATCAACAGGCTTATCAACTCACGACAGCAACAAGAACAACAACAACCGGCCTACCTTTTCAAACTGCTTTCTGCTCTCGTCCTTGCGGTACTTGTGATGGCAACGAGAGTTCCCACTCCCGTACTCGTACTACTCACCACAGCAACGAGAACAACAACAACTGGCCTACCTTTTCAAATTCTTGCTGTAATCTGGGTTGATCAGTGGCAAGTAATATTCACATTATGGGTGCCATGCAATAACCATCCACAAGTGAAGTATGTTCATTTTCTCTTGACAATGAAGGGCATTACCACCATTGAATTCTCCACCATTAATGTCCTCTGGGTTACTGTTGACCAGAGCCTTAACTAGATCTGCCCTATAAATCCTGCAGTTACAAGTGCAGATCAATGCCTGGTATTCAGCGTTTCCACCATCCACAAAGCAGAGTTAGGAGTGTGATGAAATGTTCTCCACTTAACCTGGATAAGTGCAGCTCAAACAAAACTACATGGCATGGATAGGAAGGTAATAATTTCTGGTAATTATAATTTCTAGCATGATGAATGTTGATCTGACAGACAGCCAATTTATGGCAGATGTCAGTGACAAAGACTTGGCAGCTATTTGTATGGCTGGGTATAAATGGTTAGATATAATTGGCAATGTACAATAATAAGTAATTAAGAACTAGCTATCACACTGTTAGAAAATTTAAATAATCTTGAAATGGATCAAGCAAAGAATTTCCTCTGTAAAAGATGAGAAGGAGGATTTTATTAGGATCTGATAATCAAAACTCCTGAACTAATAATAATCTCAACGAAAATCGCCCTGAAATTCTGAGATTATATTCCTCTCAGAAAACAGGGAATACCAGAAATTGAGTAGTGCCTTAACCAAATGGACTGCAATGGATTAAAACAACTGGGTTATGCAGTAAATTCTGGTCTTGCCAGTAGTGCCCACGCTCCTTGGTAAATAAAATAGTAAGCTGCCCATCTATGCATCTTTCTATTCTGTGCTTCCATGAAGACAATTTCCAAAAATGGGTGCAGAGTTTGCAAGCTCAGGACATGCATATATTTGCATTTACACATTTTTTAGCCACCACGCTTCACAAAAAGAAATGCAAAATCATGGCAAACACTGCACCACAGACTGAGTGAGAAGAGCAAGTGTTGTTTAGAAACTGTTAATCTCACCCCCAAACTGACAGAACTCTCATGAAGGACTGAACTGAATAACAATTTCAATTTCAACTCTAAACTGGGGTTAGAGTAGATATGAGGCCTGGTGCCATCCCTTGTGAGATATTACTTTCTTGCTGAGGTTTTTCCTTGCCACCATACCACAAAGGTAGCTTTACCACAGCAATTCAACAGTTTCCTTATTTCAGCTTCTGACCTTATGCTCTGCTGACATAGTTGTGTCCCCTAACCCTATTGGTTTGATGACTGAATTTGGTTTTAAAACCCCACATTAAAAACAACTTCACTAAAACCATTTTAGTGTTTCATAGATTGGTGTGATCCTATACTGTATCCTTGAACAATGAAAGGGAACAGTAAGAGTAAATGAGCTGTGTGATTGACGGATGAACAATTTTCTGGGGGGTTGCCTTCTTACAGTTTGTGGGATTGGAGCTCCGACTTTTATTAATTGAGCATGCCATATGGGATCCCTATAGATTTCTCTGTATAGTTTTCTATATAGTTGTTGTTTCCCACTGGACAGGAATGGAAGAAGCAGTATCCTCTCCCTTCACTACGCAACTGGATCTTTGACTATAATCAGTGAGGACAGGCAGAAACACCTCCGCCACAATTGTTCTCAACCCTGGTGCCCCACAAGGCTGCGTCCTCAGTCCCCTACTCTACTCCCTATACACTTATGACTGTGTGGCCAGATTCAGCTCTAGCTCCATCCACAAGTTTGCAGATGATACCATTGCAGTGGGCCGCATCTCCAATAACGATGAGTCGGAGTACAGGAAGGAGATAGAGAACTTAATACCATGGTGTCATGACAACAACCTTTCCCTCAATGTCAGCAAAACAAAAGAGCTGGTCATTGACTTCAGGAAGGGGGACGGTGCACATGTTCCTGTCTACATCAATGGTGCTGAGGTCGAGAGCTTCAAGTTCCTTGGAGTGAACATCACCAATAGCCTGTCCTGGTCCAATCATGTAGATGCAATGGCCAAGAAAGCTCACCAGTACCTTAAGTTCCTCAGGAGGCTAAAGAAATTTGGCATGTCCCCTTTGACACTCACCGTTTTATCAATGCAACACAGAAAGCATCCTATCTGGATGCATCACGGCTTGGTATGGCAACTGCTCTGCCCAGGACCGCAAGAAACTGCAGAGAGTCGTGGACACAGCTCAGCACATCACAGAAACCAGCCTCCCCTCCATGGACTCTTATCTATACTTTTCGCTGCCTCAGTAAAGCAGCCAGCATAACTAAAGACCCAACCCACCCCAGACCTTCTCTCCTCTCCCATCGGGCAGAAGATACAAGTGCCTAAAAGCACATACCACCAGGCTCCAGGACAGCTTCTATCTCACTGTTATAAGACTATTGAACAGCTCCCTAGTACACCTTATTGTCTGCATGCACTGCACTTTCTCTGCAGCTGTTACACTTTATTCTGCATTGTTATTGCTTTACCTTGTACTACCTCAATGCACTGTGTGGTGTATTGATCTGTATGAACAGTATACAAGACAAATTTTTCACTGTACCTTGGTACATGTGACAATAATAAACCAATTCCAATATCTTGGCCAGATTTGAATCCAGTTCCAGAGCTGAAATAAAATCAGTTTTCAGGATGTAATCATTTGGAAAGCTTGTAATTCAGGTGAGTTATGAAAAGGGATTAAAATAAAATGTCTTAATTCAAATCTTGACCAAGAGGACTTAGTGACTCTTGTGAACTAATTATCATGTCCCCTCCAGTGAACTCTGCAGAATGGTTATATTGGTGAGATCCAGCAACATGGTCTTGCTCCCTCTTTTATTACCTTACCAGGGATAGAATGAATATACATTTCTGTAACAAAATATTCAACCAAGAACCAATGAAGACAAGAAAACATATTAAAGGAATAGATGCATCTAAAACTGAATCAAGGTGTTGGGATGCTGTTGCAGCCGGCAGAAATGGCGAAGAATGATGTGCTGGATGCAAAGGCTGGCAGGGCGAAAGGTGAGGGCCAGGGGTCTCCTATTTCTGTGTGTCTGGGTGGGGGGAGTGGTGGTGTGAGAGCAGAAGTCCGGGAAATGGAGGAAATGTGAGTGAGCGCTTCATTAACCATAGCGGAGGGGAAGCCACTTTTCCTGAAAAAGGAGGACATTTTGTTTGTCCTCCTTATTTGAAAATGTTACATGCAGCGAATACAGCTAGCAGACCCACTGAGTAAGGAGCTGTAATCTCCTGATATTTGTGGCCAGCCAGCAGTTGAATTTGCTTACAGGCATTGTACACTCTGAACATCAGATACTGAAAAGTGGCAGTTTCCGAAGAACTGGTAGTTCCCCAGTGTACTGATCAACATTCATCCCAGAAATCAACGTGCCAAAAATTGGTCAACGGACAATGTCACTTCTTGTTGTTTATAGATCCTCCTGCATAATAAATGACTATTATAGAGGTCAACATCAGTTGCACTTCAAAATAATTAGTTGTATGAGATGTGCAAAAGAACATTCTGAGAAATGAGATAAGCTCAGAGGGGCAAAGAGTCAGGAACCAGAGAATCATCCAGGACAGGAGGAGGATGAAGGAATGATCTAAATATGCTACTTTCTTGCTCTTTCTTGATGGCTCTGCAAACTTATTTTTCTCTTTTCATCTATCCAATTCCTTTTGGAAGTAACTGCTGAATTTGCAGCCATCACCATTTTAGGTAGTGCATTGCAGATAAAATCCTGGAAAAAAAATTCCCATCTGTCTTCTGATTTGTTGCTAATTTTCCTAAATCTATATCCATTGGTTAGCAGCCTTACTACCTTTCTTCCTGATTTATTATGTAAAAACTTTTCACAATATTGAACACATTAGTGTTAACCATAACCATTTCAATTGAAAGGAGGACAATTCCATTTTTTCCAGTTTCTTCACGTAACTTCCCCACACCCACCACCACCCCCCCCCCGAATATTACTATTATTAGAATGGGGATGAAATCTACTATTTTAGTAGATTTCTTCCCCATCCTCTCTAAGGCCTTGACATCCTTCCAGAAGTATGGTGCCCAGAATTCATTAAGATATAACATAATTTCTTTCCTACTACCCTCTGTATCTCTAATTATTAAGCCTTGAAACACAGATGCTCTGAAAATACTAGTCCCTTCCTCCTTGCTGGAAAAATTTGAGTCACCTTGAGCTCAGAAATCAATTTGGCACTTTTAAAATGAGTTAGCAGATGGTACATTATTTCTATCTGTATTTTGATGTCAAGCTCTTTATTTTCCAGTCCAATATTTTTCCTATGAAAGACCACATTTACGATTTGCACAAGACCTCAGGATTGTTCATGTATTCATTCTGTAATCTCTTAAAGCCATGTCTAATCCATCACCATAATTGTTTTGCAAACTGGTATTGGTATTAATGTACTGTAATAAAACTTATGTAAACCATTCTTATGCTAGGCTGTCAACAACAGTATGTACACTAATAATTTTTTCTCACCAGCATTTTCCACCAGTTTTCTTCTCTCCTCTTCTCTCAAAGGCATTGATTCCTCATTGGGATAAAATTTCATGAGCATGAATTTGGAAATAAACCAAATCTCAGTTTTTGTGCCATTATATTCCAGTGTATTCCAGATAACATTTTGAAAAAGGATATTTCCCCTCTACTTCCTTCTGGTTTTATAGGTAATCTTTCAAAATTTATTCCTTCTAGTTGCTGAACGTTTTCTCTTAACTGGGGAATCAGTAGTCTGGAAAATTTTAACCTCTCCTCCATCCCATTCACATCCTCATGAGAAATGGGAATATGCTGTGCATCAATGGAATGAGAAGTCACAGAAATGGGACTTTGGGTCTCAATGAAATGTACAACTGTTTAAGTGTTTGCCATTGTTCATCGACTGGAAAAAATAATCTAATCTCTCAATCTAGTTTACCCAATGCAACTCTCACATCTGCACAAGTAGCTTTATTCCTATTAATCTGTTTCTTGATCTGCACAGAAAATTTATGGTCACCATAATAGTTATTAGGTCAAGATCATTTGCCTCCAGTTGTACCATTATTTTTGTTTTGATTTTTTATACATTCACATACACTTCATACTAATTTTTATTGACGTTGCTTATTGATACACTATTACCACTGAACTCTCTGTTCCTCCTGCATTTTGTTAATTGCATCCTTCTGCTATTGCCTTGACTTCTTCCTTTAAATTGATAACCGTTCCCTCATTTGGACCCAGCCCTTGTCTTAATGGTGACAACAGCCCTAGTTATCTGATTCAGCAAGTTGTTGGTCCTGGTTCAGTTTTAGTACAGCCCATCCCAGTGGAATAGCTCAGTCTTTCACTGTTGTTGCTGCCAGCATTGCATGAATTGAAACGAATTTTCCCTGCACTACTTTTTGAGTCATGCACTTAACTCTCATCAACGTGTGTGTGGCTCAGGTAAAAATCCAGAGGTTATTACCCTTCAAGTTCAATATTTTAATTTGGTCTCCGACTCCTTGAAGTCTCACAGCAAACCTCATTCCTATTTTGACTCGTGTCATGGTGTTGGTTCCTAGGTGGACCACAAAATGCTCCGTCTTCCATTCCAGGTGTCCTGCATTGACCCTGGAACTATGCAGCCACACAGCAATGATGTCTGTTCATCCTAGCTGCAAGGATCAGTATCTGTCACCTAATTACACTGTCTCCTACCACTCCCATCTCCTGACTTGGATGTTCTGCTGAACCATGACACTACCACCAGATTGCCCACCCTCACTATGTCATTATTTGCATCCGTACAGGCCAGAAATGCCTTGTATTTGTTGAACAAGATCAAAGCTTAAGGCTCTGTCTCTGATTGACTTGCAGTCACATAAGAGAGGCACTGTGGTGTTGCCCAGCGAGCTAGTCCCATCTGTCCATGTTTGGCTCATACCCCTTTAAACTTCATCTATCCACGTACTTATCTAGACGGCTTTCAAATGTTGCTAATATCCCCACCTCAACCACTGTTTCTGGCAGCTCATTCTAAATAGGCACCACCCATTGTGGGAAGAAGCTGCCCCGATGTCCCTTTTAAACCTCTCTCCTCTGATCTTAAACCTATGCCCTCTTGTTTTTAGCACCCCCTCCCTGGGAAAAAGACTATGTGCCTTCACCCTCTCTATGCCCCTCAATCTTACATACCTCTGTCAGGTACCCCTCAATCTCCTATGTTCCAGGGAATAAAGTCCTAGTCTACGCAACCTCTCCTTGTAACTTAGGCCCCCAAGTCCAGGCGACATCCTGGTAAACCTTTTCTGCACTCTTTCTAGTTTAATAATGTCTTTTCGATAACAGGGTGACAAAAACTGTCCACGATACTCCAAGTGCTGCCTTACCAATGTCTTATGTAACTGCAACAATAACTTCCCAACTCCTATACTCAAATGCCCTGACTGATGAAGGCCAGCATGCCAAATGCCGCCTTCACCATGTACAGGCAAATAAGTGACAGAATGGAATGCTCTGAGAGACAGCATGGACTCAGTGGGTTGAATGGCCTTCTTCTATGTTGTAAGAGAATGTGAAAGATATGAAATCCTTCTGTACATGTACACTACTCAAATCCAGGCTACTACCTAACCTAAGGGGTGCAATTATCTCCTTGATCAAACAGCCCAAACACTTCCTTCATCTTCCCTGTTCAAAAAAATGAGAGGCAACTACGCATCAAATTATTTCTCACTTAAAGTTCAGTACAGCACGGCCAACATAGATGTGTTTGAAAACCTGATATTTGATGAAGTAACATCAAGGTTTCATGAAAGTAATCGAGTAGATGTGTATATATAAATGGATTGTCCCCAAGACCCGCAAGGCCCACAAGAAAACTTCTGCCTGTTATTTCCAAATTAAGGGAGCAGGCTAACTATACTTTATCTGCTCCGTATCTTGACATTCATGACCTGCCAGCATTGCCATGCTGTTTACCCAGCTGATGGCCCAATTTTGTTGTTGGCTAAATACTATTCAAAAGCTAGTCTGCATCTCTTGAAAAGGGCACATATGATGCATTAGCAGATCATGAAGCTTGTTCGATTCTGGGAGGCATTCACGAATGGGACAACATGGGAAAGAGCAGACTCTACGATATGTCAGTTGCTGCACAGGAGACCTTGGTTGCATTTCTTTGGGTAGGTCTCAAATGCACTATTTGGGCTCAGTTCTTCAGGAAGGACTTTACTATCTTGGAAGCAGTATTATGGAGGCCTAAGGCAATGAAGAGGCACATAAGCTTTTGATAGAATAAGGAGGGAGAACAGATTTCCTGCAGTGAAGTGTCAGTATCCCGAAGTCATTGATTTAAAATAATTGGCAAAAAGCCAGAATCAAAATTGGAAATTTCTTCACACAGGGAACTGCTAAAATCTGGACCACACCATCTGAAAGTGTATTAGAACCAAATTCTGCAGGTACTGTCTAAAGGCAATTGAACATAGTCTTGCAGGAAAATTATTTCCAGAGTTACCTGGAAAAAGCTTGGGTGTGTTATTATACAACTCTGTCATAAAGCTGGCTCAGGGATGGTGAATTAAATGGCATCCTTCTTGGAATAAGATCCAGTAATTCCTTTCAATAGCTCACAGGTAACTGACACAAATTCTAGACCTTGTCTATTATACGTTGTTTTCTCTGTTAGGTAAACCAACAGCTGTGGCTTGTGACTCTTATTCTCACTCTAATAATGAATTCCTGAATATCACTTGAAACATTTCATTTTCCAGTTAAAGCTCCAAGAAAAAGAACAATGTCATCAATCATTAAATGGACTATCATTATTTTTATCTTGTGAAAACAAAACTTCAGGACCAGAAGATGGCAACATTGGTTTTACACAGAGCTGGATGCAGTTTGTCCCAACTTAGATTGGCAATTAAGATATCATGTTGAATATTTTCCCATGCCAATGGATGATGATACCCACCAAATTATTTGTTGATAGACCTGGTAGCCAGTAATGTGACCCCTGAGAAACATATACTAATTCCTGCAAACAGTGAACCACAGGACAAACAATTGGAAAGGCTGAGTCTGTGTGTGCTCTCTGCTTGACTTGAGAATGATATCTTGTGGAATAATGCCAAATAATATCAGTTGAAATCTCTGTAAATTCTGAAGAGAGGAATGTTATTTCATAAGGAGAAATTAAAGGATAATACTCCCTCTCCAATTGTTCCAGCTTTTCTGGATGTTAATGCAGCATTTCTTTTGATGTTTGATGATTTGCAGATAAATCTCAGCTGCTCTGCTTTTGCTTTTGAGAAGAGCTGTATTTGTGAAAATTGCTGAATGGCTTTTAGCCCTTCCCTTTCCCCATCAAACACATTATTTAAATGAAACAGGTGAGAACATTACACATGTCCTTATAACCTTATGAAGTCCTTTTGAATGACAAACTGTTCATTTAGATTGGAAAATTGTGCATGCCACTCCTCTTTTGAAGAAAGCTGAAAGAGAAACACAAGAATTAAGGAGCAATTGTTATTAGGAATTACCAGATTGTAGTTAAGGCGAGGGCGACTAATTGCTTTTTTAGCAAATCAGTAAGGACTTGAGGTGCAAGGTATATGTAATTAACTTTGCCAATTTTTTTTCAGAAAAGATCACTGATATTAGAATGGATAAATGCTACTGAATGCTATGTGTGTGGCTACCAGAAAGCATTTGATAAAGCTGTTCTTTAGAGGTTGTTAGAATTGAAGGAAGATAATTGATCTGTTTAGGAATTTGACTGAGCATTCAGAGATTGAGAGCAAGGATGGAACAAGAGGTTTGAGGAAACTATAGCACCCTACAGCCACAGGCAGCAGTTTAGGAAGGAGAGCAATGCAGATTTACCAGAACGAAACTTCTACTCTGAAGGTTAAGTTATGAGGATCAGTGACACAAACTAGAGTTGTATCCTCTGGAAATTGGAAGAATAAGGGTAACCTGGTTGAAGATTGTAAGATATTCAGGGAAACTGACATTAGATGGAGATTAAACGACTCCACTGATTGGAGAACCTGAGCGTCATGGGGTATGACTCCTTTTGCTGGGCTGTCTGTGGGAATAAAATCAATTCAATGCAGTGCCACGAAGCACAAGTACAATTCCTCCTCACCCCACAGTTTGATCTCCACCTCTTTCTGAATGTTGCATTGTCCAACTGACCACAATGCAACAATAAAAATCAATACAAATAAATGTCCCAAGCAGTATTTCTAGATCAAACCATACAGAGATCAAAATAGTAATATGTACTCTCTTGTTCAGTACCCATTTTCCATGTGCCTTTGCCATACCTGGCATGGGTGTTGCATGGATAGTGGATTTTTGCTGACTTTCACTGGAGAAGACTGCTGGTAGATTTGAGAGGCAACCTTGAGCAGGTCTGGGCTGAGAAAGCCCATTTGCAGTCTGCACTGAGCTTGGGCAGCAGCTGTCAGGCTGGCTGATTTGAAGGACACAGTGTCAGGAGTTGGTGTTGGGGAATGAGGGACAAATGTTGAATAATTGAGAGGGTAGCTAATTTTTTTCCCTCATAGAGATACTGCCTTCCCTCTAAAACAGTCCCAGTATCCAGCTGGAAAACAGATTGTGGATTCCTGTCATATCTTGCAAAACTTTTTGCACATTGTATTCCATAGCTCTGATTATTGTAGTCAGAGCATCCACTCTAGTTCCGCCACTGCATGGTTGTTGTAAGAGCTGGATTTTAAACGGAAACATTGGTCTCGTGCTTGGTTCTGCAAGTGTGTAAACAGGAGTTGCCAACATTTCCATGCTGTAAACATTTTTAAACAAAGCCCTGCACCCAAATTGGTGCTGGATGTAAGATACTTACTATCATTGAGCACCGTCTCTTGTAATACAGGAATTTAAGTGTCAAGTATTATAAGGTCAAGATGGAGAATGACTACATGATAGATTGGCAAGTAGCTCAAAGATTTCCAACATCTCTCACCCACTGAAAGTGATAAGGAAAACTTTAATAAAGAACAAACTACAGATGACAGCATATCACAAGACGGAACTCCCTAATGCTCCCGACACTAGTGGCTTTCAGATTTTCCAGTTCCCAGAGGGTTCATTGTGCACACTCATCAGACTTCTGTGGACTGCCAGTCATACTCCTCGTCTGAAAACTGTGCAATAGAACTGGAGTTCAAATTCACCCTTCATGTGCTGGTATTAAGGCAAGACTTTCCTCCTACCCTGACTGCAGAACTCCTATCCTTGAGGTCTCTTATCTGTTGATCCCACCTCTATGCTATTCTGTAAATTTTGCACACTGTTGGGATATGATATGGTGTGAAAACCAGAGACGGTGTAGTTGCTCCACCACTGACTTCTTGGAGACAAAATATAAACTGCTATAAGAAGTCAGTGGGTCAAGCAGCATCCGTGCAGGCAAAGGGATGGTTGACATTTTGGGTCGAGACCCTGCATCACTCCTGAACATCCTTTTTCTCCACAGATGCTGCTTGACCTACTGATTTCTTCCTGTTGTTTATTGTTTTGCTCCAGATATATTGCATCTGCATCTCTTGTCTCTTCATAACACTGACTTCCTCCTCTTCCTGCACTGCCCGGTCAGGTCGCAATTCTTGTGTATTTAAAATGAAAAAGGCAGAAGGATAAGGCTATGGCCTGGGCTGCAGAAGGTAAAAGAGACAGGCTTACATCAACTTCAATCTGAAAGCCAGAGAGTGTGAGGTGAGGGAGAGTGGTGGAATTTAAGATGGATTAGGCTGAGAATATTGTCACTGATGACAGCTTCAGGTGACACATCTGATTAGGTCCTCTTTCGTCAAGTGTTTGGACAGGCACCTCTGGTTACTTACTGCCTAGTTGGATTGTCCCCCTCCTTGTTCTGGGTGAAATTAGGTTATCGATCAGTGTGTAATGCACTTAGGTGACATGACTGTCACAACTAAACAGCTTCCAGTATTTGCGGTGTGAGAAATGTGGGTCCGAGGCTTGAAGTGTGTAAGAGTGGTTTGGAGCATATGGGTGTTGGATGTGTGTTCTGGAGGAGAGATTGTTGATAGGTGAGGGATAGTGTGTGGTGAATGGAGTAGTGCATGCTTGTGGTATGCTTGGTGAGAAATGATTAATGAAGATATATTCAATCACCTTGACCACGTGTGAGGTGACTGAACTATCAGCATGCAGGCCATTAAATTTCGACTGCTGGAAATGACCTCCAGGACCATTTGCTCTTTTTTTACCAACTCCTTTGAAGCCTTGAGCACAGCGTTGAAAAATTGTGGGACCCACTCTCTCCCACGTTGCATCACTCCTCTCATTTTCCAAGGCCCATTTCAGTTGCAGCACCAGCTCCAAGAACAACATTCTACCCTTTTAAGAGGTAAAGGTATTGGTATTGGCTTATTATTGTCATTTGTACCAAGGTACAGTGAAAAACTTGTCTTGCATACTGTTCATACAGATCAATTCATTACACAGTGCATTGAGGTAGTACAGAGTGCATTGAAGGCTAGCTTTAAGTGAAGGTTTGCTTTAACTGATCGAGCAACTCATGAGCCCCCGTTGCAGTGCTAAGCCAATAAACTCTGTGGTTGGCACTGGCTGGTTGCTGCAATCATTGTAAGAAGCAGGCAAGATGAAATTGCTGGACTGTCTGCATTCCCACGAGAGCGTATGGGTTAACAGAGCATCACCATCTGCATGCAGAGCTTTTGGGTCTAACCCATTTTTCGTTTTATAAAACTGATATCCGATAATGAATCAAGACGTTATTATATCAAAGTGAAATGTTATAAAGCACTTATATTTTGTATTCTGCTTTTGTTTCATTCTGTTCCTGCAGTGCCTTCTCAGAAATACTTAAGCAGATGATCATGCTGATCAGTTGAATGACTGAGGCATAAGAGACCATTAAGGGATGAAGGGACACTTGTAACTGTTAATTCTGCACCAGGTCTGATGCTTTATTTGCAGATACTGGGTTAGGTGCTGTTCTGCAAAAAACAAAATGGTGCAGAATTTCTTATATTTCATATTGGGGGCAACACCTTGCATTTTTATAATTGTTCATGTGTAATTTAAAGCTGAAATCATTTGTTTCTAGACTGTCAGATGTATTGATGGGAAAACTCTCTGATGCTCAGCTGTATAAACCTTAAACACAGAAAAGCTTCCCATTGTCAGAAAATAAAAGAGGACCAGAATAAGCAATCCTCAGGCTACAGCATAGAATGAACATTCTGTACATTGAGATCCTCAGCAACATAGTGAAGAAAGTCACTTAAAAAGATTATGGTACACCAATTGTAGGATGAATTTGCACACCACGAACTTCAACAGCACGAGGAAAAAGACTTCACTACAATTATATTGAGCAGAATACGTATATCAAAAAGATTAACTACTGTGACCTCAAACAAGAGCAGCTGCAGTGAAAGATTCTCCATGACCCCACAGGCAACATTATGATGAACATCATTAAAAAGTGAGGAAAGGGAGAGTGCTAAGCACAGTGCGAACGTTATAAAATCTTTCCTCAGTCATTATCTCCCACATGTATAAATCAGGCAATCCTATAGAAATTCTTCAACTAAAATATCAATACACTTATCCTTCAGAATTTTTTTTACCGCCTCTGTCGGAAGGGGTGTCATTTTCCAAGGTTGAGTAAGACACCAGGATCTTGCACTGTTAGCATCAGTTATAGAAATATTATAAGCCTGCTGTCAATGGTCTTCCACCCTCGGAAATCATTGCTGCTAGTTTTTACTCAGAAAACTCTCTTTTTAAATGTCTCTTATGTTCTTTGGAGAGCTTTGCCTGCAGCCTTACTGTCTTTATGAGTATGCTGGTAAATGGCATCTATTTTATTCATAGTACTCGTATGAAGGGAAAAAAAATCATATTTTTACGATGGGATGGATTTTGATTTGCAGCCTTACCTGTTTTAAAGCGGACCAGATTTTGTTTTCACCCACAGAGTTTTTCCTATCAACATCTGGAAAGGGAGATCTCATACTAAGAACCTATCTGGTTTTCATTTCCGTCATCAGGAAATCTCAGTTAAAATGAATTAGAAGGCGACAATTCATTACAATGTAGTGGGATGATGTCCATTTTTGTCAGACGGTATACAGTAATGTTATGGCAGATGTTGATGTTAGCTGAAGCAAAGTTATTCAAGCCATAGACATACTCAAATACTACAGGGAAGAGCTTATTGTTTATCCAGGTGTGTGGTTTTATAGTGGATCCTTTCAGTGAAGTGGCATCTTGTTCTTATCATGATTAATTGGTTAATGAAACTTCTGCTCCTTGGAGGAAATATCAAGTAGCTGAGACTACTGGATTTGAAGCATCTGGTGCAACATCTATTTAGTACAGCCTCCCCATGGGGAAGCACCAAAAAGGTTTGCAGTCTCCCACGAACATCCAAGAAACACATTTACATATGGTGCAAGCTCCAAATCATTGTCTTTAAATTAGAAAGGGCCCGCCACGAACAAAAATAGAGACCATTTTTGTGCAGAATGCACCACTTTAAATATACTTGTATCTTGCATGTGTCAATGTTGTACTTTCCACTGAACAATTTTTCCAGATTTATACCGTACATAGTATTATGGACTTGCATGTAAAAAATAATAAAGAAAATGATGTTTGACAAATTTGAGTTCTTTGAAGATATATTTGACAGGATGGAAGTAGTGTATTTGGAATTCCAAACAGCATTTGATGTCCTATAAGAGATTACACCACAAGATAAAATATTGAGGATAATGTTTTGGCATGGATTAAGATTGTGAAACTGAGAGAAAACAGAAGGATAGTTGGGTCATTTTCAAGTTGCAACCAGGTGGGTGCCTCAGGGATCTGTGCTGGGGCCTTAATTATTTACAATTTATTTTAATGATTAGATTAAGGGGTTAATGAATTCCATTCATGTTTTTTAAAAATAAAAAGATTGGTGCAAATTAGGTTCTGAGGAGGGGATAAAAAAACTGCAACAAGAACGTAGACAAGTTGTGATTGGGTGAAAACATGGAGTATAATGTGGGGAATGTGCAGTCATCAACTTTGATGGGAAGAATGGAAAAGCAGAGTAAGATTTAATGGTGTGAGACTAATGCATGCCAGTGTTCAGTGAAATCGGGCTGTCCTCTTAAAAGAAACACCAAAAGTTAGCACGTATGCACAGCAAGTAAAGAAGACAAAGTGAATGACAGCCTTAATTGCAGGATGGAATAGAAAAGTGGGAAAGCCTTGCTGCATTTGGAGCACTGCATAGCAGTTGGTCTCCTTATTTAAGGACATCACCCTTACCAGAAGCAGAACAGAGACGACTCATTGGGTAGATTCCTTGGTTGAGGCGGTTGTCTTGAGGTAAATGAGTAGATTGGGCCTGTACCTTCTGGATTTTAGAATGAGAGGTGTTCTGTGGGGATGACACAGGATATTTTTGAACTGGAGGCATAATGTCTGCATAAAGGACTGTGGAAGAAATTCCTGAGGATTGTGAATCTTTGGAATTCTGTATCCAGAGAACTGTGGTTGATGAGTCATTCAGTATATTCAAGATTGAGAGATATTTTTGATGTGGGAATCTAGAGTAACAAATCTGGCAAGTAAGTGGAATCGACAGCACAGAGCAGATAGCCATGACCTAACTGAATGGCAGAGCAGGCTTGAGGGACCTTGTACCTCATTCCTGCTTCTACTTCTTATGTTCTTCATAAGCACTGAGCACAACAGCAGGTTTTGTGGATCCTGCATTATCCTTCAGTGCCAATAAGCAATAAATATTTCTGATCAAGGTCACATGGTATTCATATGACAAACATTCATGGTTTACATGGCTGTCCTACAGATACACCAAACTAATGCTCTTCAGCAGTTCAAGCATTAGGGACAGAAGTTCACTGTATTAAAGATATCAGTCAAAGTCAAGTTTATTGTCATATGCACCAGTACATGGATGGACAGGTGCAATGAAAAACTTACTTGCAGCAGCATCACAGGCACATAGCATCATATAAACAGCATTCACAAGAGAAACATAAATTAAACAGAGATTGTACACAATTTTTACAAGAAAGAACAATTAGAACAAAAATAACACACCAAAGTCCATTTTTTAAATGCAAAGTGGTCACAGTGTTGCTAAGCTGTAGTGATTAGGGTTTTGCCAGCTGCTTCAAGAACCAAATGATTGAAGGGAAGCAGCTGTTCTTGAACCTGGTGGTGTGGGACTTCAGGCTTCTGTACCTCCTGCCCTTATGGTAGCTGCGAAAAGATGGCATGGCCCAGATGGTGGGGGGTCTTTGCTGATGGACGTTGCCTTCTTGAGGGAATGCCTGCTGTAGATACTACCAATCGTGGGGCGGGGGGGGGGGGGGGGGGTGGTGGAGGGGGGTAAGATGTGCCTGTGATGTATTGGGCAGAGTCCATTACTCTCTGCAGCTTCTTAAGTTCCTGTACATTCGAATTGCCATACCAGACCATGATGCAATCAATCAGTCAGGATACTTTCAACAGTACATCTGTAGAAGTTTGTTAGAGTGTTCGGTGACAAGCCGAACCTCCTAAGAAAGTAAAGACGCTAGCGTGCTTTCCATGATTGTATCTATGTGCTGGCCCAGGACAGCAACATACAATAAAGTTGTAATTTTTATTAGCCCATCATTGCTTTAGTCAATGAAGTGTGAAGAACAATTACAAATCAATTCTTGATTTTTCTTTTTGTAAAGGATAAACAGACACCACTGATATTCTGCAGAATCTCTTTGAATGATGCATTTTAAATAATAAATGTTAAAAATCATTAAGACTGAGCTTGTAATATTGTTGCAAAATACAATAATACTCTTGTGGACTTCATCAACAAGTGTGTTGAGGACTGTGTACCAAAAAGGACAATACAGGTGTTCCCAAACCGGAAACCATGGATGAACCAGGAGATCCACTCCTTGCTGAAGTCAAGGACTGCTGCATTCAAATCAGGAGACCCTGACCTTTACAAGAAATCAAGATATGACCTCCAGAAAGCAATCAGGAATGCCAAGAGACAACACCAGTTCAAAATAGAGTCCCAGACCAGCCGTCAGTTGTGTCAGGGCTTACACGCTATAACGGGCTACAAAACGAAGTTGGGCAGCATAGTTAACAGCAGCGCATACCTTCCTGACGAGCTTAACACATTCTATGTGCATTTTGAACAGAAGGGGTGTGGATTGTCACCACCCACCCTGACAGCCTCCAATGCAACTGAACCCGTGGTCACTGTTGAGGACACAAGATCAGTCTTCCGGAGAGTGAACCCAAGAAACGCATCTGGCCCAGATTGTTGTCCCTGGCCAAGTGCTCAGATCTTGTGCTGATCAGCTGGTGGGGGTCTTTGCAGACATATTTAACCTCTCCCTGCTTCAAGCTGAGGTTCCCGCCAGCTTTAAGAAGACCACAGTCATCCCAGTACCCGAGAAAAACAAGGCAACATGCCTTAATGACTATCAACCAGTGGCTCTGACGTCCACCATCATGAAGTACTTCGAGAGGCTGACGATGGCACGCATTAACTCCAGCCTCCCAGAAAACCTCAACCCACTGCAATTTGCCTACTGCCAAAAACAGATCTACAGAGGACACCATCTCTCTGGCCCTACACTCAGCTCTGGAGCATCTGGACAGCAAAGGCACCTACGTTAGACTATTGTTTATTGACTACAGCTCCGCCTTCAATACTATAATTCCAAGCAAACTCATCACTAAACTCCGAGACCTGAGACTCAACACCTCCCTCTGCAACTGGATCCTTGACTTTCTGACCAACAGACTGCAATCAGTGAGGATAGGCAGTACTACCTCCAGTATGATTATTCTCAACACTGGTGCCCCATGAGGCTGCGTCCTCAGCCCTCTACTCCCTATATACTCATGAATGCGTGGCTAGATTCTGCTCTAACTCCATCCACAAGTTTGCAGATGATACCACCGTAGTAGGCCGTATCTCAAATAAAGATGAGTCAGAGTACAGGAAGGAGATAGAGAGCTTAGAGACATGGTGTCATGACAACAACCTTTCCCTCAATGTCAGCAAAACAAAAGAGCTAGTCATTGACTTCAGGAAAGGGGGCAGTGCACATGCACCAGTCTATCAGTGGTGCTGAGGTCAAGAGGGTTGACAGCTTCAAGTTCCTAGGAGTGAACATCACCAATAGCTTGTCCTGGTCCAACCACGTAGATGCCACGGCCAAGAAAGGTCATCAGCGCCTCTCCTTCCTCAGGAGGCTAAAGGAATTTGGCATGTCCCCTTTGACCCTCACCAACTTTTATCGATGCACTACAGAAAGCATCCTACTGGATGCATCATGGTTTGGTATAGCAACTGCTCTGACCAGGACTGCAAGAAACTGCAGAGAGTTGTGGACACAGCCCAGCGCATCACAGAAACCAGTCTCCCCTCCATGGACTCTGTCTATATCTCTCGCTGCCTTGGTGAATCAGCCAGCATAATCATAGACCCCACCAACCTGGGTCATTCTCTCTTCTCTCCTCTCCCATCAGGCAGAAGATACAGGACCATGAGGGCACATACCATCAGGCTCAAGGACAGCTTCTATCCCATAGTGATAAGACTATTGAACGGTTCCCTTATATGATGAGATGAACTCTTGACCTCAATGTACCTTGTTTGACCTTGCACCTTATTGTCTACCTGTAATGCACTTCCCTGTAGCTGTGTCACTTTACTTTGTATTCTGTTATTGTTTTTGCCCTGTACTAACTCAATGCACTGTGTAATGAATTGATCTGTACGAACAGTATGCAAGACAAGTTTTTCACTGTACCTTGGTACAAGTGACAATAATAAACTAATACCAATGATAAATCACATCTTAATGCAATATTTTACGATGTATGAACTTGCATGAGTGACATGTATTAAAATAACAGCCAAATGTTAAGGCTTGACTGTTTTATTATTTCTTACAGCAGATTTACATCATGTAGCTCCTTAGGAGTTGGGGGAAATTGTGCCAGATTTAATCTTTCCAAAAGTGTCATCCTACAGCTATTTGCCTCCATTAGGAAATTAAAAGAGACAGTGAAAGCAGACAATGAGGTAATATGATGGTTAGACATTTTGATGAGGGTTGAGGTATGCAAGGTGCAAGATAGCACAAGAAGCCAAGACAAAAGATTTCAACATGGCAGAACTCATCTCATGACAACCAGCAATAGCTAAAGCAGCAACATGCAAGAGTCATTTGTACAATCAAGTTATGAACATGTATCTTTGGAAAGTAATTACAATGTCAACATTATTTATATTATTAAACCATTCCCAAATCCAAAGCTGAAGGATCTTAGCATCTCCAAGAATTAAAAGTGCAAATATAATGGAAGGGATGAAGACAGGGATTGGCAATAATCACAAAATGAAATACAAGGTTGAGGGTCTTCCTCTCTAATACCAGCAATTATCAGCACAATTGGCATGAAAAGAGCCACTCTAACTCACATCAAGAGAATTTAAATGCAGCAGAGCTGGGACAAAAACAATTTATAGTCGTTTTACCTTTTTGTGATTCCACATTCAATTCACTGTTCAGCCCACAGACTCAAAGTTGAACATACTCCAGGTAAAAGGTGCATGATTCTGTTGTGTATGCTAGTTTTAGAAAGGGACATTCACATTTATTCTTTAAGTTCACAGACATTAGCAAAGATAGCTTATAAATATCTTCACATCACAAAGTACCAGCCCAGAATTTGGAGTCATGAACAAATCACATGTGCTTGCTGCTGTTTAGGAAGAGCAATAGTACTTAGCCATAGGTAAGAACTTGTTGGAAAGAACTGGTCAATCCCCAGTGGCAAAGCTATGCATAGCAGCAGTGCCTTCCAAGATGAAAATGGCCAGAACAATCCCCAACCATGTACGTACTGGAAAAATCCTATGCCATGTGGTTAAGGCATACTTCAACAGCTTCACTGACTTTCAAAACTATCAAAGTAATCTTTAATGATTAAATTACCCATTACTTAAAAAATTGAAGCATAAACAGAAAAATCAAAAATATTCAAAGGCTTTTAAATCCAAAAATACTTATAATTTAACCTCTTGCAACTGTTCTCCATTGAAATCAATGACCACTTAGAAACAGTTCAAATATATTGAAGTTATTCAAGAATTGAAAATAATTTAAGGCATATTTAAGCAAATTTAAGCAAATTAGATGAAGAAAAATAAACAAACCACTTATCTTTTCAATTAAAGTTGGATGGCCCCTGGTTGTGTTTCATCGGCCAGCCGAAGAGTGAGAAATTGAGTGCAAAATGCGTCTGATCCCATACCTCAGGATGTTTGGGATTCACCTCTGGACTCGGGTAGGTGAGGAGATGAGATGAGGGGGCTGCCAGGTGACCAATCACCTGACGTCCCCCCAGCTCGTCTGACTTCTGCTCTACACTGCGCAGGCGTGAAAGTTGGAGACAACCTGAGGTGGGAAGATTGGTTGTTTGCGGACCCACTGTTTGAAGGTAAGTAGATTTAGGGCAATGGAGAATTCCCAGTAAATGTCTAAGCTGGCACAATTGTCCGAACAGATATTTCACTGTAAGGCGAAACGCCATGAGGGGGACAACATCGGAGTGCAGTCCGGAAAACGCTGGCGAACAGCTGTCATTAAGTTCTGGGTTTCTCAGCCGTGTAAGTATATGTGAAAATGTAGAATTTGGTGATGCTTATTGGGGAAATGGCAGCAGTTTAATATAAAACTCATACCCTTTTCCTGAAAAATCCAGTCAAATTAATTTACTAAGTAGAACTAACAAGGGCATATCAATGAGCTATTAAATAGTAGATTATAGTTTTTAAGCCACTTACATTTTTAAAGCAAGTTACCCAAATTTAGATGACTGGGCATTCATTAGTAATGCCCATGTTGAGGATATACCCACTTTCAATTATTTTAATAAAACTGCACCCAGTTATGTCTCTTAAACATATCAAAAATAATTCTCTATCGGATAAAATAAAAGAAACAATTCTATTCCTTGACATGGCTTGATTATATTGGTTCATGTGTTTAAGTTTGTGATTATGCAAATAAACTATATCAGAAACTTGCTCCGCAACCTCACCACTGCAAGATTGATGAACTTTTTGTTGAATTTCCAACCTAACATCTTGCATGCTGCCTGTCTGTGATGCATTGGACTTTGTTACTTTTGTGATTCCAAAGCTGCAGGTGGATCAATGGGCATGGATAAAGTAAAACATTTTAATTAAAAAAAAGAATGAATGCATTGTTTCAGATATTCAGAGTGAAAATTAATGGTTGTGAGGTATTTTTCCCACAGCTACATAATTCAAATGCAGCTAAAAAATCTAGCTGTATTCCAGAAAAAAAACAACTTAGATCCATTTTCCCTCTCAAGCACAGGTTCTTCTTTTATAATCCTAAATATATTAAAATTTCAATGCACTTAGTCTGATAGGTACTTTTTAAAAAAAAAGCAGAACAAGTAATTCTCATAGGGTTACTACCAATTTTGATGCTGGTTCTTGGATTTAGTTAAATCAAATCTGATTAAAATTCTGTGCAGGTTCAATATTCCACTGAGACTGGAGATGAATGGCAGCCAGTGGTTGAGGAGAACAGCATGCTAACAAATGAGATCCAAGCGCTCCACAGAGGATGGAATAAATTACTTCACCAATAGAAGTTATATCTTGAAGACAGTAAATTAAATCTGCTAACTTAATAACTTAGCTTGTTATAATAAGTTGCTCAGCCTGAGCTATAGCAGCACACACAACTACATGAGTTTTAACGTCACATTGGTGAACAAATACCTCAGCCTCACTCAGACATTGCTTTGAACTAATTTAGAAGTCTGTATTTAGCTTCAGATCCAATGGTAGCTTCTACATTACATTGATTTTTGTATGTTGATAGATGAACAGCTGGAGGTGTTTGGTTATAAAACTAAATAAACAAGCATTTCAAAGACAAAAGGATTTTAAAGAAAAGTATTATTGCTGAAGGCTAACCTGAAACATTTTGCTTTTGGTGAAGGATATAGCTGCCCATAGTAAGATAAATTTTAACAAAATCAGAAATATAAGTTAAGTCCTTATGAGAAATTCTGTTCATTGTGAATGGAGCAACCTGCTAAAAAGAATTGTGGTAAAGTTTCTGCCATGCAGATTTATAAGTTTCTTAACTTTAGGTATGAATAACAGTTGAGAAATTGATGTTTGAAAGCTACACTGGATATTTTCCTCTTTGGAGTTAGAAGTACTGAGCCGATTGAGATTTCTCTGTAAGTTTCAAGTTAACAGATCATCAAAGAATAGGAATGGAGGAGGGATTGTGAGATTAAAGTTATTTGTGATGGATTGGATCAGGATCTGGCCTCCTGCCAGTGCACTCATATGATTGCTACAGCCAAACAGTGTTGGCTTCCAAATAGTAGAAAACTGAGAAGTAATCTTGAATTTGTACAAAACCTTAGATAATGATAGAGCACAAAGATTAGCTATGACCAATCTGTTGGGGAGGAGAGAGAAAACCATTGGAAGTGGTGCACCTTGTTCTTTTGAAGGTACTGGAGTGAGGTATTTATTTAAAGTTTATCTTTCATTAGATCTGAAGAGATTAACTGGGATGTCTTGACAGAGGGCCGCGAGGTTATGAAGGTTTGTTAGAAGTAAAAGGTGCTCAATTCAGGAGGATGGAATGATGGTAATACAAGCAAGAATTAAAGAGGTTAGTAAAAATGCTTTACACAAAGGATGTGACATAAAACATTATTGAAATAAAGACTGAAGTTTATTTTAAAAGGGAATTATTTGGCTGATTGAGAAAGAATCTCATTGGTCCAGAATTCTGAACTGGCGCTTACCTCCTTTTCTACTTGGAAGGTGGCCAGATGGGCGTATTTGCTTGTTGATCACTGACCTTCGACCTTATGACCACGTGCTTATTGATGGAGACAGTTGTTCATTGCGCTGTTGGGAATGAGGAATCTCATGATCTGTCACTTGTATCATCAGGTGACCTCAAATGATAATGATCCAGGCTTTCATGAGATATTTTGCCACACCTGTGGGGGTGAGATGCAGAGAGAGGGAAGCCTCTGGCTAAATGAGACCATGGGAAGAAGCAGGGTCTCTGGTTCAGTCTGGTTGGGTGGCAGAGAATTTATGTTAACACATGGCTTGGCGATGGTATTACCAGAATACCATAATCAACCCAAAACGTCATCTGCTCCCACACTGAGCAACAAACACTGGTTGAGATTACATTTTCTGCAAAGATGCTATATACTTTATAATCTATAAATCAGCTCTGAATGTCAATTAATTTTATACTTTTAAGGATCATTCTAAAGAAATTACTTTTTCTGTTACATGGATGATGCCATAAATTATTTACAAAGCTTGTGCAGCACTCTCCTAAATGGCTGTCCAGTCAGTTTAGTAAAATTTTGCAGAATCAGGTGCAAAGAGTAACAGAAATGGACTAAAATAATTGTTTAATTTGATTGTTCTTCCTTTGTCTGTTCAGAGGAAAGCACCCATCTTCCCTCAGTATTTCGACACTCCACAGTATCTCACCACTTCAATCTTAATCTCACCACATACCATGAACATTAACGTTTGGGAATCACAGGCATAAATGTGAGCAAAATTCACTGCTCTTAGATCGAAAAGCATCAAAACTTTGAACATAGTTGCTTTCATCTTATTGACACATAACAAAAAAGATTTTAAGTTTGATACCTTGCCTGGTTAGTTGTAAAGTGCAACTTCCAGGAGGGTATCCTGAACTCTGGACTGATACTGGATTTTCATTCTGCAGCAGCTCATAGCTGTGCCGGAATCCACAAGAATGTGTCAGGATATTGTGCAATAATTAGATACATCTGAGGACTATAAACAAAAAAAGTAAATAAAATCAGGATTAAAGGCTTGTTCTATTTAGGAACATAAACTACGTAGATTACCGTTTCATTATTAACTGTGAATGTATATGTTTTTCATCGTTAACTGTGAATTTATATGTTTTCATCTGTCAGCTGTTTTGCCTTCTTTCATTAGTTCATGTTTCAAAGACATGAATCGATTAGTCTCCTGCATTGCTTAACCGTGGTTTATTTTTATTCCCATATTTCTCAATAATAAAGGGAATTTGGGTGTCAGGCCTTGTCTATGAGGTTGAGAAAACAATTTTTGGAGCTGTACCTTTTATAAGGTGGCATAGATCAGATGTTGTAGCCCAAAGTGTCTGGATACATAAGAGAGTAAGCAGAATATAAGGATTAGACCATATGATCCTTGGATAATAACATCAGTACCTGCTTAATAGGCCAGATTTGTGCTATAACATTTTATAATTGTAATTTACCTCAGGCATTGATTTTTATGAACCATATTTTTGGCAATATAGGCTTTGTAATGACTGGACTATAAGGATAGTTTATTGTGCAAGGCCAAGATTGCATATGCGTAACTCCAGATCTAGAGAGTATTTGGAGATACCTGCATATAAAGATCGCTGTTTCCAACATCTTCCATCAAATTGTACATCCTTAATTGCCAAATATTGCAAATGAGTTCAGGGCCTGTACAGCTTTGTCAGTGGCTGTGATGGCAAGGCTATTTTAAGTGTTTACGTACTGTGCATATCTAAGCAACTTGTTTCTGCCAAATTTTCTAAACTGCTTTGTTTGCCTGAGCTCCTCGTTTCCTCTATTCCCTTGGTAAACATCTCATAATGTGACAGAGATACAAGATTCTTAAAATCTGGCTGCATTTGCCAAACTGTGATACATTAGGAGTGCCATTTATGGACAAGTGGTCCTTTACCCCAAAGGCGGTCATGAAGAGAAAGGAAATTTAGCCTGCTGATGCATGATTGATCCATGACAATACTGCTAAATAATGGACATTAATGCTCACTGCCCTAGCAGTTGCCATGACTCCTGGATGGATCTGTATTGGGAGGGTCAAGACTATTCATTGCAGCCATTATGCTCACCCTTTTGTGAAACCCAAGGACAAAACGTGATGAGAAGTTAAATTAGTGTTGGTCTGAGTGGAGTTGTTCTTAAACTAAGCTGCAGATCCATGGAATGATCAGGAGTGCCAAGGTATCTAAAG